>NW_019154101.1:14154395-14285097 GCF_002288905.1 Enhydra lutris kenyoni
TGCCTCTAGTGGGACCATGAGCATCCCTCAGATGTGCTGAGGGAAAAAAAGAGAGAGACCCACTACTGTACCCAGTGGGCCAAAGCAATGCTACTGATGCAAAGGGTATTTCCACAAGTTTTTCCCCTTCTTTTACATGGTTTCCTTTGGATCTAGTTCCTTTGGATCTATATCCAGAATAGGATCATTTTTATAACTTCTGATATGCTCTAAATTGTCTTGTCTTTTTTTACATGATTATAATTAGGGGTCAAATATTAGGTGCAAAATGCCCTCACCTGCATTGAAGATTCCATCACTGACACAGCTGTCACAGCGTCTTCCAGAGTCACAGCGTCACGAAACATCAGGCGAGCATGAGCTAAGAAAATCAGGAAGACAGAAATGTTTTTAGAGAGTATTTGAGGTGATATATGCAATACTTCATCTGAGGCACTTAAAAATTATATTTAATGAATGCACTACTAATCACAAATTCATTTTACTAAAACAAGCACAAAGGTCTAATTTCAACTAACTTTAAAGTTGTTTCTCTAATAATGGGCCTAATCTTGTACAGCCCATGGCAATTCTGGGTATTTATATGAAAAAGTACTCTGGGCTCCAAAAGGAAAGGGGTTCTAGGAGCCTATCTCTAATATTCAATAACTTTTAATCCTTATCTTCTTGTCTTTTATAGAAATATATAGTATAAAACTTGTTTCTCTTCTCTGACACTTCTCTTCATCTGTGGGTTTTTCAAAACTACCAAACTCACCAGCCTACATTTGGGGTACTTCTTGTCTTAATATTAGCTATAAATCCTTGACAATGTAAAGTGCATTGGTTTTACAGAACTTTTTATTAAGCACTCTGTCATCATAGGATACATCAGTTCATGTGGAATTTTTTTTAAGAGTTAATTTAACAAAAGCTATGAATAAAAGTCACTGTTAGGAAAAAAGTCTTGAGATGCAGGTTCCTTGTATGAATGCACGAAGTCTCAGGCCTTTGGGATGGGCTAGTTTCTTACGTTAGTGGTGGGGTGTGAATGGCAATTAGTGAGAAAAAAAGACAGAGATGCTACATAGGAAACAACTCTAAATAAGAAAGTGTTCCACCCCAAATGCTAACAGACTGTCACTGAGAAACAAACATTAGTAAATAAGACTTTCTAAATTTAATCATGTCTCTAAGATTCCGCTTTCTTAATGATGCTACATTCTACTCAATACCCATAATCTGTCCCCAGAAGAACGGAAGTTTCATAGCTCAGAGCCTTTACTCTCTAAGTGACTATGAGCACCTTAGGATTCTTCTTATTCATCTTTGAATTCATGGTGCCAAGCTCCAAGTACATATTGGGCACCCAAGAGAAGTATTATTTGTTGAATGAAATAAACCTTCTGCTAATCGGATCAAGCTTTCCAACAGACGGATGGTGGTCCGGGCAGCATTCCGGGAATCACTCTGCCGCTGCATCTGGTAGTACCGGAGAAGGACCTGATTACCCTCATCAGACAGCGTGGGCTGGAGATTCCGAATCAGGCAGAAGTAGGTCTTCATCTTTTCCATGCTCCAGAGCTTCTCTGATTTGCTTGGGTAACCTGTATGTATCAGGTGCTAGGTCAGTAATTTCTAGGAACAGGTAAACATCTCACTTTAAGGGTTTTGATAAAGTTCTTACACTCATTTTTAAAAAAGATAACCTTTAAGTCTGTGGCCACTAAAACCTAGATCTGACTCTGCATAGCACAGAGTTCAAGAATAAGTAGCCTTAGGATCTAAGCTCAATAAAGGTAAACTTCCTACAGGGGCTAAAATTATCCACAATAATTCTGGTCCATCCTATAGTAATACATAGTATTTGAGTAAATCTAATTAAAGAGAAACTTACATTTAGAGATTTCTGTTTCATAATTCAGTCCACTTTTCTTCGCATGCAAGAGATGAGTGATAATTATATATCATAAGGTTGCCTCCTTTCATCACGAAGAACACATGTACTGACTGTAATATCATCGGTAGGCCCTAGTCCTTTTACTCATTATTCTGGGCACACTAAATGGCTCCTTGACTGCCTTCTGTGCGAGCATTGCTCTAATGCTGCTTAGGTAGGGTACCTTGGGTATTTATTTCATTTTCTTCAAAGAGAATTTCATGTGGTTATGTCTACTTTTTCTTGATCAACTTGAATGATTCATCTTCACGTACCTTTGTTTTCTAAGATAAAGGAAGAAATTATACGATCCCAGTCTTCATTCTTGGTATCGAGCAGAACCAGGATCAGATCAAATCGACTTAAGAGGGGGCTGCCAAGAGCGATGTTCACAGACACGGACTCATGGGTGTCATACTGGCCTTTGGGATTAGTTGCTGCCAGGATGGTGGTCCTTGTGTTCAGCTTGCACACGAGGCTATTCAAAGAAAGGATACGATTCACTGACTGTTGAGATTCAAATAAAAAGCAAAATTAAACTTGTTAATAAAAAGGGGCTACTCTTGTACCCCGAAAATCTAGAGAGGCTTGTGTGTAAGAGGATGGGGAATGATACAAGGATGTATCACAAACAACAGGGCCGAAGGAAGTACACTTACAGTAGCCTATCCTGAAGAGAAGTTACTACTGATTAAACACTTCTTATGCCCCTCCTATGAGCAGACCCCTCTGCTGGGTGCTAAGAGGTATACAAAACTGACTAAATATGAATACTGCTCTTAAGGAGCTTGCAATCTACAAGCCACAATGGTAAGAGAGGGAAGAGTGTGGTAAGTTCTAGAAGGATAAAGTTCCCAGGGAAAGTAAAGATAACGTATACTCCTTTGTGTGGATGGAAGAGATGATTAGAGAAACATTATCAAGTAGCTTCATAACATCTGGACTTGAAGTGGGGGTAGACAGGTGTGTATATATATCCACACACCTACACATAAATATACATGCAGACATACCACACACACATATTTGTGAGAGTGAAGGTGAGGGGCAGGGGTAAGGGGGACTTTGGAGAATGGATAGTGGATGCAGCAAAACTTCCTGTGTGTTCGCTTCTTTTGATTTTTCTAGAAGTGAAAGAAACAAGAGTCAGAAAGAGAGGGAGGGAGAGAAACAAAGGAAGTAAAAGACGGGGAGAGGGGGAAAGGAAATCAGGAAAAATAAGGATTGATTAGCATCATGCCTTTGGTTTGTTCTGAATACAACTGACACACTAACACAATGTTACATTAGTTTCAGGTGCATAAGTTAAGTGATTTGACAAGTTTATACATTATGCTACGTTCACCACAAGTGTAGCTATTATCTGTCCCATTACATCGCTACTACAATATCACTGACTATATTCCTTAAGTTCTGCTTTTTATTCCCATGACTTAACTCAATACAAAACTGAACTAATTCCCTCTTCCTTTTGCCTATTTTGCCCAAACTCCATGCCCCTTCCCTTTGGCAACCATCAGTTTGTTCTTTGTAGTTATAGTTCTGATTCTGCCTTTTTTTTTAGATTTCATTTATGAGTGGAATCATATATGGTATATGTCTTTCTCAGTATGAATTATTTCACTCAGCATAATATCCTCTAGGTCTACCCATGTTGTCTCAAATGGCAGATCTCATCCTTTTTGATGGCTGTGTAATATTTGTGTGTGTGCGTGCATGCGTGTGTGTACGTACATACACATCACATTTTCCTTATACATTTGTCTACTGACGGACACTTAGTTTGCTTCCATGTCTTGGCTGTTGTAAATAATGCTTCAATAAACATAAGAGTGCATGTATCTTTTTGAGTTAATGTTTTTGTTTTCCAATAGTGGAATTATTGGACCATATGGTGTTCCTATTTTTAATTTCTTGAGGAACCTCCATACTGTCTTCCATGGCTATACCAATTTACACTGCCACCAACAGTACATGAGGGTTCCTTTTTCTCCACATCCTCACTAACATTTGCTGTTTCTTATCTTTTTGATTTTAGCCATTCTAACAGGTGATATCTCGTGATAGTTTTGATTTGCATTTCCCTGATGATTAGTGACACTGAGCATCTTTTTATGTGTCTGTTGGCCATCTGTATGTCATCTTTGGAAAAATATCTATTCAGGTCCAGAAAAATCCTAAACAATCCACCAGAAAAGTACCAGAATAAACAAGTTTAGAAAATGGTAAGATACAAAATTATTACCAAGAAATTTATAGCTTTTCCATACATTAACAATGAAATTGCAGAAAGAGAAATTGAAAAAAACACCATTTACAGCTGCACCAAAAAGAATAAAATACCTGGGAAGAAGCTTAACCAAAGAGGTGAATGACCTATACTCTGAAAACTATAAAACACTGATGAAAGAAACTGAAGGCGACACAAACAAATGGAAAGATTTTCCAGGCTCATGGGTTGGAAGAACAAGAACTGTTAAAATGTCCACACTACCCAAAGTAATCTACAAGTTCAATGTAATCCCTAACAAAATACCAACATTATTTTTCACAGAACAGAATAATAAAAAAAATTATATGGAATCACAGAAGACCCCAAATAGTCAAAACAATCCTGAGAAAGAACAAAGATGGAGGTATTACAGTTCTAGATCTCAAGATCTCAAGATTTATAACAAAGCTGTAGTAACTGAAACAATAATGTACTGGCACAAAAAAACCAGAAACATAGATATATGGAACAGAACAGAGACTCCAGAAACAAATTCATGATTACGTTGTCAGTTCATCTATGAGAAAGGAGGCAAGAATACACAATGGGGAAAAGACAGTTTTTTCAATAAATGGTTCTGCGAAAACTGGACAGCTACATGTCGAAGACTAAAACTGGACTACTTTCTAATACCATGAACAAAAATGAAATGGATTAAAGACCTAAACATTAAACCTGAAGCCATAAAAATCCTAGAGGAGAACATCGGCAGCAATTTCTCTGACATCAACCATAGCAACTCTTTTCTTTTTTTCTTTTCTTTACTTTTTATTCTCTCTCTCCTTCCTCTCTCTGTCCCTTCCTCCCTTCCTCCCTTCCTTTCAATAGATTTTATTTATTTATTTATTTATTTATTTATTTATTTATTTATTTGAAAGAGAGAGAGAGTGTGTGTGCGTGTGTGTCTGCTTGCACAAGCAGGGAGGAGGGGCAGAGGGGGAGAGAGAGGGACAAGCAGAGTCCACACTGAGCCCCTGAAGCGGGGCTCAATCTCAGAACCCTGAGATCATGACCTGAGCTGAAACGGAGTCAGATGCTTAACTGATTGAGCCACCTAGGTGCCCCATATAGCAACATTTTTCTAGATATGTCTCCTAAGACAAGAGAAATGAAGGCAAAAATAAACTATTGGGAATACATCAAAATAAAAAGCTTCTTCACAGCAAAGGAAACCACAAGGAAACAAAAGACAATTTACTGAATGGGAGAAGATATTTGTAAATGATAAATCCGGAGGGGGTTAATATCCAAAGTATATAAAGAGCTTACACAACTCAGTACCAGAAAAACCAAACAATCCAATTAAAAAATGGGCAGAAGACCTGAATAGTTATTTTTCCAAAGAAGACATACAGACATAAGAAAAACATCACGTTTCTGAGGAGAAACAGTGAAGGGCAGACTGAGGAGGTCTGGGCACTGTGGGCAAGTTAGATGGCCAGGACCCGTGGAGGAGATGAGGCAATGGTAGGGGAAGGGGTACACAAGTCCTGAACAGAGCAGGGGCGCCAAGGGTATGGCTATGCCATAACTTAGATACTGTTCTTAAACTTATTAATGATGGCCAAGTCCCCAAAATAACATGGCATCTTCATTAACAATAACAAATGTAGATTCTTTTCTCTCTCTAAATCTGAATGCTCTCCACTCAATGGCCATTTTTAGTTATAGTGGCATGTCTGCCTCTCAGCAGTCACAGGCCAGTGACATCAGCAAACGTGCTACATTTGTTAATGTCTGATCTATTTCCAGTTGGCTTTAGCGATCAGCCCATGCCCTGAGACTGAAAAAAGTATGAGAATCTTTATTTGTGGTAAATGGCACAAGACGACACTCATCAAAGAATGACAAACAAGGCACTAAATACCCCTTTAAATCCAAATCCCTTTTTAAAAAATTACTGAAAGGGGAAAATTCTGAACAGACAGTCTGCATCTTACAATTTATGTGCCAAAATGGCTTTGTAAAGGCAGTTGTTTAGAACTTGGAATCCAGTTTGCCAAAAAGAATGTAGTAAATTGTTCCTAACTAATCCCGCAAAACACATTTCATCCACTCTGAAGTGAGGCTGTTTGCCTTTATCATAGAAAGGAATACTGCTGGAATACTGGCAATGAGACAAAATACAACAGAAAAGAATTTAAAAAATTATTTTCAATGTGAGGTAAACTTGACTGCTCTTCCTCTCTCTGATCAATGAATAGATTTTAAGCCATTTCCTGTGTGCAGAGGACGGGACTGAGAATTCAGGAAGGTGTACACTGGTCCCTGCCTTCAGTCAGTTTACAACAGAACTGCTGGAGGATGGGGAGGCACCACACAGTGCCTGCCAAGCAGCGGATGATGGCGTCCCTGTCAGCATTAGCATCAGAAAAATACTTCTGTGGAGGCTCCTGGGTATCAATGAGGTATACTGTCTTAAAGATATCCATGATGTGAGAAGGAAGATGAACAAACACACACAGAAAGAAGGTGGTGAATTATTCCTAATCAGGACAAAATGAAATAAGCTTAAGGATGGGGGTAAAGACAATTTTATGCGAAGGAAAGGGCTGCCTGAGGAGCAGTTTGTGGAAATGGGAGCGATGAAAAACAGAGGAGCGGTCACCTGAAAGAGGGGAAGGTAGTGTCTGTGCCTGGTGGCTGCAGGTCTGTGACACAAACAAACATTACTGCATTAAACACCGGATGGGGCTTTAGGAGATGCAGATACCCATACACAGCCGAATCCTAAGTACTTTGTGTATAGTGGTGGCTCACTGAGTAACTACTGAATGAACTCATGAATTGGGGTAAGGTGACAGTCATTTTTCCAACCCGTAGGACCTCTGCCTTCTCTGATAACAATAATGAAGGTAATTACCATATCTGTAATGGCAAGCACTGTGCTAGGCTTTATGTATGAACACTCTCCCTAAGATGTATAATCACCTGAAAGGTAGATAACATATCAATGGCTTGGTAATACGGAAAGTAGAAGTTAAAAGATATTAGTAACTCCCCGACAGGTGATGGAGAGCGGCAGAGCTGCCATTCAAACCCAGACTGGCTAGCTCCACAACCAGTGCTCTTTACCTGCAGACTGTCCCCCTGCCCCCTACCCCCCAGTGGTGGACCATCTGAAACAGTTCCTATGGTTGTAGAGAACCCACCTGATGCTTTAGGTAGTCACTGACTTCCCTTACCTTTTTCCTATTGGATTCAATCCTCCTTGAGGGACTGTGACTTACTGTTATCCTCACCTGCCTGTCTCATATTAAATGCTTATAAACATCCACTAAATAATGGCAAATAAAAAATAAAGCTTTACCTAGTTCTGTGTTTCTAAAATTCAACGCCATTCTATAGTTACAGGTTTCAACAGCAATAAAATAATCATGCTAATATATATGTCTTTCTACATTTACTTCAAGGAAGGAAAACATTCCAGTTTCTGGAAAAATCTACCTTTTTAAAAATTCAATTAATTAACATAGAGTATATAATTAGTCTTAGAGGTAGAGTTTAGTAATTCATCAGTTGCATATAACACCAGTGCGCATTACATCACGTGCTCTCCTTAATGCCCATCACCAGTTACCCCATCCCTTCCACACTCTTCCCCTTCAGCAACCCTCAGTTTGTTTCCTGATATTAAGAGACTCTTATGGTTTGTCTCCCTCTCTAATGTCATTGTGTTTTATTTGTCCCTCCCTTCTCCTATGGTCCTCTGTTCTGTTTCTCAAACTCTACATGTGAGTGAAATCATATAATTTTTCTATTTTTAGTCCACTTGTTTATACTTCCCCAAAACCATAGTAATAACTTTTCTAGACATTGCAAAGTTAGGTTACATAAATTATTTTCACTGTTACAGGCCCTCCGGGAAGTGCTTTTGTTTTTGCAATCCTCTCCCAGTATTCTCGGTGCATCCTTTAAGGGGTGATTCCCATCTCCACTCATGGCTTTAGTCACTGTCGATATGCTGGGACCCCTAAGTTCAGTTCTCGCTTGTGACAGTGGCTGCTATGTATTCACCAAACTTTGTTTCCCTTTCGCCCTAGGAGCAGAGCCAGACCATGTTTCCCATCCTCTTTTATGGTCAAGTAGGACTGCAGGGAAGAAGTGTTGCCAGTGGAATGGGGGTGAAAGAACACATGCCATTTCCGGCGGGCAGGGGCAGGGTAGTCCCTAAAAGCCTTCCCGTGTAACCCTCCTCCTCCTTCTGTCTCTTTGACAGTACAGACAAGGATAAGGCCATGGAGTCAGAGAGCCACCTGAGGGAGGAAGCCTGGGTCCTGGGTGACTGTGTGGAGCAGAGCGTCCCACCCTCAACCCACATCTGACTGTGACATGAAGCAAGAAAAACTTCCTTTGGCAAAATACTGCATGAAAGAGATGAGCATAGGAAAGAACTGACCAGTTCTCAAGCAGTAATGAAAGACAGTGCACAACTCAGAAAAGTGACATGTTAAAAGGTTGTGAAAAACAACTACGTCCAGACCCCAGAGAGTAAGAGCAAGACTGAAAAGACTTTGAACAACAGAGCCCCAGGAAATTTGCTCAGTTGTACAAAATGACCCAGGGTAAGTAAGGGTGAAGCCTTCAGTTTTTAGACAAAGGTCTTACTTTGGGCTGCTTTAACAAAATATCATTGACTGGGTGGCTTCAGAAGCAGACATTTATTTTTCACCATTCTGGAAGCTGGAAGTACAAGGTCAAAGCTGGCAGATTCAGTTCCTAGTGAGAACCCTCTTCCTGGTTTGTAAACAGCTGTCTTCTCACAGTGCTCACGTGGTCTTTCCTTGTTCTCTCTGTGTGTGTGTGTGTGTGTGACATTTTGTTTATGTATTTGTCCCTCTGTGGACACTCGTGTTGCTTCCACCTCATGGCCATTGTGGATAGTATTGCTGTGAACATTCCTCTTTTACTCATCCCAATGGTGGCTATCTTCAGGCCGTCTAAAACTGAAGGCTTCACCCTTACTTATCCTGGATCATTTTGTACAAATGAGCAAATTTCCTGGGGCAAAGCCTTTTCAGTCTTGCTCTTACTCTCTGTGGTCTGGAAGTAGTTGTTTTTTACAAGAAGAAAACAAAAACCCAACAAACCAGGCTCGAGAATCTGTGAAGAAAAGAACTCTGGATCCTGGCACAACCAATTGGTGGGAAGCAAAGAGATGAGAGGCTTCTTTCCAGGGGATGTGTGCTGCCCAAGAAACCACAACCCCCCTCTAAAGAAATCCTCTGTTGCTTTCAAGTTGCAAAACAACCTGGGGCAGAAAGGGCACCAGAAGTACAAGCAAAAGAAGGCAAAACAGATAAAATGGACTTCACCAAAATTAAAAACTTTGTGCTTCAAAGGGTGCCATCAAAGAAGTAAAGAAACCCACAGAATGAAATTATTTGCATATCATATATCTGTGAAAGGACTTATATCCAGAACATACAAATAACTCCTAAAACTCAACAATAAAAGGACAAATAACCCAGTTCAAAAATGGGCAAAGGATTCGAATAGATATTTCTCCAATGAAAATACACAAATGGCCAATAACATGTGAAAAGATGCTCATTAAATAGGTCGTTAGGGAAAGGCGAATCAAGACCACAGGTGGGATACTACTTTAGACACTAGGATTGTTATAATCACAAAGACAACAAGTGTTGGCAAGGATGTAGAGAAATGGGAACCTTCTTGCAATGCTCAAGGGACTGTAAACTGGTACCGTGTCATTAGAAAACAGTTTGATGGTTCCTTAACAAGTTAAATATGGTTCTCATATGAGCTGGCAATCCCTCCTATTATATACCCAAGAGCAATGAAAACATATATCCACGTAAAACTTGTATGTGAGTCTTCTTAGTAATATTCATAATAGCCAAAAAGTAGAAACAGCCCAAAGTTCCATCAACTGATGAATGGATAAACTGTGGTCTAGTCATATAATGGAGTACTATTTGGCCATGAAAAGGAACAAACTGTAGGTCCATGCAACAACTTGGATGAACCTTGGGAACATTATGCTAATATTCTTCAGGACCAGTCCTGAAAGCTATCGTGCTCTAGGACAGAAGGGGCCAGGGCTCCTGAGTGACTTCGTGGGCTAGAACTCCTCTCCCACATACAGACGAGCCAGACACAACTTAGATTGCACTAAGCCACTGTCTGCTAGTGCAGTGAGCCTACCCTGAATAACACATGACAAATCTCTCTAATGAGCACCAGATCCTTTGGCTGTGGCAAAAACTACTCCAATGTTTGAGCAGTCTCCTCGCCAAAAGAATTAGGCCAAAAAACAGCCTGCAATGCAATAGTCATGTATGTTTCTAGATCATCCAACATTTCTAGAAGGGTAAAAATCCTCACAAAAATATACAAAATAAGAATATGTTAATGATATCCTCACAATTCATTAGATACATATTTGATAATCTTCAATGCTAGGTATACACACCCTCTCCTCTTTTTTGTAAGGTTGATAAAGCTAGATTGATTCAATGAAGGGTAACGAGAAGGTCACAGGCCAGGACAGGAGTCAACGTACTACTTATACAGAGCATCTAGAAAGAACAGAAACTCTCGAAGTACATGATGTGAACATACATCTTCACATCCTGGTGGCATGCTTGGATGCCTCCAAGGGACACTGCTTGACTTGCTTCAGAGCGTCCTCAGTCCCCTAGGAGTCAGAGTCCTCTCAGTGGGGTGGCAGGGAGGACTTGTTCCCACCTCTCCCTGTCTCCCTGCCTGAACCTGGGACTGATGGGAGGTGGAGGAGACCCAAGATGCAGCTTCCAAAGATCCGGAGGAAGAGGCAGCCAGGTAGCCTGGTGTGCAGAGCAATCTTACCTGGGGGGAGGGGTTCCTATGCCCGGCTCATCAATGAGAACCAAGGTGGATTTTAATAATAGAGAGTCCCAGGTCCCATCTCTGAGAGTCTGATGCGTAGGCTGGGTGTGGCCTAGGAAACTGAAGATCAGCGGAGTGGGACTGGTGCTGTGGCTCTTCTATGACCGTTAGAATCGCATGTAAAATAAAACGCCTACTTGTCTGTCTCGCTACGAAGTTCTGAGCATCTTGAGAACAAAGGCTCTGACTTTTCGTCTTTGTGGTGTGAGCAGCTAGCAGAGAGCATGACATTGCTCAGTGCTCAAGATACGTGTACTGAGCAAAACAATAAATTGCCAACATGGCTGTTTTTAAAATTTAGACTGTATTTCCTACCTAGCCTTGTGAGTATAATTTAGTAGCACCAAATATATAATTGCGCTATCAGATTTTTCCCTATAATGGTTCTTAGCAAATGGCAAAGGAATCCTCTATTACTTAAGAGTCTACTGACACCCCGCCCTGGAATTCTAACTCTGTGCAGTGTGTGCAAAGAGACACATTAAAAACAAACAAGCAAGCAAGCAAGCAAGCAAACACCTGAGAAATTTCCTGCAGCCTTGGAGGTCAGCCAGATACTCTGATTCAGTGGTTTATACTAATATCCTTAAAGGATATTATAATTCAAATTTAAAAAAATCCTTCACATATGTGGAATTTGAGAAACAAGGCAGAGGAGCATAGGGGAAGGGAGGGAAAAGTCAAACAAGATGAAACCAGAGAGGGAGACAAACCATAAGACACTCTTAATCTCGGGAAACAAACTGAGGGTTGCTGGACAGGAGGAAGGTGGGAGGGATGGGGTGGCTGGGTTATGGACATTGGGGAGGGTATGTGCTACGGTGAGTGCTGTGAATTATGTAAGACTAATAATTCACAGACCTGTACCCCTGAAACAAGTAGTACACTATATGTTAATAATAAAAAAATCCTTCACAAAGCAATCAGACTTTAGTCACTTGAAACATGAGAGAAAGAAAGAAAGCAAAAACAGATACATTTAAGAATTCCTAAATATGATGTTATAAGATATCAAACATCTTAAAGAAAAACATGAAGTGTTCTCAGAAAAAAGGGCTCAGTACATCTGGATGGTGTTAGCTTTTATACTGCTGGCTAAATGAAGAAGTCTTTGAACTGAGGAGTGAGGAGTAGGCAAGGTCTTTTAAGGGTAAAATTCAGAGTATCTTTATTTTGCTTTGGTAGAATACATGATTAAGTATTCCCTTTTCACAGGTAACCCTTCTAATCTGCTTACTAATTAACAACTTGATAAGCTTCATGTCTCTAGAGACATTTTCTCAAGAGCTCTGAATTTGGCAAATAACTGTATACTTCGCATCAGGAAGATTAACAGGCTTCTAATTAAGGAAAGAATGAACTGAAGATTCTGAAAACTGTTAGCCAAAAAAATGAGATGAGCTCCCGTTGGAGGCAGACCCAAACTCTTTCATAAACTGCACAGTGACACACAGATTAGGTGCCATGAGAAATTAACATGAGGGGTGCCTGGGTGGCTCAGTCAGTTAAGCAGATGCCTTCAGCTCAGGCTGTGATTCTGGGGTCCTGGGATCGACACCCACGTTGGTCTCCCTGCTCTGTGGGGAGTCTGCTTCTCCCTCTCCCTCTGCCCATGCTCTCTCTCTGTCTCGCATGCACGTGTGTTCTCTCTCACTCTCTCTCAAATAAATAAAATCTTAAAAAAAAAAAAAGAAAGATAGAAAGAAAAATGAACATGAACTACAGGGGAACTTAAAAATGTTTCTGTTATTCCTGCCACCGAGCAGAGGATACATGCACACTGTGCACTGAAGGTGCACTTGACAGCCATCCCAAGAACAAAAGCAGTATGTGCTATTCTTGCACTGTTCCCTAAGTGACATTATGTTAAAGGACAGTTCCTCCAGCTGGAGGAAAAGTATCACATAATTGGTGGTAGATGTGATCTGGGGACAAACTATAAAACCTAATACAGAGCTTGACCAGGTGTGACTAAGTAGTGTCTTTATAAACCCCAACACCCTTTCTAGCTAGCTCTTTGAGACCCACTGAGCTCGAGACCCTCCTCATTCAGAAGTACCTCCTATTAGATGGAGGTACTATAGTCACCAGGCTATTCTGTCTGCCCAAACTATTGCTCCCAGCACTGACAAGCCGACCAGCTCGGACAACTGTATTGCTTAAGTGATTCTTTTGTCCTTGGTATACAGGAGTTTTGGACAGGCCAGTCACTGGAAGGTTCGTGAGGCCTATAACTCCACAGACCCTTCTTTGTGAACTGCCTTGCGGGAACAGTGGGCCAGACCAGAAACTGGGAACCAACTAACGGCAGTCACTCCCCAACATGCTCGGAGGCCTGGAGCTGCTGCTGGATGAGTCTACTAGGGACAATGTAATCCACCCTCTTTTGAGGGTATCTGAAATGGACACAACAGGGAGAACTGAACTACTAAAGAGAACTGAATGAGTCTGAGAGACCCACAAACACACACACACACACACAGAAACAGTCACAGGAAAGTATCTGAGTCACAATAATGGGAGAACAGGAATGCCTGCTATTTTATATCTACTTTGCACAGACTCCCATTCCCCAAATTATGTTCCAGCCAAAGGAAGCAGCTTCTTTTTTCCTGTCCCTCAGTCTCCATACTTGTGAAAAGGAGGTTTTAATGATAGCCTGATATATAACTGCTGTGAGAAAGAAATGGGTTATTACGTGCACAATATTTAGAATACAGCCTAGCACCTAATAAGTACTAGATAAATACAGATATCCCTTATTATCCAAACTCCTGCTTTCTGAAAAAGGAATTTGAATATAGTAAGATAAATTTTCTGATAAATTTCTGTTACTCAAATTCTGGGACAAAATAGATTTGGCTAGAGATACTTGTGTTACTTATTATAGTTAAGCACCTCATCATGTGCCAGATACCACGCTGTGTGATTTACCAACCTTCTTTTTTAATTTTATTGAATTCCATTTGACATGTAACATTATATAAACTCAAGGTATATGACATATTGATATGCTACACTTACATATTGTAATAGGTTGCCATTGTAGTGAAAGTTAGCACTTCCATCATGTTACTTAATTACCATTTCTTTTTTAATAGTGAGAGCGATTAAGACCTAGTCTCAGAGTGCCTGTTTGGCTCCCTCTGTTAAGCCTCTGACTCCTGGTTTTGCCTCATGATCTCAGGGTTGTGAGATCAAGCCCCATGTTGGGCTCTGTGCTCAGTGCGGTGTCTGTCTCCCGCTCCCTCTGCTCTCCCCGCCAGCAAAATAAATAAATCTTAAAAAAAAAAAAAAAAAGATCTAGTCTCTTAGCAAGTTTGATGATTATAATATAATACTGTTGTTTATATTCACTATACTATGCATTAGATCTCCAGGACTGGCCTACCAGTTTTAAGTGTGTACCCTTAAAAAACATCTTTCTTTATCCCCCAACCTCCAGGCCCTGACAACTACTATTTTACTCTCTGTTTTTATGACTTTGATTTTTTATAATGCTATATATAAGTGATACCATACAGTATTTGCCTTTCTGTCTGACTTATTTTACTTAGCATAATGTCCTCAAGGTCCATCCTTGTCAAATGGCAGATTTCCTTTTTTCTCATGGCTGAATGTATTCCACTGTATATACGCATACCATATCTTCTTTATCCATTCATCTGTTGGTAGGCACTTGGGTTGTTTCCATGTCTTGGCTATTGTGAAGAACGCTGCAGTAAACATGCCAGTGCAGGATATCTCCTTGATATCCCATTTTCATTTCTTCTCATGTACACCCAGAAATGAGACTGCTGGATCATGTAGTAGTTCTTTTCTAATTTTTTGAGGAACCTCCATACTATTTTCCATAGTGGCTACACCAATAATACATTACTACCAACAGTGTACAAGGGTTTCCTTTTCTCCACATCTTTTCCAGTACTTGTTATTTCTTGTCTTCTCGGTGAGAGCCATTCTAACAGGTATGAGATGATATATCTCATTGTGGTTTTGATTTGCATTTCCCCAATGGTTAGTGATGTTGAGTACCTTTTCATGTACTGTTGGCCATCCCTATGTCTTCTTTGGAAAAACGTCTATTTAGTTCTCTGCTCATTTTTTAATCTGATTGTTTGCTGTATGAGTTCTGCATGTATCACGGATATTAACCCTTTATCCAATATATGGTAGGCAAATATTTTCTCCCATTCCATAGGCTGCCTTTTGAAGATACTGTTGCAGCAGGACATGTTCTACATGATAGAGCTGGATACAAGCATGCAGTCCCAGACCAAGTTAAGGCACCTGTTCCTCTTTGAGTAGTACATTGTCACCTTTAGCAAACTACTCAGGAGGGGTCCTTCACCCCAGACTACATGTTTGAAAGGAGAATCATGACGAATTACTTGTTCCCAGATGAGAACATGGACAGTGACCCCAGCGAGCCTGCACTCATGAAGAGGGAGACTTCTGAGCAGATCATTCTGCAAGCCATCAATACTGACATCCAGTGAGTTTGGGCACAGGACACTAATCAAGTCTTAGAAACACAGTGAGACCCCTTAAATGCTGCCATGGGACCTCATTCATCAAAGACTAGTATGTGCTGAAGGGGGATGACATCGGTGCGAATCAAGGTGAGGTGGTCTTGGTCCTCACTGTCAACACGTGCCTGATGTTGTCAGCCTGCCAGCAACCATCCCCTCATAGCTGAGGCCTGGGTCCTGGTGTCCCTCACCAAAGCTAGGGTGGCAGCAAAAAACAGTGACAAGAGCACTAAATAAGAGCCGCATGGGATTCTCGAGCAGTATGTGGATTTAATAAACTGAAAACCCACCCCAAAATATGAGCATGCGGTAGGGAATCACTGCTGCTTATTCTCAGTGGTACCGCTGGAATCACATGCAGCGGGTCATCCAGCCCGGACCTTTCCAATTTTCGTTGTTGGGGGTAGTGGTTTTTCTTTCCTTTTTACTTATAATTTTCTCTTTTCTTATAATTTTCTTTTTTCTCTTTTCCTCCCTATTTTTCATTAAGAAACCTCCTGATGCCTTAAGTGATGCAAAGCCTGCCTTCTGTTGCTCCATTTGCCCACAGGAGTCACTGGACTGGACTTCTATTTTTCCTGTAGTCAGTTACCCACTTATATATACCTGAAGGTGGTTTTCCCCGCTTCAAAACAAGAAGTTTAGACATCAGCTAAAGAAGAAGTAGAATGAATCATACAGCTTTAAGCATCAGCACAAGCATTCTACAGGAGAATTCCAGTTAGCAGGTCCTAACCACTAGAGAGAGCCGAATGAGGTTGAAAGACCCAAAGACGCCCACGAAAAAGCAGTCAGAGAAAGTATCCGAGTCACAACAATGGGAGAGCAGGTGTGAAGGTGAGTACCCTTCGATGCTCAGGCGGCAATGAAACAATACAGCTGCTATTTTATATCCACTTTCAACAAACTCCCATTTTCCAAACTACGTTCCAGCCATGAAAAGGTCCAGCTTTTGCCACCCAAGGTACCCTAGGCTTAAGGTGCGCTTCGGGTAACAAGAGCTCTTCTCATTATAGCTTTAAAGGGCCTTCCCAGTCATCATTCACCCTGTAGCCCTCGATATTTCATCATGTTTTGGCTGACTGATCAAAGTTCCTGGACAGATGGAGGAGCCTAATGATGATGGTGACAATGGGCCATAGTCACTTATCACAATTTCAAAATCCAAAAAGTTCTGGAACAGCAAGTTGTTCATAGTTAATTTGGCAGGAAAAGCTGACCTAAATTGATGTGGCTTTATTCCATTTAGTGTGAAGTTTCATAAGCTTCACCTCAATAGAATGAAAATGTTTGATTACAGGATGCTGTCTCCGGTGCTGCTAGTAGGTTTCATAATATAGACATATGCACTGTTACTTTCCTAAAATGAAAACAAAAAAATCTGAATTCCAACATGTATTTGGCCTCAAATGTTTCTAAAAAGAATTGTAGACCTATAACAATAATTTAACTGCATTTATTATAGGTCAGATTATATCAGAAGCCCTTCATGGATTAACTCATTTAATTTTCACAGTCGCCCTCTGAAATGGAGTAATTCTCGTCATCTTATCAAAGAGAAAGTCAAGGTAGAGTAGTCCAGTAAATTGTCCATAATTAACTAGCAGGTAGTAGAGCTGAAACCTCAACCCAGCCAGACTAGCTCTGAGATTCTTCCTCTTAATTATTATAATTCTTTCTTTCTTTTTTTTTTTTTTTAGATTTTATTTATTTATTTGAAAGAGAGACAGTGAGAGAGAGCATGAGCGAGGAGAAGGTCAGAGAGAGAAGCAGACTCCCCGTGGAGCTGGGAGCCTGATGCGGGACTCGATCCCAGGACTCCAGGATCATGACCTGAGCCGAAGGCAGTCGTCAAACCAACTGAGCCACCCAGGCATCCCTTATAATTCTTTCAATACCCAATGTGTTCTTGTAGTCACTAAAAAAAGAGGTGGAGCCCTTAACGCAGTTTCCTGAACTTGTTCCATGTCTAGCATAGAT
This sequence comes from Enhydra lutris kenyoni, assembly GCF_002288905.1. Taxonomy (NCBI): domain Eukaryota; kingdom Metazoa; phylum Chordata; class Mammalia; order Carnivora; family Mustelidae; genus Enhydra; species Enhydra lutris. The sequence continues at coordinate 14,171,989 of NW_019154101.1, forward strand.
CACATTCAATATTTCATGATGTAACTTGAAACCGTATTTTATATATGTATATGTTCTGCAATCAATCAGCCTTTGTCATGGCTGGGGTTTACAGCATCCCATGGGTGGTACCTTAAGTGTTATCTATTTACTCATTAGATGCCTGAATTCCTTACACAAATTTTTTCTAGTCTATACTTGAAGGACCACACAACCGTACAGGCTGTCTTTTTGACTTCTAGGCAGCTCTAACCACTAAGAGGTTTTCCTTGTACTAATTCTAAAACATTTCCCTGAATTTTCTGGCTATTGATTCCAAAGGATATAGAAAAGTTTAATTCCATCTCTATATATTAGAACCCTTTAAAACAATTATAGAAAAGTATTTCTCCAATTACTCTTTCTAGAAATGGTTCAAAGAAAACATGGGTAATATTTTAAAAATACACAGCAGAAGTTGGTATGAGTTAAATGAGAAAGAATAGCTTAAAAAATAAAATGTTGATTTCCAGGTTTCCAGAGGATGATGGCAGCTACTTACGTCTAAATTTCTCCACATGTCCTTCAGAGACCTTACAGATAATCAAAGGAGCAAATAAACCCATAAAACAAAACTAAAAAATTAGAGTGAGAGAGAATACTGCAATGTTCAATGTACATGGAAATCAACAAATAGACATTAAAATCTGGCAGAGCTAATTTAGAGCCCACAAGGCAATAGAAAGATCAGTGGAGACTAAGTGAAAAGGAGAAGAGACCAATGGGTTCCTCATGATGGTGGAATACAGCTAACATCACCCTTAGAAGAACAGAGTTCCACAGAGAATAGGGAAATATTGAGAAAAGGTTTGAAACCTTGAGGATCAAAGCAGTGACTACTGGGGAATAGAAAGGGGGATCTGAAAGTTCTTGAGAGCAGTGGTGGCTTTCTTGGGAAAGCTCCTGGAATAGATGGCAGTGACCAGCAAAGGTCAGGAGTCCCTTGGAGTCCTGGCGATCAGGGGAAGGGGAGATAAGCAGTGGATGTTAAAGATTCTACTAAACAAATAAGAAACAGAATCAGAAGACACATCAACCACTCCCTTAACCTTCAGGAAAAAAACAGTATCTGTTAAGTAATAGGCGCTCACTGAGATTACTCTGAACTAAAAACTAGTACATTCTCCAAACTTCTCACCATCACCATTATAGAATAACTATTATTGATTTAGAAAAAGAAAAGACATTTTAAAAGTAATGGAAATAACATGCAACACCTATATAAAACTACTATAAGAATCAAAATACCTTAGGTGATAAAACCCCTTTCTGATAATCTGCCATAAAACCCACAAAGCAGAAGAAATCTGTACGTAATCTGCTCAATTTAATATCCTTAAACAAACATTTGCATATGTGAAAAAACACTCCAAATCAGAAATTCAAAAACTCAAAACAGAAAAGTACAAAAAAGATGTATATCCAGAGAGGACTCAGGGAAGAAAAGTAAGAGAGAGAGAGAGAAGACAAAATAATTTCAGGGGCACCTGGGTGGCTCAGTCACTAGGCGTCTGCCTTCGGCTGGGGTAGTGATCACAGGGTCCTGGGATGGAGCCCAGTGTTGGGCTCTCTGCTCGGCGGGAGGCCTGTTTCTTCCTCTCCTACTCCCCCAGCTTGTGTTCCCTCTCTCACTGTTTCTCTCTCTCTCTGTCAAATAAATAAACAAATCTTAAAAAAAAAAAAAAGAATTTCAGAAATGAACATTCCAATCCGAGACGCCAAAGACTCAAGACTGGAAATATAATAAAGAGTGCTGGGAGGAGGCATAAAAACACCAAGAGAATAAAAACAAAATACAAAAGAGCTAAAAAGTCTAAGACACAAATTGGTTGCTATAGAATCTTGGCAAAGAAGACCTAAACTATATGTAATTAGAATTTCTGAAAAATAAAAACAAAGGACAGAGCTTATATATATAAAACTGTAATTCAAGAAAAAATTCAGAATGAATTTTATATTTCAAAGGGCCCACTAACATCTAGACAAACCGACCAAGAATAATCAACTGACACATAGCCTAGTAAAAATATTGTATTTAAAAAAAGAAAAGAAACCCTTCTGGGCCTTTAGGCAAGAAAATCAAGTCACCTACAAAGCAAAGGATATCATAATGGCATCATATTTGCCAACAGCAATGCACATAGCAAGACTACAGGAAAGAAAGTGTAAGTCCCTATAGGTCTTCATATCCAGCCAAGCTGTTTTCAAGTATCGAAGCTATGAAAAATAGTTTGAAACCTGTACAAACTCAGTGTAGTATTCAGGAGCCCTTTCCAGGGAATCTCCTAAGAGGATAAGCTTCATTTAAGTAAGAGATGTTAGTGATGCTCTGGATTGATGGTGAGCACCTGTGAAGACAATTAATTTTAGATCAAAGATCAAAACACAAGAAGGGATACAAGTAGAAGAGTATGTGTTATCTGTCCTGTCAAAGTATAAATAATACAATCTTTTTTTAATAGTAAAGAGAAGGGAGAAGGGGGAAAGTACAAGCTCATTGGTTATCACACAGGTAACTAACTGACTCAAAGGTATTATTTAAAACTTCCAACTGAGGATAAAGGGGCTGCTGGCATTATAAAAGGTTTTTTTTTTTAAAAGGTTAAGTCCTAGAATAGCTGTTGGCAAACTTCAGGTGGCAGGTCAAATCCACTTCACCTGTTTTTGTAAATAAAGTTTCAATGGAACACAGCCAAATCCATCCAGTTACATATTGTCTATGACTTCTTTTGCTCTGTCTACATTGTAGACATTAATGTAGTCATATTGTCCAAATTAACAGAGGTGAGTAGTTGTGTAAGAGATGGTATGGTCCACAAAGCTTTAAATATTTACTATCTGGGCCTTCATAGAAAAAGTTGGCCAACTCCTAATGTATAACAAAAATACAAACCTTCCTAAATCCCAAACACATAGAAAAAGAAACGTAGTAAATTTTTAAAAAACGAAACAGTTAACTCTAACCATATTGGTAATACCAATAAATGTAAATGTGCTTAATTCATACATTAGAAGAAAAAGATCTTCAGGTCATTCATAAAGCAAAATAAAGTAAGACCAACTGTATGCTCTATATAAGAGAACAGACTGAGGCAGCTTTTCTGCCCATAGGTCCTGTCTCCATGTTATAATAAAAACACCCCAAAAATAAAAATTAAAAAAATTTGAAAAATTTAAAAAAGAACAAACTGAAATCTAAAGGTTAAGCATGAAGGAATGAACAAATATATATTAGGCAAATGCACTAATATGATATCAGGAGTTGTGATCTCAATACCAGGCAAGGCAACATTTCAACCAAAAGCCAAAGACAAAGAAGTACAAATGCCAAAGCCACAGCAACACCTTCAGAAAGAAAAAGCTATGAGAGATACAAAGAGAACCTGCAGACACAGAATAACAACAGATGAACACAGCATTCTCAGTCTAAGACATGTCAAACATACAGAAATTAAGTAAAGATATAGGGGACCTAAACAACATCATTTATAAGGCATAGTTTACCTGTGTGTATTACATTGTGATCACAGAAAAGAACTTCTCAAGCACACATGGACCAGCCATGGAACTGTCTTTATATTAGGCCACCAAAACAAAACAAAACAAAACAAAACAAAACAAAACAAAACAAACAAAAACCTTATGAAGTTCTTTAAGGTACAAATAATACAAACAACAACTAGAAATTAATAACATCAAAACACAAGTAAATTTTAAAAGTTTCTTCTACCTGAAACTAAAAAACTCTTTAAGTAAATTCTTGGTAGAAAGAGGACATACAAATTCAAAGTGCAGAATTTCTAAAAAAAAAATATGAAAAGATGATAATGAGAATACTACATATAATAATTATTGAAGCAGTACCAAAGCGTATATGTATATATCTATATCTATCTATCTATACACTATCTTTTGCATAAGAGATTCAAACACATGCTCATGCAACCCCCCACAATGTGTTTTTGCTTATTTTTGCAAAAAAAGAAACAAGGAAGGATAAATCAGAAACCAATAAAAAATATAACCATAAAAGACAGGAAAAAATAGGATGGAAGAGGTAGGGATAAGAGTGTGGTATCTTTGGTATATCTTTTTATGTAGTATTGACTTTTGAAACATGTTTTACCAATTCAGAAAATAAAATTTTAAAAAGACTAAAAAAAGCAAACTCTAAAAGTGAACACAAGCATAAATTTAAAACCCTATTTCCTAACTATCAAGTCAATAAGATGACCACACAAAGAAAATAATTAATTCAAATAACCTTTGAATATGCATTCTGACCAAATATGACTTTATTGGAGTATATTCTAAGAATAAGAAAAACTGCAAAGAAGGCTTGAATATTAGTTTTTCTGTGGTTGTTGTTACTGGCAACAGTGTTGGTATAATAATTCTGAAATTATTTGGCAGACTCGATTGAGTTCAGAAACACAAGGAGTTCTGTGAACTTTCATATACATATGAAATAAAATAATTTTGGAGAGTTGTAAATCCTAACTTACCCTAACCTAACAGGACTGGGTAGAAAACAAAGATATTTTTAAAAAAAAAGTACACAAATACTTGCACAACAATTTAAATGTACTTAATATTGCTAAACCATGCTTAAAAATGGTTAAGATGGGGACGCCTGGGTGGCTCAGTTGGTTAAGCTGCTGCCTTCGGCTCGGGTCATGATCCCAGGGTCCTAGGATCGAGTCCCGCATCGGGCTCCTTGCTCGGCAGGGGGCCTGCTTCTCTCGCTGCCTCTGCCTGCCTCTCTGCCTGCTTGTGTGTACTCTCTCTCTCTCCCTCTCTGGCATATAAATAAAATCTTTAAAAAAAAAAGGTTAAGATGGTAAATTTCATGTTTGTGAATTTTACCATATGGTAGGCATGGAGCCAGGATATTGACATCTACCAACCGGTAAGTTGAGACTTCCCTTGGAAGAAGGGTTTTGTTATTTTCCTTTCACAGATGACTACATTGAGGCCCAGAGGTGGCAATTACATTGCATAAGACCAGAAAGTAGTAACAGAGACTAGAATTGACTGTGGGTTTCTCTGACCTCAAAGCTTATGCTTTTTCCACCATAACCAATCGATTTTTCAAAAAGAATATTAACAATTTAGTTTTGCTTATTTTTAAATATAATTTAATTTTTTAAAACATTTTATTTTTTGAGATAAATAAGATAAAAAATAAATAAATCAGATAAATAATAAATAATAAATAAAAGATAGTATTTATTTATTTGAGAGAGAGAAAGAGAGAGAGAGCACTAGCAGGGGAGGAGCAGAGGAGGAGGGAGAGGAAGAGGGAAAAAATTTCAAGCCCACTCTGCAAGGTGCACTTGGGCTCCATCTCACAACCCTGAGAACATGACCTGATCAGAAACCAAGAGTCTGATGCTTAAGGGACTGAGTCACTCAGGTGCCCCGTACTTTTGCTTTATTTAAATGAAGGGACATTCACTGCTTTTGTTACTGTTGAGTATTTGTTGTTATGAGTAGTGAGAGTGGCAGTTTTGAGGACTTTTACCAAGAATTCACAAGGAGGGAAATAATTCCAGAGGAAAGGTGTTTGGTCTTTTGGACACTAACATCTGCCCTTCCTAGGTGTTGTTTCAGGTCACAGCCTCTGCCTGGAAAATATGGAGCCTAACAACTCAAGGTGGAAGAGATTCAAATCCAAGTCATATGCCTAATCTGTTTTTTTTTTTTTTTAAGATTTTATTTATTTGACAGAGAGAGATCACAAGTAGGCAGAGAGGCAGGCAGAGAGAGAGGGGAGGAAACAGGCTCCCCGCGGAGCAGAGAGCCCAATGTGGGGCTCGATCCCAGGACCCTGGGATCATGACCTGAACTGAAGGCAGAGGCTTTAACCCACTGAGCCACCCAGGTGCCTTGCCTAATCTGTTTTTAAACACAATTTTATACTCTTGAATAGTATAAAAAATGTGAAATCTGGTTGAAATACATGTTCGGGCCAGCATGAATTAGAAACATCGTGTTCAGAAGCAAAAGCAGCACCTGCTAAATGCTCATCCACGTGTGGTGGCCGTGTTACCCCTGGGAACCGGCTGTTCGGTAAGTTCAGAGACCTCAGGAACCTAAGCTGTGTTTGTACAACAAGGTAATTAAAAAATATCTTCACTAAATTGCTCAAGTTGAAACCCTTTCAAGATGGAGAAATTTAAAAAGCAAACCATTACATAATAATATAGTTATGCAACATTTACAAAGTGTGTTTTAAAATGCATGATAAAAATTAAATAGTAAAAATGTCTTTATGAATCCAGAAATAGTTATGTAGGGTGTGGAACAAATCAGAATGCCACCAATATCCAACACTTGGTGTAAGGATAATAACTAGAAGAGAACAAAGATCCTGTAATTCCTGGAATGTGGTAAATTATAGTAATCCTTAAATGAAATAGATATGCCAAAAAGCTTCAAAAAATAAAAATTCTTGCATAAATGTAATGAAGCTGAAAGGCTAAAATATCAAGTCTGATCCATGCCACAGTTCAAAGAGGTATTAAAGTTTGGATAGTAGCCAAGACAAAAGAGAAACATTTGAAGAATTTTATCTTAAAAAGATAACCATACAAATGTTTACCATAATAATAACCATAATATCAATATCTATTGTGGTACAATGGTCAAAAAGTAAGCCCTTAAGAAAAGTTCGTAATATCATATCATTCAAAGTGCTTCTCATGCTAACGTTCAGTACATGTAACATATTTGACAAATGGTTTAAAGGAGAAATAATTTGAAACTGACTGTAAATATGAGTAGCACGTTTTCTAGTTGTAAACTGTCTCCTTTCCCAATGAACAAAAAATTCCAATATGAAAATTATTCATTAAAATTATTTCCTTTAGAAGATGTCACTACAAGTTAAAAAAAGGGTTTTACTGATGATAAATATATTCTCTCTCCCTGGACTGTTGTTCCTTTCCATTCCCTTCATCTATCCTTCTGTGGTAGCTTACTATCCAAGTCCACCAGCAGCAGTCAAACGTAGGCCATGAACTTGTACCCATCCATACACTGTTACCAATTAAGGAAGAGATAAGTACAAAAAAAGTAAGTGTTTAGAAATTTCAATAGCAATTTCACAGAATGATTTTAAGTCTGTTGAATCTAAAAATAAAATATATGGAAGAAATAATTAAAAACATGGGTTTACATTAAATTAAGGATTATTGTGGTATAATTTATGTAGAGTAAAATCCAACTTTTTTAGGTGCCCCTCTATAGTCAATCTCTTCTCCTAATGCCCAATCCTTGGCAACCACTGATCTGATTTCTCTTCTTACAATTCTGCCTTTTCTAGAATTTCATATAAATGGAATCATAAACTAAGTAGTTATCATGCCTGGCATCTTTCACTTCACATAGCACTTTGAAGATTCAATCATGTTTTTGCATGTATCAATAGTTCTTTTATCTTTCTAGTAGTATTCTACTGTATGAATTTATCAAAATATTTATCCATCCACCAGCTGATGGATTTCTGGGTTATTTTCAATCGTGGGTGATGATGAATAAAGCTGGAATAAGCATTTATGTGTAAGTCATTTTTTTGTAAATAAATATCCAAGTGTTCTAGCACCATTTTTTAAAAAAATGACTATCCTTTTTCTTTTGAATTATCTTGGCATTGTTCTTAAAAATCAACTAACTTTATACCTATGATTCTATTTCTGGACCCATATTCTCTTCCACCGATCTATGTCTATCTTCATACCAATGCTATGCTATCTTGATTATTGTAGCTTTATAGTAAATCCTGAAATAAATTAAATTTTACAGATTTGTTCTTTTTCAAAATTGTTTTGGCTATTCTAGTTCCTGTGCTTTTCCATATAAAATTTAAAATTGCCGATTTCTGCAAAAGAGCTTGCTGGGATTTTAACTGAAATTGTACAGACTCTATAGATCACTTTGAGGAAAACAGATATCTTAACAACATTGTCTTCTGATGAATGAAAGAGTATGTATCGCCACTTACGTAGGTCTTTAATTTCTTAAACCAATGTTCTGTAGTTTTTATTGGAAAAATCTAGAATGTGTTTTGCTAGATTTATCCCCAAACATTTCATATTTGTGGATACTATTGTAAGTGGTATGTTTTACTTCAGTTTCTAATTATTCATTGTAGCATTTAGAAATATAATAAATTTTTATATACCCATCTTGCATCCTGTGACTTTTAAAACTCATTTATTAGTTCTAATACCTATTTCATTGATTCTTTTGAGATCTTCTATAGAGACAATCATGTCATATAGATAGTTTTAGCTTCTTCCTTTCCAAACTGAAACTGAATGTCTTTTATTTCTTTTTCTTGCATTATTAAAATGACTAGAATTTCCAATACAATACTGGCCAGAAGTTAAGACTGGACATCCTTGACATGCTCCCAATCTTAAGTGGAAAACATTTCACTTCATCAGAAAGTGTGAAATGTTTCTTTTAAGTTTTCCATAGATGACATTTAAACAGGCAGATGGACTTCTCTTATTTGCTGAGAATGTTTATTATTATTGGGTATTTAATTTTGTTTGATATGTTTTTTGCATCTATTGAGATGTTTTCTTTTTTATTCCACTAATATTATGAATTTACATTGATTTTCAAATATTACATCAAATTTGCATTTCTGGATGATCCCCACTTGGTTGTAACATATAATCTTTTTAGTATACTGCTGGATTTAATTTACTTAAGTATTATTAAGAATTCTCATGTCATGGGACACCTGGCTGGCTCAGTTGGTACATCATGTACTCTAGATCTCAGGGCTGTGAGTTCAAGCCTCACACTGGGTGTGGAGCCTACTTAAAAAAAAAAAAAGAATTTTCATGTCTTATGTTCGGGGAATATCAATCTGTAGTTTCATTTTCTTGTACTGTCTTGGTCAGGTTTTGGTGTTTCCATGGAATATTTTTTTGCCATCTTTTAAGTTACCTATGCATTTGAATTTAAAGTCAGTTTCTTGAAGGCAGCATTTAGTTGAGTCTTGCTTTTCTATCCAATCTGAAAATCGCTGCCTTTTAATTGTTTACATGATTATTAATATAATTATTGATATGGCTGAATTTCTATCTACCATCTTGCTAACTGCATTTTATTTGTCCCATCTATTCTTTGTTCACTTTTTCTTCTCTTCCTATACTCTTTTGTGTTATTTTTTTATGATTCCATTTTACCTCTACCACTGGTTTGTTAGTTACACCTCTTTTATTTTTTAGTGGTTGTTCTAGAGTTTACATCTTTAACTTCTTACAGTTTACCTTCAAATAATATTATAACACCTTGTGTATAGCGTAAGGCCATTAGTGTCTGTAAGGCCATGAGAGTTGTTCTGGGTATTGGCCTTGTTGTTATCTTTACCCTCAATACATCACAGACTTTGAATTCTTTCACTGTTGAGCGGTTGTTACTTTGTGCATCCAGATGGGGGATGTAGCGCAGTGCTGAAGACCATTCTCAGTGTTTCTACTCTACCTTCAGCTTTCAGCAGTCACCGCACACCTCACCACAGAGGGGTCTCTTTCCATATCCCTGCGCCTTCCCTACTGACAGACTGCTTGTTACTAGGTGTTAGGCTTATTTGGGGGCCAAGTTGGTTTTTGGTCTCCTGTTCTGAGGCAGCGTCTGTGAGCCTGCTTTTGGATGGGATGGGCTACAAAGTTGTAAACCTTTCTGTCCCTTCCACCTGGTGGCAGCAGAACCCTGCCATCTATCTGTGATGGTCCTGGGGCAGGAGTTGTTCTGTTCTTGTCCCCACGGTACAGACCTCTGTTTTGCCTTGGTTTAGGATCCTGAACCTGAAGAGTGTTTCCAGCCCTTCCCTCACGAGAAGAAGGCTTTTACTTCTACCCTTCTCCCGGAAGAACCATTTTGCCTAGCTCCTGTGGGAGGGAAGGATGATGCTCTTATCTCTTCCCGAAGTAGAAAGGTTTTGGGTTTTTTTGCCTCTATTCTTCTGCCAAGACGCCATGGGTTGCAGCCTGTGGAGAATGGCTTGCAACTGAGAACTCCCCTTGGATTTGGAACTCCCAGTTATTCAAAACTAACATGCTAGCCCATGCTTAGACATCAAGGAATTTAAAAAATTTTAGTTGTTTCTTATTTGCTTCTACAGTAGCCACCTCTTCCTCTCATCTCTGTCAAAGGTGAACAGTTTGTGTCCCTCATCCCTCCTCAGATGGGCTGTCACACTTTAGAATTAAGTTCCCTTGATTTCCTTGTAAATCAGCTCTCTGATATGTTCAAGGGAAGTTATGATTTTTGCAGGCTATTTAGATTTTTCTTGTTAGGATGGGAGTGACATGCTCTTACAGCTTTCCACACCCTGGAAATGGAAGAACAACTTAGGCTTATGTTTTGTATATCTTTGCTTTTTAATTTCATTTTCTAAAATAATCTTACGACATATTTACAGATAACAAAAAAGGTTCATACTAATTCACACCTAGCAGAGGGTAAGGTACGAGGTATGGGTAATCAAATATTTTCACTTTAAATAAAAAATTCCTAACATAGTAATATGCCCACTGTAGATATACATTATTGAATGAGAGAATAAGTTGGATCCTACACTGAAAGTTCTTCATAATTCCCCTCCATAAATTAAGTCAACCTACATTTATACTTTAGTTTTGCCATCCTTTGTCCCAACAACTCATTTTTACTTCCTCATACACCTCCATGGGGATGCTAACTTGTGTCTTGATGAACGTAACTGATAATCCCTGATAAGACCAAACATACCTTGCAGTTCAGTAAGGTTCACATTTTTCCATGATCATATTATTAACTAATCTCATTATTCCCATAGATTTTAAAGAAAAGGAACTCTTACCCAGCCTTAGCAACACTTATGGTTTGTTGCTCCATTGCCTCGTGGATACTGGTTCTGTCATGCTCTTTGAGGCTGTTAAACTCATCGATACAGCAAAGGCCCTCATCTGCCAGTACTAACGCACCAGCCTCCAAATTCCATTCTCCTGAGTCTTTCACAGCAGTTACTGTCAGACCTAAGGAAACAAGCAAGCTATGTCAGCTTTTATTTCCCAAAGCGTATCTTATACCTATGAGGGGAAAAGTACCTACATTTTAAATGGAAAAGAGTCAATGCTTTTATTTCTAATCTGTCAAGAGTGAATGGCATCAGACAGAGATCTGGAGGTTCCCAAGGGGAGGAGGAATGGGAGGATGGACAAAATAAGTGAAAGGAATTAGGAGGTACAAACTTATAAATGAGTCATAGGGATGTAAATAAAGTACAGCATAGAGAATATAGTCAATAATATTGTAATAACTTTGTATGGTGACAGATGGTAACTAGACTGAGCACCGTAAGCATTTCATAATGTATCTAACTGTCAAATCACTATGTTGTATACCTGAAATGAATATAATATTGTATGTCAACTATACTTCATTAAGAAAAAATGGATGGCATTAGGAAAACCATTCTGGTATCCAGGCACTGGAAGGCCTCAGAAGATCCTATGTTCTAAAAATATAAGATGTGTTATTAAGTATTTTATAGCAACTGGAAGTCTCCAAATTTTCTCTTTCCTTACTAGGTACCCTTACTGAAAAGAAGGAGCAAATAGATCTCCAGAGATCTTCTGACAAGAAGTTCTATATAATATGCTGTTTATAGAGAAGGTCCAAAAGACAGAAAACAGGAGATATTAGAGTCAATGATAAAAAAGAAAAGTTTGCTCCTAGTCACAGCAGAGAAAGATGACTCCTTTAATATGTCTTTTTTGGTATTGATTCATCCTTTATACCAGAGTGGTCAAAAGCAAAGACTCTGGGGTCACCTGGCTGGTTCCATCAATTAAGCATCTGACTCCTGGTTTCAGTCCAGGTCATGAACTTGGGTTTATGAGATTGAGCCCTGTGGTGGGCTCAGTGCGTGCAGAGTCTGGTTGAGATTCTTTCCCTCTCCCTTCCCCTCTGGCCCTCTCCCAACTTGTGCGTGTGCAGTCTCTAAAATAAATGAACAAACAAATAAAGTCTTTAAAAAAAAAAAAGGCAAAGGCTTTGGAGTCACACAGACTTGGATCTTGAATTCTGGATCTGTCATTCTGGTTATCAGTACTGTAGGCAAGTTTCCTAATATGTTTTATAAAACATATAACAATGGAATGTATCTTACAGAGTCTTGGATGTTCAAATAGAATATAATAAAACTCTTTAAAAGGTATATGACACATACTGAGTACTTATAATTGTTGTTGATAAAAATTGATAAGCTAGACTGACCAAGAAAAAAAGAGGAGAAACAAGTTACAAATATCAGGAATGAAAGGGGGATATCACTATAAACTCTACAGATATTTAACTAATACTAAGTAAATACAATGAACAACTCTATGCCCTAGGTTTGATAACTTAGATGAAATGGTCAAATTCTTTGAAATATATAAACTGTGAAAGTTTATCTAAAAAGGAATAGATAGCTTGGATACTCCTGTATCTACTTTGAAAATTGGCTATGTAGTTAAAAATCCCACAACAACAACAACAAAAAATCTACAGACTGAGATGACTTCATGATGAATTCTACAAAACATTTATGAAAGAGATAATACGAATTCTACACAAAATTTTCAAAAATATGGAAAAACAAGGAATACTTCCCAACACATTTACTATAGCCAGCATTATTAAGATACCAAAGCTAGATAAAGATATATTAAAAGAAAACTACAGACCAGTATCTCTCATAAACACAGATACAAAAATCCTCAAAAAATACAAATAAATCAAACAATCCATAAAATAATAGATTATAACCAAGTAGGGTTTATCTAGGGACTGCAAGGCTAATTCAACATTCAAAAATTAACCAGTATAATTCACCATATCAATATCAAATTAGGAGGAAAAAAGCAAATAACCAAGCCATTATATTCAGGAGAAAAACCTGACAAAACTCAACAATTATTCATGATTAAAAAAAGTCTCTCAGAAAGCCAGGAATAGAGTGAACTTCTTCAGTTTTATAAAGGGTATTTACAAAAATCATGACATATTTAATCATAAAAGACTGAATGCTTACCCCCACCATCATCCCCAAGATCAGAACAAGGCAAGAAGATTAGCTCTCATTACTCTTATTCAAAATCTTGGTGGAGGTTCTAGCCAGTAAAATAAAGGAAAAGAAATTAACCAACATCAGATCAAAAAGGAAAAAATAGGGGCGCCTGGGTGGCTCAGTGGGTTAAGCCGCTGCCTTCGGCTCGGGTCATGATCTCAGGGTCCTGGGATCGAGTCCCGCATCGGGCTCTCTGCTCGGCGGGGAGCCTGCTTCCCTCTCTCTCTATCTGTCTGCCTGCCTCTCTGTCTACTTGTGATCTCTCTCTGTCAAATAAATAAATAAATAAAATCTTTAAAAAAAAAAAAAAAAAGGAAAAAATAAACTATATATTTTCAGACAATATGATTATGTATAAAATTCCAAGTAATGTACAAAAGAGCTACTAGAACTCAGTGAGTATAGCAAGGATGTAGGATGCAAGTCAATATACAAAAATCAGTCATATCTCTATATATTAGAAAAATATTAAAAACTGCAATTAAAACATAATACAAGTTGGGGCACTGGGAGGCTCAGTCAGTTAAGTGTCTTTCTTCAGCTCAGGTCATGATCCCAGTGTTCCCAGTCGAGCCCCACTGTTGGGCTCCCTGTTCATCAGGGAGTTTCTTCCCCCTCTGCCCCTCTCCCTGCTCATGCTCTCTCTCTCTCAAATAAATAAAATATTTTTTAAAATAAATAAATAAAAATAATATAATTTATAATAGCACCTGAAAATATGAAATACCTGGGTATAAATCTTTAAAAATGTGCAAGTTCTGGGCTGTGAATTTGAGCCCCACCTGGGTGCAGATTACTAAAAAAAATAATAATAATAATTATAAAAAATAATGTGCAAGATCTGTATGTAAGAACTACAAAACACCGATGAAGGAAATCAAAGATAACTATTTAAGTCAAGAGATAGTCCATGTTCATGAAATGAATTGAAAAACTCAGTATTTTATTTATTTATTTACTTAAAAGATTTTATTTATTTATTTGTCAGAGAGAGTTAGCAAAAGCCGGGAGTGGCAGGAAGAGGGAGAAGCAGGCTCCTTACTGAGCAAAGAGCCTGATACAGGACTCGATCCCAGGACCCTGGGATCATGACCTGAGCTGAAGGCAAATGCTGAACCGACTGAGCCACACAGACATCCATGAAAAATGCAGTATTTTAAAGATGCTTTCCCAAATTGTTCTATAATTATCCCTACATTGGTCTATAGATTCAATGCAACTCCAAACTCAAATTTTTTTTAAAAGATTTATTTATTTATTTATTTGAGAGAAAAGAGAGAGCAAGCAGGTGGTGGCAGTGCCAAGGGAGAGAGAGTCCTAAGCAAACTGTGCACTGGGCACAGAACATGACGAGGACTCAAATCTCACTACCCTGAGATCATGACCTGAGTGAAAACCAAGAGTCAGACACTTAACCGACTGTACCACCCAGACACACCACCCCACCAACAAAATCCTAATGTGGTTTTTCTTTTTATAGAAATTGACAGAGTCATTCCAAAATTTATATGGAGAAGCAAAGGAAATAGAAGAATCAAACCAAAAAACAAAGTAGAAGGTCATGATTTAATTTCCACATTTACTACAAAGCTACCGTAATTAATTCAGCGTCATATAAGAAAAAGAAAAGACAGAGAGAACAATTGAATAGAGTCCAACAATAGGCCCACACATTTTGATAAAAATGCAAAAGCAATTCAATGAAGAAAAGATAATCTGCTCTATAAATGGTGCTGAATAACTGGATAGCCTTATGCAAAAAGGAAAATAAAATCTATCTTGATCCCTATGTCAAATCTGATACATAAATTAACTCAATGAATGAAAGGATCTAAATGAAAAACATAAAACTTATAGATGAAAACTCATAGAAGAAAATACAAGAGAAAATGTATGTGAGTTCTTCTGTTTTCCAGTTCAGCATTTAAGGAGCTCAGAAGTTGCCACAAGTTGCCACTTGTTTAACAGTAAGTAAAAACCCGAACAAACTGAAATATCAGTAATTATTTTAAGATGTATTAGAGAAATGAGGTCACAGGGTAAACCAATGTCCCCCAAATTAGGAAGACAGACAGAGAAATTTACCAGGACTGTTAACTCTATGGGAACCAGTAAAGAAAGCCTGTAATTGATGAATTGCTAGAGGCTCAGTGTGGACAACTCTGAGAATTAAAATCTCCATTCATGGGGGACTCTAGACTTTTATGAGTTTTAGCTCCAAAAGTCATCCCAGGTTGTCACATTAAATACTGGCAATTTTTCTCTGATAGTATAAACAAAGAGATGGAAAGTCAAAGAGAAAAATTAAAAAAAATTCTTGAGATCAAAAACACTGGAAAAGAAAGGAAGAATGCCTTTGGTGGGTTCATTAGTGGACTGGACAAGTCTGAGTAAAGAATCTCTGAATGTAAAGATAGTATAAGTTTCAATGGAAACTTCCAAAACTGAAAAGCAAACAGGAGAAAAGGTGAAAAATAACACAACAGAATATCCAATAACTGTGGGACAACTCTAAAAGGTATAGCATGTCATGGGAAGCCAGAATGAGAAGAAAGAGAGAAAGGAACAGTGGTAATATTTGAAGCAATAACGACTAAGAATTAGTCATTAATTGATTAACTAATGTCAGACACCAAACCATGGATCCAGAAAACTCAAGATAATACTAAACAGGAAAACTGTTTAAAAAAACCCACAAACCTACATGGAGGCATGTCATATTTAAATGTCAGAAAATCAAATGTAGGGCACCTGGGTGGCTCAGTGGGTTAAGCCTCTGCCTTCAGCTCGGGTCATGATCTCAGGGTCCTGGGATCAAGTCCCGCATCGGGCTCTCTGCTCAGCAGAGAGCCTGCTTCCCCCTCTCTCTCTGCCTGCCTCTCTGCCTACTTGTGATTTCTCTCTCTGTGTGTCAAATAAATAAATAAAATCTTTTAAAAAAAGAAAGAAAGAAAGAAAGAAAGAAAATCAAACGTAAAGAAAAAATTTTGAAAGAAATCAAAGGAAAAAATACAACTTACCTGCAGAGGAGCAAAGATGAGAATTATATCAAATTTCCCCTCAGAAACCACGTAAGTAACAAAGGTAGAGTGAAATATTCAAAGTATCACGAGAAAAAGCCTGCCAGCCTAGAATTCTGTACCTTTTGTGAAATTATCTTCAAAAGTGAAAAAGAAAAAAAAAATTTTTTTGAGG
Source organism: Enhydra lutris kenyoni (assembly GCF_002288905.1). Classification (NCBI taxonomy): domain Eukaryota; kingdom Metazoa; phylum Chordata; class Mammalia; order Carnivora; family Mustelidae; genus Enhydra; species Enhydra lutris. The sequence continues at coordinate 14,188,319 of NW_019154101.1, forward strand.
CAATTTGTTGCCTGGAGACTTGCTTTGCAAGAAATATTAAGGGAAGTTCTTTAGAGAGAAGGAAAATGATATAGGTCAGAAGCTCAGATCTACACAAAGAGACCTGGTTGGCTCAGTGGGAAAAGCATACAACTCTTGGTCTTGGGGATGTGAGTTTGAACCCCATATGGGGTGTAGAGATTACCTATATAAATAAATAAACTTAAAAAAAACACTTCATATCTACATAAAGTAAGGAGGAATGAAGAAGGACTACATAACATAAAAACTTCTGTTTTTCTTATTCTTAATTCACCTAATAGTAGTTTGTTAAAAATAATAGTAATAATGTATTCAAATAGGTATGCTTATATGTGTTTATGTTCAAGTGAACTGAATGGGAGCAATAATAAAAAGGATGAGAGGGAAGAATTAGAAATATCTTGCTAGTTACAAGGTACTGTGCTACCCATGAAGTATTTTTAGTGTTATTTGAAAGTGGACTTGGATTAATTGTAAATGTATATTGCAAACTCTGGAGCAACCAATTATGAAAGTTAAAAAAGAAGCATAATTGATATAGTAAGAAAGGAAAAAACTAGAATCATATAAAATGCTCAATTAAAACCATAATAGGCAGGAAAGTGGAAGATAAAAACAGGAACAAGGAACAAGGGCAATAAATACAAAATGCTAACAAATATGGCAAGTATTAATCCAGCAAGATCAATAATCACTTTGAACATTTATAGTCTAAATACACCAATTAAAAGACAGATTATCAGAGATGATAAAAAATGACCCAACTATACATTCTCTATAAGAAACCCACTTTATTTTCACTTTTTTGAAACCCACTTTAAATATAAAGACATGCAGATTAAAAGTAAAGACAGAGAAAGATATACCATGCTGATACTAATCCAAAAAATATGAGAGTAACTCTATTAATTTCAGACAGAACAGATGTCAGGGCAAGAAAAATTATCAGGGAGACAGAGGAACATTACATAATGATAAAAGGGGGTCAACACTCCAAGATGACATAACAATCCTTAATATTTATGGGCCTCGGAATATTTAAGGTAAAAACTAGTGAAAGTCAAATGAGAAGCTGATGAATTTGTATTATAGTTGGAGACCTCACCACCCCTGTATGGGAAATGGACATATCCAGCAGGCAGAAAATCAGTAAGGCCATAACTGAACTTAAAAGGACCATCAATCAACTGAACAGAACAAGCATCTATAAAGGACTTCATCCAACAATAGCAGAATGTATTTTTTTCTCTCATGATCCCTTGGAATATTCACCAAGATAGACCATATGCAGGACGATAAAACACAGCTTAGCAAATTTAAAAAAGAAATCATAAATCTCTCAGATCACAGTGTAATTAAACTAGAAAGCAATAACTGAAAGAGAACTAGAAAATCCCAAATTATGTGAAGATTAAAGAACACACTTCTAAATAACACCTGGGACAAGGAAGAAATCTCAAGAGAAATTTAAAAATGTTTTGAACTAAATAAAAACGAATACCTAATTTATCAAAATGTGTCGGATGCAGTAAAAACAGTGCTTATAAGTGTATGTATTAGAAGGGAAGAAAGATCTTAAATCAATAATACAAGCTTCCACTTTAGGAAACTAGAAAATGAAGAGCAAATTAAATCCAAAGCAAGCAGAAGAAAGGAAATAATAAAAATTATAGCAGAAATCACTGAAGTTGAAAGCAGGAAATCAATAGTGAAAATCATTGAAACCAAAATCTGTTCTTTGACAACATAAGTAAAATTGATAAGCTAAGAAAAAAGGAGAAAAGACACAAATTACTAATATCAGAAATGATCCTATTGACATGAAGCAGATAAAGAAGAAATATTACCAACAACTTCTGATAACCTAGATGAAATGGACCAATTCCTTAAAAAACACAAGCTGCCAACTCACATAAGAAGAAACAGACAATGTGAATAGGCCCATATCCATTAAAGAAATGGAATCAATAATTAATAACCTTCTAAAATAGAAAGTGTCAGGCAATAATTAATAACCTTCTAAAATAGAAAGTGTCAGGCCCAGATGGCTTCACTGGTGAATTCTACTAAACATTTAAGGAAGAAATGATACCCATTTTCTACAGTTTTTGCAGAAGACAGAAGTATAGGTAATACTTCCTAACTCATTCTATGCCAGCATAACCTTAATACCAAAACCCAACAAAGACATTATAAGAAAACTACAGCCTATATATCTCTCATGAACATAGATGCTAAAATCTTTGGTAAAATATTATCAATCTTGTGCTCATTTTGGCAGCACATATACTAAAATATTAGCAAACTAAATCCAACAATGTATAAAAAGAATTACACATTATGACCTAGTGGGATTTATCTGAGGAATGCAAGGCTGGTTCAACAAGCAAAAATCAATTGATATTATTTATCACATCAACAGACTAAAGAAGGAAAAAATCCCACAGAACAGGCTCGAAATTTCATTAATAGTAGAACAGATAGAGAAATTGTTGTATATTCATACTGTGGAATAAGACAGTAGTAAAAAACGAGCAGATTAATAAACACAATACAGATGAAATATTAAAATACAATATTGAGCAAAAGAATACGCACTCTACAATTTCATTACTGTAAAGTAAAAATACCAGGCAAAAACAAATTAGTGCTAATAGACCAGACCTATATGAAATACTATGGGAGTCTTTCGGGCTGAAATGAAAGAGCACTAAGACAGTAACTCAAGTACACATAAAGAAATAAAAGATACCAGTCAACTAACTACATAGGTAAATATTAAAGATAGTATCAATGTAATTTTGTTTGTAACTCTTTTCTTCTGATTTAAGTAAAAACTGCTGAAAGCAAAAATTATAAAACCATGTTGATCAGCTTATAATGTATAAAGATGAAATATGTATGACAATAATAGCCCAAAAAAAGGTGGAGGGAACAGAATTTTACTAGAACAAAATTTTTATACACTATTAAAATTAAATTAGTATTAACCTGAATTAGATTGGCTATACATTAAGATACTATAATAACCCCCAAGAGAATCACTAAGAAAATAACCCCCAAAAATACAGTAAAAGAAGAAAAAGGGTATTAAAACGATACACTAGAAATTACATCAAGCACAGAAGAGGGCAGTAATGGAGAACACGGCAACAAAGAGGACATAAGCCATATGGAAAACGCATGGAAAACATCCTACCTCATCAGTAAGTATGTTAAAAGTAAACAAACACTTTAATAAAAAACAGTTTGCAGAATGAATACAAAGACATGATCCAATTATGTGTTGTCTACAAGAAACACACTCTATAGACAGTAGCCAAGAGGGTTGCAGTGGCTATGCTAATATCAGGGAAATATTTTAATACTGTTTTAAAAATATGCTAATGTGAGAATACATTCACAAGTGAAGACAAGTAGGTTTATCTCAGAAACGTAAGATTGAGGTACATCTGGAAACCAATTTATGTAGCATTCTCATATTAATAAAGGACAAAAAGCACATGATCATCTCAATAGAAGCAGCAAAAGCATTTGACAAAATTCAATACTCTTTCATGTAAAAACACTCAACAAACTAGGAACAGAAGGGAAATTCCTCAACCTGATAAAGGGCATCTATAGAAAACCCACAACTAAACATCATTCTTAATGGTATAAGACTGAATATTTTCCTAAGATCAGAAACAAGATAGGGATGTTCACTCTCACTGTTTTGTTTTGTTTTTTTTTTTTAAGATTTATTTATTTGAGAGAGAGAGAGCATGTGGCAGGGGAGAAAGGCACAAGGAGAGGAAGAGGAGAAGCATACTCTCCACTGAGCACAGAGCCCCATGCTGGTTTGATCCTAGGACCCAACCTAGAGACAACGACCTGAATCTAAACTAAAAGTCAGAAATTCAACCAACTGAACCACCCACAGACCTCCCTCTCACTATTTCTATGAAACACTGTACTGGAGATTCTGGAAGGGGCATCTAGGCCAAAAATGAAATAACAGGCATCCAGAGGGGGAAATGAAGAAATAAAATTATCTTTATTTGCAGATAGCATAATCTTGCATATAGAAAATCCTACAGAATCCACAAAAAATTATTATAACTAATAAATGAGTTCAGCAAATTTGAAGGACACAAAATCAATTTTAAAAAGTTGTATGCCTGTACATTTTATTTTTTTTAAGATTTTATTAATTTTTTTTAAAGATTTTATTTATTTATTTGACAGAGAGAGGCAGAGAGGCAGGCAGAGGGGGGGGGGAAGCAGGCTCCCTGCTGAGCAGAGAGCCTGATGCAGGGCCTGATCCCATGACCCTGAGAGCATGACCTGAGCCGAAATGCAGAGGCTTAACCCACTGCGCCACCCAGGGCCCCTATTAATTTTTTCTGAGAGAAAATGAAAGCACGAGTGAGCACAAGCAGGGGGAGACAGCACTTCCTCTAGGGGCCTCAGAAGACAGGCTCAGGCCCAATGCCTGCTGTGGCCTGGGGCTCGCACATTCTTCCCCAAGGCCCAGTAAAACCGAAACCCAGTGAAACCCCAAGAAATTGAGGATGACTTAAGTAAATGAAAAGACATACATGTTCAATGACTGGAAGACTTAATATTGTTAAAATGACAATATTCCCCAAAGTGTTCTACAGATTCAGTGCAATCCCTATCAAAATCTCAACTATCTTCTTTGTAGAAATTGACAAAGTGATGCTAAAATTCATATGGAAATTCAATGAATCCCAAGTAGCCAACATAATCTTAAAAAAGAACAAAGTTGGAAGATTCACACTTCCTGACTTCAAAACTTACTACAAAACTACAATAATCAAGACAATATGGTGATGGCGTAAGGATATAGACCAATAGAACAGAATTGACTGTCCAGAAATAAACCCATACGTTTATGGTCAATTCATTCTTGGGGGAAAGAACAGTCTTTTCAAATTATACTGCTGGGAATTTAGACATCCACATGCAAAAATATGAATTTGGACCCCTACTTCACATCATATACAAAAAATAATTCAAACTGGCTCAAAGACTTAAATATAAGATGCTAAAAGTATAAAACTCTTAGAGGAAAACCACCCAACAATTCCACTTTGGGTATTTATCTGAAGAAAACAAAAACATTAACTAGAAAAGATACATGTACTCCCATGTTCACTGCAGCATTATTTACAATAGCCAAGACATGAAAACAACCTAACTGTTGATGGATAAATAAAGAAACTGTAGTATATAAACACAATGGAATATTTTTTAGCCATAAAAAAGGATGAAATCTTGCCATTCACAACAACAGGGATAAATCTTGAGGGCACTATGTTCAGCAAAATTAGTCAGAGAAAGACAAATACTACATGATCTCTCTTACTTGTGGACTCTAAAAAAGTTCATAGATACAGAGAATCAAGCTCATAAAACAACAGATAGATTGGTGGTTGCCAAACTAAATTGGTATGGAGGGAGAAATGAGAGAGCTGTTTTTTGTTCTGTTTTGTTTTTTAGTTTAAATACATTGACTATTTTAATTTCAAAAAACTTTAAAAAATGAAACTATTAAAATCCTTGAAGAAAACAGAAATAAAGTAAATGTATAAAATGCTTCATGTAAATAAAACAAGTGTAAATCTTCATGACCTTTGATTATAATGGCAGTGTTTTCAAAAAGTGACACCAAAAGAAAACCAAAAAAAGCAAAATAAATTTAAAAAGAAAAGCTAAATAGATGAATTGGACTTTGTCTAAATTATAAGCTTTTGGGCAGCTAAGGCTACCAACGACAGAAAAAAAAAAAAAAAGGAAAAAACCCTCACAGAATGGCAGAAAATTTTTCTGAAACGGATATATTCAGGTCTCTGAAAGTTTCTGATAAGAGACTTGTATTTAGAATATATAAAGAACTTGTACTCGCTTTGGCAGCTCATCTACTAGAACATATAAAGAACTCTTACAAATAAATAAGAAAAAGATAAAAACCCAATTGTTCAAATGACCTAAGGATCAGAACAGACGTTTCTCCACAGAAGATACACAAATGGCCAATAAGCAAACAAAAAATGCTGAACAGCTTTCGCCATCAGGTAAATAGAAGTCAAAACACAATGAGATACCACCTTCACATACCACCCATGGCTATCATCAAAAAGACATAATAAGCACTGGTGTGGATGGGGAGAAATTGGAACACTCACACATCGCTAGTGGGAATGTAAAATTGTGTAGTCACTTTGAAAAACAGCTTGGTAGTTCCTCAAAAGGAGTTATCATATGACTCGGCAACTCCACTCTTAATTAAGCATGTAACCAAAGGAATGGAAACATAGGTCCTAGACAAAAATTTGTACACAAATGTTCATAGCAGCATAGCTGTTACTTTAAAAAAAAATTACTGTGTAATTATACTGGTGTTCTTAAAAGTAGGTTCTTTATATGCTGGATTCAAGGCTTTGGCAGGCACAGATTCTACCAACCTAAAATCTGTCAGTTCCCTATTAGCTCATTTATTTGTGAAACTTTCCCCCTTCCTATCCTTGCCAGTTTTTGGCCTTTTCCACACGACCCTGCATATGAGGCCTCCAATCTCACGAGGCCTCCCTGCCTAGCTTCCGTCAAACGAGGCTCCATCTGATGCTGATGGTCTCTATAGTAACCAACTAGAAATGCTGCTATGCTTAGCAGTGGCTTTGTGCAAGCCGTGCTCTAGCCCAGAGAGGTTTTAAAAATCTGAGTCCTTTCTCGACTTACCACGCATTTCCCCTGATATGGGGAAAAGAGAGCATCTGATGAATGAGAGAGGTGAAGGGTTAAAGAGAAAAGGACTGAATGTAAAACATGAAAGAAGATGGATGAGTGGAGACTGAGTTCAAGAGAAAAATGAATTTAGAAGGAGCTTCATTTATTACAGGGGTAAGAACACATGGTAAAAAACTAGATACAAGAAATAGAAAATAATTATTAAGCACTTCCATTCATATTCTTCTGGTCAGAAACACAATAATGATATTCACATCAACAAACTGTCAATAACAAACATAATTATGGTGCTTCAGAAAGCTGACTGATGTCACCGATAGCTAACCAAAGGGTGTTTTATAGTGGAGTCCAGTTATGGATAAGGGATCAGACATTGTTTATATCTTCAACAAATCTGTAACATAATGATGGATGGCAGTGAACACAAAATAGTGAAAATGTTATTAATGAGGTGGAACACAGAATGGGGGAGAGGAGTCATACTTTATGTAACAAATACGGAAAACTCCAAAAAAGTATAGCAAGGCATTCTAGGATGTGTAGGTCCATCCTCCCCTACGTATCCCTTTTGCAACAGGAGGCTTGACCTTCTTGAGCCTCAAGGGGGAGACTCCCATAGCTTTGCCTTGACAAAAAAGTCTCCTCTCACTCCCAGTATATACCTGCGCTAACCTCTTTCATGGAGCTGTATTCCACAAGAGTTCATTAATCAAGACACAACTACCGTGTCTGCCAGCCTGTGGGTTCTTCCAGGAAATGATACCAATTACTTTTTCTACACATAGAGGCCACTTTAAATATCTGACAGAGGAGAGAGAATGGAGAAGCACTAGGTCAGAAATTAAAGGAACAGGTTTCTGAGCACCTGTGTCTTCATTTGTTATGTGGGAATGATAATATGTTACCCTCTTACCATACCAGGATGTTTTGAGGCTCAAAAGCAGGTTATTTAAAAATTCTTTAATAATGATAAAGAAAGCATCATACCATATATGTATATACATATACATATGTATATATATATATACTATATACACATATACACATGTACACACATAGTCTTTATTTGTGATACCCTATTTTGCCTCCCACAGAACTTTAATAACTGGTTAAAGTTCCATCCAACATGTTCTATTCTATACCCTACTCACTTGATTACATAGTTATCTTTCCAATAAAATCTATATATGTTTAGTCTTTGAATATGCCACAGACATGAACACAATTTCACATAATAAATGCTCTCTTCATATAATTAGTTATTAAAATCATTATTGTAGTATTTATTCCTTTTAGAAATGTAAATGCCAACAAATCTTGACATTCTACATTTATACAGAAAATCTTATGTAAAGCTATCATTAAGGGACGCCTGGGTAGCTCAGCTGATTAAGTGTCTACCTTCAGCTCGGGTCATGATCCCAGGATCCTGGGATTAAGTCCTGCATAAGGCTTCTTGCTTAGCAAGGAGCCTGGTTTTCCCTCTGCCTGCTGCTCCCACTTCTTGTACTCTCTGACAAATAAATAAATAAAATCTTAAAAATAATGAATAGAATTATCATTAAATTTTGACATCCTACAACTAATAAATAATTGGGAGCCCTTTAAACTAATTAAAGATCATACTACGACAAGACTTACATGAGATTTTTTTTTTTTAAATGAGGACAATAATGCAAATGTCTCTTTAAAGAGAATTAAATGCAGGACTAATATAATTACCCCAGGTGGAAATCCAGGATTTGAACAAAAGCAAGAGGTTAGCACTTCCATTCCTATGATAACTTCTGCAGCAGGCAGGAGCTGAGACTTGATTTAAATCTTAGTTATAATATATTTTAATTCAATATTTTAATTTAATTCAATTTAATTCTAGTTCATTTTAATTCACTCTTTTCATCTTGTTTTGTAGGTGACCTCAATTTAACTTCAAATTTAGGATTCTTAGAAGCCCTCCGCAGAGCAGCTTTGGAGCAAGGAAGAAAGCTGCATCTTGTCCCTTTAGATTTTAATTTGTAAGCCCAACACCCGTAGGTACTTTCTCTGAATAGCTGTGGCCTACCACTCCATACCCTGCCACAACCTACTGCCATAGCTAAATGATCACCTCATTTCACACCACAGAAAGTACTTGATAACAGACCAATAACTGGATTAAATAAACTGAGATTGCCAAATAAGCCTAACTGTGAGGGCAAATAATTATAGCTGTATTCTTTTGCTACGGTCACCATAACAAAAATACCAGCTTGGATAGATTCAACAATATAAATGTATTTTCTCATAGTTTTGGAGGCTAGAAGTACAAGATCAAGGTGTCAGTAGGGTTGGTTTCTTTTACAGCCTCTTTTTGGCTTGCAAATAGTTGCCGCCTTTTTTTTTTTTTTTTTAACCATTATTTTCTCTACCCCATCCTTTTTTTTCCCTTCAAAGCACTTAATTTTTTTAACATCTTAATTTTATTTTACTTTTTTCATGTTCCAAGAGTCATTGTTTATGCACCACACCCAATGCTCTATGCAATATGTGCCCTCCTTAATACCCACCACCAGGCTCACCCATCCCCCCACCTCCCTCCCCTCCATAATCCTCAGTTTGTTTCTCAGAGTCCACAGTCTCGCTGTGTCCTCAACATGGTCTTTTCTCTGTGCATGCTACCTTTGGTGTCTCTTTTTATGTCCAAATTCCCTCCTCTACAGGGACACCAGTTAGACTGGATTACAACCCACTTTAAGGAACAGATTTTAACTTAACCGTCTCTTTAACGGCCTCATCACCAAATACAGTCACATTCTGAGGTACTGGAGAGTTAGAGCTTCAACATATGAATGGGATGGCGGGGGGATACAATTCAGCGTATAACAATAGCTAACTAGGTTCATTTATCTCTGAGAGGCACTAATTTAAGCTTTGTTCATCTTGGAACCCAGACCATCTCTTTCAGCCATCCTTCCCGCACTTACACTGTACAGACAATTTTGGAGATTAAGTTCTATGCAGCTCTCCATCACATGGGTCCCCTTGGGTACTTAATAAATGAAGACACTCATGGTGCCCCATCAGTTGCAATATGGTTAGCTGCTTGAGTCACCAAAAAGTTGTCCAGCAAGAAATCTTATAGATTGTCTCTGAAACCAGTGATGCTTTTGCAATTTTTTTCCCTCCATGAGACACCAGCTCACTTTGAAACATGCTATGGCACATCTGGGAATCCTTCACCTTTCTTGTAAAGTACTGTCAACGGTGAGGAAAGAAATTATTGGAGAAAGTGCTCAAAGGCTCTTTAATGTTTTCAAGGAGCAATAATAAAAGAGTTAGGACAGGCAACATAAGAGGCCCAGAGCCAATACTTGCAGCTTTCAGTGGACTATTAAGGAGGGTCATTTCCCCCTTAAATACTATTGTATATGACATGTTAAACAAAAGGTTTAAAAGAAAATAAGCCAAACTAGTGGTATCCAGGTTGATCTTTTCAGTTGAGGCATCAAGTTTCATGGAAGATGTACCTTATTATGACATACCTGTGGTCAGATTGCAAAATACACTTTATTTTACCAAGATTATAATGTCATTTTTATAAAGTAAATTAGAATCTCCTCTTAAAAGTGCCTGCAAAATCAGAAAACTGTATACACCATTCTCAAGGGAGTCATGTTTTCATCTTCAAAAGGCCATTTATCTTACATATCTAGTGTATCTTAACAGCATACAGCAATTAACACTTCATCTTGGCTAGTGTTAGGACCAGCAATATTAGGAGTGAAGAGAGAATACAGTTTATCAGTCACAGTAATCTGCATCTATCACCACACTAAGATTCAGTCTATTGCACATAAACAATTGGCCTTGAAGAAACTTTTCTGGTAGATCCTAGCTTACTGTTTAATTCACTGCCAATAAAATAAGACCCCCCCCTCTAAGTAGTTTTCCTAAACATGGGGAAGCCTAGTATTACCTGTGCCATATAAACTTTCAGAAGACCAGCAGATAAAGGAGCCACATCAACAGCAACCTACTTAAGTATGCACAATGCCCAAAGAATGACAACTCAAAATTCTGGGCACTATATCAGCACAGATGATACTTAAGAAATAATACTTTCTCTGAATTTAATTAGCCAAGGTCATTGGTTTCACCGAAAACACTGAAGGAAAAAAAAATAATGGTTTATGAACAGCATGTATTAAAAGAAATCTTTATGACTCTCTTACTAGGTAAACAAATTGTTCAACAACCCCACTGTGTTAAAACCTCTCCCTTTCCCCACAATGGTAGTCAAACAGCCTAAATGAATCCACATGAAAGCCGATGAATCAAGCAGACTCCTCAAAACTTGTTTGTGGTGCCAAGAATTGTTACTTACTAACGGTTTAGGTCATAAATTTTTTGAAAATCACATGTCCTGGTATGCTGCTGTGTCTTTACTCTTCCTTTCCCTTTCCTATCATATTTTTTGCCCGTTGGTTTCCTGACACTTCCATTTTCTCTTTTTATGTTCCTGTTACGCTCACCAAACGACAGAAACCTGGGGTGTAACTGATCACATCTCTAGCAATCTTTTTCTTATTCTAGGGCTTTTGAGATTAGAACGGGAGACCCAGGTGCTGCCCAAATATTACCTATTCAGATCTTCCAAGCAAAGTGTGCGTGAAAAAGCCTCTCTTCACCCTTCATTTTGTGTCTATTTAACTTACGGCACTGTAGTGCCCAAACGCAGATATTGACCAAGAATTAGGTTTCCAAAATGGCTTTGCTCCTTTCGAGCTGGCATGAGGTCTATAAAATACAATTTATTTCCACTGCAACCAACCCTTCTCTCTACCCCAAATGTTACCCTGTACGTAGACAGCTGAACCTAACCCCGTGTAGTCAACCGAATCAAAGCTGCTAAATTGAGTAGAGAGACGGCACAGCCGTTGGACTGATGTAAAAAGAGCGTTAAAAGGAAAAAAAGGAAAAAGAAAAAACACACCCCCAGCAGAAACCACACGAAGCAAAAACCCAAGGGGCGGGCGTCGCCCACAATCCCGCCGTCCCGCCGCCTCGCCGGCCGCGAGCACGCCTCCCCGCCGCGGCCACGCCTCCTCCGACACCCGTCCCGCCCCGCCGCGGCCACGCCCGACGTGAGGCGCGGGAGCCGCCGGGCCGGGGGCGGGGCCTGCGCCGCCCCTCCCCCCCGCCGCCGCCGCCGGCGGCCTCCGCGCGGGCCTCCCAGCCCGTATTCCACTCACTTTGTTCTCCGCCTTTGTCCTAATCCACACCAGCAGGTGGAGCCGCAGTTAAAGTTTCCGAGTCCATTCCGGGAGCGGGAGCCCATCTTGCTCGCCGCCGAGGCCCTCGCTGGAGGAGGAGGGTCAGAGCTCGGGTGCAGCCAATCGCGGGCAACGCTGCTAGTTATCAGAGCAGAATGGGCTGTAGTTTAGTGAAATAGGAAAGCTGCAAAACACTGTGGAGTGCTCCCGTGTAAATAAAAAGAGGAAAAAAAAGTTTCTCAAGTCGCCGCTGCACGACGTCGGGCAGGCGCCGGGGCGGGGGTCTGCGCTCTCCCGAGCGGCCGCGCGCTGGACTTTATTGTGCCGCAACAAGCCCCCGTTCCCATTGTTTGTGTGTTTTTCAAAATATGGCAAAGGTTCAGGTGAACAATGTAGTGGTGCTGGATAACCCTTCTCCTTTCTACAACCCGTTCCAGTTCGAGATCACCTTCGAGTGCATCGAGGACCTGTCTGAAGGTGAGTCGGGCGCCCGCCCGCCGCCGGGCTGTCAGTTGCGGGCTGCAGACGTTGAAAGTTTCCCGGGCCCGGCCTCGCGCGGGCGGCCGGTGCTCGGCGCCGGACGGGCGGCGGGCTCGGCTCTGCGGAGGGAAACTTGAAGTTGATGGACGACGGCCGCCGAGGCGCGCGCGGCGTTCGGCCGCAGCCGGGGCGCCTGCCGTGGCTCAACTTGCGAGGAACTTGTTCAAGCGGAGGTAGCCATGTTGTCAGCTTTGTCTGGCGGGCGGGCGGTTCGCGAGACCCGCACTCGCGCCCGCGGCGCCGGCCGGGGGTCGCGCCGGGCTGGCCCCGCGCCGCGAACGGCCTCCGCGGCCCCGGCACGGAGGCTGGGAAGGGAGAGGCATGTGTGTAGTCGCGCCGGCGAGTTAGCAGCGGAGCCATCTTACCAAGAGTAGAGAATTGGGCCACCGACCCCGGCGTCACGACGCCTCCTCTCCGCGCCGCGGGTGACGAACACGGCGCCCCGCCTGCCCACCTTCCTGCCCCCGAGGGACAGGCAAATCCATTTTTAGAGCTTACGCCGGAGTTGCCCCACTCTTTGGGGTGGCCGTGCCTTGGCCGCTCCGGGGAGGAGAGCGAGGCTGTCCTCACGCTGATTTCTGGCTCCCTGGACCAACCAGCGGGGGAGGCGGGCGCAGGCTCGGCCCCTCGGCGCCCCGGCGCTCCCCAGGGACGGCGGGTGCTCCCCCGCGGCACTCCCCGGCTAGCGCCCGGGATGCTCGGGGCGCCCGGGGATGCTGGCGCTCAGGCTCGCCCAGACTGGCGGGGACTCCTGTTCGTAACGACGGAAACCTCCTCTCCTCCCTCTCGGGAAGAAAAATACTGCTAAGCTAGAAAGTTACATTTAACCCAAGAGCAGAAATAAGTAAAACACTGAAATAATTTCCAGGACTTAATCACTGGCTTCTCAGTAGTCTGAGAGACTTTTCTTCAAGAACGTGTTGAAATCTAATTAAAATAACTCCACATCCAAACACCCTGAGCATAAAACACAAAAGTGGTCTAGGAAATAACAGGTAAAGTCCTGAGAGCAATGCAAAGATTTTTACAATTTTTTCTAGGTTCGTTTTAAGGACTCCAAAGATATTTTTTAAATGTTCAGTAATATTTAGAAAGCTAAAACTTGCCAAGGTTTTTATCTTTGCCCTTAGATTTTATTAATCCAGTGCTTTCCTTTTAAATTTGAGGAGAAAAAATTCAACTTCATCAGTGATCATTTTACAGTTAAATAGCGGACATGCTTATTTAAAGTTATAAGTATGTTTAACAAAAATGCATTTAAAATTATGCTAATCATGGTATATAAAGTATTTCACTTAAAAATTAGTTTTTAATCTCTGCAAAATATATTTTATGTAGGGTGCCAAAGTTTTCAGAATATAAAAGCAATACCTGCTTATTGGAATAAACTTTTAAAAAGTTGTGCATACATTTATAAAGTAACAGTCCTCTGTACTCAAATGCCTTCCACCATCGCCTGTAATTAACACTTTAATCTGTGCTCTTCCAAGAAGTATTAATGCATACATAAGACATATATGCATATATATGTATTATGTGTATTCCATATTTTAAAAGACAGTTCATTTATTCAACTAATTTCTATTAGGCCACTGATAATAAAATTAAAGGGGATTTTTCTTATTACTCTGAAACCATTTGATTACTTTCCCAGAGTACTACTATAATCATTTCAGCTACCAGGTCAATTTTTCATACCCAACAGTAAGTTTTCCTTTTTATTGCCAATTATATATAAAAATGGACAAATGCAAGAGAAACCATTGATCAGTCCATTCCAACGTACTATATTATGGGTATTTCTCAAATGAGGCCATGCATTTTTTAAGAGCCAGTTTTGGACAAGGATGATAGATGATTCAGGATGTTACGGGGTTTTGACACTGCATGGTTGAAACCCACCATTCATTTAGAATTATGTTCCCATTTTTAACTGGCATCTATTCAGAACTTGGCTGAATCATGTCAGAGTTTTTGTGATACTAGTGTCAACAGTACACTTACTTCCACTTTTACACCTCTTCCTAGGGCACCTATACTGGTTATTTAGCATTTTTCAAGAGTTTAAGCTGAGTCATACTGAAGCTGCAAAGGAATCTTTCAAAAAGGTGCCATGCTTGGGTACTCCACCTAGAGGCTATGTGGATTAAGGAAATTAAGTTTATTTAGCAAAAGCTTAAAAGTTCCATACTTTTATATTGCAGTTCTTTAAAAAAAAAAAAAAAAAATCTATACTTAAAATGAAACTACAGAATATTCTTTAGAGAAATTTTCACTTCATAATTTTGTCTTAAACTCCAAGCCAGAGGTTGGCCACCATTTTACATGCTTAAACTTGATAGGAGACCCAGGATGTGTTTGATCTGATGGTCCCCAAGCTTGTACAAGTTTTGATCGACCTTCATGCTAATCTTGGGCCCTCTGTAGACTGTTGATTCTTTGTTTCTCTAACAGAATGGAGCCATTAAGTTGGTCAATATCAATAATTCTAAGCTACTGTCAGCTGAACCCTTACAATGTACCAGAATTGAACGTGGTGTTTCATCTTTTTAAACTTCAGGCTTGTTCTAATTCCCAAAGATTACATACTTTACACTCACCACATACCTTCCCAAGTACAGTAATTAGTTTAAAATTCCCTTGGTGACTTCCCTCACTTCTAACCATAATTGCAAATACTTGCAATTGGGGTTACCATGATTAAGTGAAACAATTAGTTAACTTTTTAAATAAATGAATAAACCCCAACAGATAACCTGTGTATTTGATTCTATCCCTTCTTTTCCTTTGTATACGGGGGACGGGGATGAAAAGAGAGTTTAAAAAAAAAAAAAAAAAAAGAATAAGAATAAAACAACTGATGCTAATTTATAAATAAATTACTGAGCATTTTAAAGTCAGTACCTACAGCAAGGATCCATTAGCATAAAAATTAAGGTACAGGTGTTCACTGAGTTACAGCCTGTGCTCCTTAAGGTAGATTATCTTTCCATGGCCTCTGTCCGCACCCATCTCCCTCCACAACCCCCCATACCCAGTTAAGTTCCTTTATCCCACTATTCATTTGAGAGCGAGAAACGGAAGAATTATTTCCTAGTTTTGGTTTTGGAAGGAGCCCAGGCTTTGAAGTTGCAGAAACAACTTGGGTTCTGATTCTTCGGTTTGGTGAATCTGGGTAAATTACTTAGCTTCTTGGGGACTCAGCTTGTTTGCATAATAGTATAATTAAATCTATATGATAAAGCTGTTGAGATTTAAATAACAGGGTGAAATTGACAAGACCAATGCCCAGCACATAGTAGGTCTTTTATAAGTATATAATTCTTGACTATGTTCCTATGCCAGACCACAAATGCCTTATACCATTTACAAAGCCAAGAGGACTATGTGTATTGGTACAAATAAATACATATGAAATGAACAAAATACAAAAACTGCATGTGACAATTACCAGACTACCCTCAATTGGCTAGTTTAGTAGGTTTTACACTCCTGTCGTAAGTTTGTCCACTTAGCTTCTGCATTTCCTACATCATTGATACCTATCTAGTAGATATCTCAAACTTAACATGTCCAAAACTAATTCCTGGTTGTTTTTAATCCCTACCCCTTGCAAAAAGGGGGACTGACTCTTCCTGCCTTTATCTTCAAGATCTATCCAGAGCGTGACTGCTTCTCATCCCCATAGCTACATATGGTCCATGCTACCATCAGTTCTTGGTCTCAGTTGTTAAAAATATCCACCTGTTTCTTCCCTCACCATCTTACAGTCCATACTGAATGCAGGATCCACACTGATCCTTCTAAAATGAAAGCTGGATCATGTTATCCTTCCAATCAGAACCCTCCCAATGGCTTCCCATGCTACTTATAAAAGAAGTTTTCAATGACGGCCTTCAAAACTTTGCATAATCTGGCCATGCCCCTCACACTCAATCTAATGGTCAGTTATTTTCCCCTTTATCCAGTTTGCACCAACCCTGACCTCCTTGCTTTTTCTTTTTCTTTAAGATTTTATTTATTTGGCAGAGAAATCACAAATAGGCAGAGAGGAGGCAGGCAGAGGGAGAGGGGAAGCAGGCTTCCTGCTGAGCAGAGAGCCCAATGTGGGGTGATCCCAGGACCGTGAGATCATGACCTGAGCCACCCAGGCGCCCCTACTCCTTGCTTTTTCTTGAGCAAGCTAAGCATGCTCCTACTTCTAAATATTTGCTAATCCTTCTAACTAGATATCCATATTGCTTCTTCGTCTTTTAATCTTGATCAGCAAATAAATGATCTTGTGAGATGTCAGATGCAGGGAACTTACATCTGGAAATGTGCTAGAAGATGGAAATATAAGTGGTCTAGGACAGAGCCATGAAGTACCTCATAGGTCCTCAGAAAATGACTGCTTTCTTAGTAAGAGAATAGACCTAAAGGAGCTTCAATAAATTGCAGTTTATCATACAATATGAATAAGTAGTACCTATTACTATTTCTCTTCTCTCTTTAGGGAACAAAAATACCTACACAATCACACAAAAATGGCAATACCACGGCAGCACTAAGTAGATTCTCAGTGTGTGACCTAGAAACACCCCCCTGGGAGTGCTGCCGTGGCCTTGGTGTAGTGAATCCAAGAGGCAGGCTGCACAGTGCTAAACACCTTAGGAGGACCAGAAGGTCTCAGAGGTGATCTGTATTTGCAATTGTCTTCCTCCCCCTTCTAAAGAGGCGGCAGCTCCTTTGAAAGAGCAGTTGCTTTACTCATCTCTGGGTTCTTGTAGCAGAGCACTCTGTAAAAGGTGCTCAATGAAAGCTGAATTACATATAACAATGGCATAAAATGTCTTGGGTTGCACTTTAGTGTATCTTCCTCTTCCTCGTGTCTGTTCCCACCACCCATACTCCTTATCAAGTGGTTATAAGGATCCCTGGTTTCCTCACCTACGATATAAAGTGGTGCAGTGAGGGGAAAAAACCCAACTGTGGTCCCTTTCACAGTTGATGAGTTGAAGCCCCTCATTTCTGAGCCACAAGGGAAGTTGGCTAATAATGATTTCCCACTTTGGAGCTCTTTAATAATCTGGATCTGTGCAACATAATATGGGGCAGCCCTTCCAAAGCGTGCTTAGTATTAGTAGCTTGTTAAAAGATGACATAGGTAAAAAGGGGGTGGGGGGATTCCATAGCTGAACAAACTTGGGAAATGCTGGATTAATGTTACTGGTGTTCTTTACTGAAGAAGTCTCACAACACGTACTCTGCCAAGGTGCTTTAGGAGTCCTCAACAGAAGGTTGTAGCATTTCCCAAGTTTTGGGCCATGTTGTTTTGTTTGCTAGTAGCCCTTCCCTGGGACTAGTGTTTCACAAAAGAACATTTTGAGAAAGTTTCTGGTAAGAAATAGAAGAATTTCATAAGGAGCAATTCAGTGCCTTCCTGGATTTTCTGCCATGAGAAGCCAATTTTAGCAGCCAATAAATGGCTTAAGTGGACATTAAAAGGGTCTTTGATGCCATCTCATAATGTAATTACTGAATATGAAATAACGTTTTGGTTTTTAACCCTAGACTTGGAATGGAAAATTATCTATGTGGGCTCTGCAGAAAGTGAAGAATACGACCAAGTTTTAGACTCTGTTTTAGTGGGCCCTGTTCCTGCAGGAAGGCATATGTTTGTATTTCAGGTAAGACTATTCTTGGTAAATATATATGCCAAATACATTTCTAAACTCTAATCTCATGGTCCTTATCCATTTCCTTGTGGGTTAAATCACTCTGCTTCTGCTGTATTCACTTTTTATCTGCTTCTCATCTGCTGTGAGAGGTTGGTGTGCTGTCTGCTCCAGAGCCGTGCACAGCACTCAGTAAAGCTCCCAGTGTCCCGGCATATGCGGTGTTTAATTTGGGGCTCTGCCTGTGAATAGTCCTGTAGTATTAGACTTTCAGTGGGGCTGGCCAGCAGCCCAATATAGGGATCCAAGGCATACTACAACTGGCATAGTTAGTATAGTAATATGCATCTTCAGTTTATGGTTTCAGCCATTAGGAGTAATGATCACAAGAAAAACAACTTTCAGCATAATCAGTAATTGAGCTAGGTTAGTAAGTAGATAGAGAGCTACTGCATAAAGTTGAATCATTGGAATTAAGGTCTAGTGGTTTACTAAAGCATCTAATCTGTACATATTATAGAGGATTACTGTTACAATAAAATAAACATTTGTTAGGGGAAATTCTAATACAAATGTTCTCAGGTATCACTGACAGTATTTGGGTCTGTGCCAAGGCTTTAGACACTGTCTTCTGTATTCAAAGTGTTACTAATTTTAATCCATGTTAAATTGTTGTATAAAGCTATTCAGTCACTTCTAATTATCCATGCTTATTAGGAGATATTTGTAAGTAGCCCAAAGAGTAGCCATAGGTTGAAAAACAAAACAAAAAAACACTTCATTTTGTTGCAAGTATTTCTACAAGAGTCCCCATCAGTGAAGTAGAACCCACTGAAAAGACTTCATCCAGAAAGAAAATTAACTCTTCCTATCCCTAACCTCCCCCCTCCTTTTTTTTTTTTCATTTCATAGATGGGACCAATTTAAATGAATACTGTTGGTCAGCTAATCCCATCAGATATGGGCCAAGAATTATAAACATATGGTATCTTGGTCTCCTAGCCTTAGTGCCTTTTATTAAAAGCCAACAAATAATTTACTATGTTTAAACAAATGGTTAAATAAAGCTCAGATATATTAGTTCAGATCTACTGATTAAAAGCGCTGTTAAGCCGATTTGGGTGAGTGCATAACCTTGGTGAAAGATGTGGATACTAGAGAATGTGCAGAGGGAACCACTGCAGTTACAGACCTTCTTCAGATCCTGGCTCCGTTGCTTATTAAACACGTGCGCCTTTAGACAGGCTCCCTAGCCTCGGTTAGTCACTCTATAGCTGTCTATAAAATGTGGATAATACCTAACCTCATTAGAATGTTAGGAGGATTAAATGAGGAATAAAGTATTTAAGTGCTATCACTGACAAATAATGCCCTACTTCTATTATTAGAACTAAATTTTTATTCTCTTAAGTTCTTGAAATTGTTACATAAAAGCAGCAGTATTTGCTTTAACCCACAAGCTTGGAAAACCCATACATCACTGATGATAATTCATGATGTGGTAAGAAACTTGGATTGACAGGTAGTGACACACCTTTTTATGCTACCATAAAACCTGCAAATAAATCCCTTGGCTTTGAAACAAACCCTTAAATGACTTTTCTCTGTGTTTATGTTGTTAAGAACACTCTTAAGTTTTTGGCTTAGAGTGAATAATTAATTCAAAAATATTTCCCTCCAGTGATTTTCCAGTAGTTTTACATTGATATCAGTGTTCATGTTGCCAAAAAGGACAGAGAAAGAAGCATGCAATTTAAATCAGATGGTCAGCCTGTACATTTACAGAATTCACCATGATCAGTGAAAAGGGACTAAAATACAGTTTTTGTCTTGTACTTTAAACAGACTGTCATAGTATTCGCCTGGTCTGCCATGAATAAACATACCTTTCACCTGAGTGTGTCAAAGCCTAGCAGGAAGATGTCCAGACATTTGCCTAGTACTGCTGGTTGAAGTTAAAAATCTCTACCTATCACTTTATCCTAAGTGATCTGAGAGGCCTATGGGTTTTTCTACTTGAATATGAATTTGCTGAAGTTGAATCCTTTAGCAAAAAAATTTTAAAACACAAACATGGCTAGTCTACTGAGGAGATGGGAAGCACTGTGAGGGGAAGGTTTCCATAGTAGTACTGAATTGCTTCTTTTTCCCATTCGCCACTCATTTCCAGGACATTAGAATCTCTTTGGGTAACCTGGAAGTAACTAGACCCCTCTGGGGGAAAGAGGGCACACAGGATCTTTAAGACAAACAGTATATTCTCAGGACAGGCCCTTAGTCCCCCTGCCAATCTCTCTCCAATGAGTCAGATTACTTCATGTCAGGAATTGAGTTAGAATAAATTTCAAAATACTAAGTATATACTGAGTGCCCAGAGCTATGCCAGACATGAGATTATAAAGATGAACTGGATAGAACTTCTGCTCAGTCCAGGCAAAGACTGAAGGGTAAACATATCTATTTAGGTTATTGGACATACATTAGTAGATGTGTGTCAAGTAATTTTAAGTGCAAAAACAGTATTATTAATTCTACCTTCTGAATCAGAAAGGGGTTTACTGGGGTCACCTGGGTGGTTTGGTTGGTTAAGTGTCCGACTCTTGATCTCAGCTCAGGTCTTGCTTTCAAGGTTTTGAGTTCAAGCCCTGTGTTGGGCTCCACACTGGGCATGGGGCCAATGGGCTTCACTAAGGATATATTTCATACAAATTTAGAAAGATGAATTTTGTAGGATGTTAGGGAAGAAACTTACAGGCCAAAAGAACAGTATATGCAAGGCACAGAGGCATGAAAGATTACCACTACATTTTAAAGAACTCTGTCTAATCCTAGAACAAGAGTAAGAGGTGTAGAATTAAATGGAGTGTGAATGTTGAAGACAAATTGTAAAGGGCCTTATAAATGAAGTTAAAGAACAGATTTTTATCTCTGAAATGGGAGTAATCGTCTGGAGTTTTTAAAACAGGTAAAGGAATAGGAATGGATCTTTGCCTAGCTAGTGTTGGCAGTAGTACAAACAGCAGGTGAGCTGGAGGATTCTAGTTAGAAAGTTATTCCAGTATTCCAGATAAGACATGAAGACATGAACTGAGTCTTCAGAAATGAGAAATGTTGCAACAGGCTGGATAGGGGAGGTAGGGAAGAGAGGGTACTGAAATTTTTAGCCTAGGTCAATGTTTTAGCCTAGATAGATATTGTGTGCCTTTTTGTGTCATCTGCATGTGGTAGGTACACAATAATTATTATCTTTAATGATATGGCTTGATAGAGAATGTCAGCCGGGGGTGTTGCTAAGCTATAGCACTGGCTGAAGTGTTCACCCAGGCACAGGGATGTTCTTTAGTGTCCTGGCAAGAGTCAGCTGATCTGCTGGGATGAGCTCCATCCCTTTAGCACTCAGAATGGCTGCCTCAGGTCACAATCCCATGCCTCACTGTCACTGCGCATCAGCCTAGGCCTCCTCACCAGTCTCCTTAGTGCCTCTCACACTGCCATGCGTGGAACCCTAGCCTTTGCCCATGCTGTTTGCCTTCTCTAGCTCACTTGCTTCACCTTCTGCATTCCTCAAGATTCAGCAGCTTGATTCAAAACATCATTAAGTATATCTTCTTAAACCAATCTTTACCTTGGTTGTATTTCCGTAGTATGTGTGGTTTAAAAGTACACTATATTTTAGTGGCTATCAAAGTCATTCACAATAGATGATTAATATTTTTGAAAATTTGCTATAGAGCCACTTCTATCCCATTTTCAGTCTTATGTTAATTTACTATTAGAATATTTGTGCAAGGGTGGGAGAGTGGGTGTGAGAATATATGTCCTGAGTATAAGAGAGAAACCAGTATAATAAACATTTGTTGCCAGCAGGCTGTGTGGAGATCATTGAATATTTACTAATTTAGGTTTAAAAATTATGACTGGAAATTATGACTAGAATCAACTAGACTATTGGCTTAATTGTTTGCTATATTTTATAAAAGGTTTTATAATTGAATATTGTATAATCCCATATGAACTACCATACAGTCTGACTAGATTTATCTTCCTATAAAAGTAGTGAAGTTTTCAGGTGCCCAGAGTAATTAGCTATATTGTGGAGAAATATTCGAACTAGATTTTCTGACTATAAGTCAATCTCAAAAATGAGCATTTGCCTTCCCAGTATGATTTCCAAGTTTTTGTTGTTTTGCCCTTAACTGACGGTGCTGAAGGGAACCAGAATGCGTCTTGCTTGCAGTTAACAGCCTTTTGTGATGTGTTTCTTTTCTTTTTAAATTATTGTAGGCTGATGCACCTAATCCAGGACTCATTCCAGATGCAGATGCAGTAGGTGTAACAGTTGTGCTAATTACATGCACCTATCGAGGTCAAGAATTTATTAGAGTTGGCTATTATGTAAATAATGAATATACTGAGACAGAACTAAGGGAAAATCCACCAGTAAAACCAGACTTTTCTAAGGTAATGACTATTTCTTTTTCATTACTTTTACTATACTTTTTTTAAAAGTAGATGCCATTTCATAGTATATTATGAAAATAGCTTGGAGACAAAATAAATTTGAAGTCCTTGTGCCAAATGGGCACACTAACCATTCCATTTCCATACTTGACCTCAGACCCTACCTCCTGATGAATCATTAGTAATTTATGTTGGTCAGGCACTTTCAGAGTCTCTTATGGTTTAGAAAGTTGAAAGTGCCTCCTCTAAGAGATAGTAGTTTACAACTTTCTCTACGGCATTTCCCGTACATCATATATATTAGAGATGAAACCAAAGGTCTTAAGTATCTCTGGTTTTGGAAAATAGCTTCTGAGCAAGAAGCTGAAACCTGTGCTTCAGAATTACAGATTCTCAGAAATACTTCCTATTTTATGATTTTTTTCATTGGGACCTGACAGTTTAGTAACTGGTGACTCATGTGAGATTGAACACAACACTCCATCTGCCTGAGCATGCAAGAAAAATTACATGGATGTAGAATGGAATGTTCTTTCTGATAATGAGGCTGGAATATTTAATCCTGGTATGGGACCTTCCAGTGACTCAATGTATTAGTTAACTATAAGGCACCTTGTATAGCAAAAAACTAGAATACTATTTCTGAGAATGAACCATAATAATTAAAAGGTATGAAACCACTTATAATGAGAGTTGATATTTGGGGAAATTTTTATTTTCTTTGGAAATATTACTGAAGAGACACCATATCAACCCAAAAAGCATACTAATTAGATAAAGCATCCTGTGGAGAATCCACCCTCAAGAAAGAAGAGACTGTCTCCCTTTTAGGAAACAAGTATAGAAGGGTTAGATATTTTGTTGTTTAGTAAGAGATCTGGATGAATTCCCTCAGATCCTTCATATCCTCTCCATTAGTCTAAAATATTTTTTTTGCTGTAGCCCTAGTCCTTGTGTATTAGTTACATTTAAGGTGCTTTACTAAATTTTATGCCTTTGTATAAATTTTAGCCCTTTGGCAGTACTGATATAAAGAACCATTTGATTAAGCTCCTATTCATGTATATTTAACTTTCTTAATGTTGTCTGTTTATATATGTCCTTCTTCCTTTAGCTTCAAAGGAACATTTTGGCATCTAATCCCAGAGTTACAAGATTCCACATTAATTGGGAAGATAACACAGAAAAACTGGAAGATGCAGAGAGCAGTAATCCAAATCTACAATCACTTCTTTCAACAGATGCATTACCTTCAGCATCAAAGGGATGGTCCACATCAGAAAACTCACTAAATGTCATGTTAGAATCCCATATGGACTGCATGTGACCACCTGCCATCCCTTTAGTACAAATTAAGCTATAAAAACACACAGAACTATTTGAAATTCCGTAAGTACATAGTCGAGACACAATGTGAAGAATTTGTTTAAAAACATCCTGTAGAAAGTTTATAAGAAAACCAGTATTTGAGCAAATTGTGGAATATAAATACAACTATTTTTAAGTAATTTTTTTCTCTAATGTGTTATTTTATTTGTTCTGAAACTAATCTGATTAAAACATATATATTATTTTCTTCTCTGCTATATGTAATTAAAGCACTTATAAAGAAAAATATAAACCATTAGACCAGGTTGTAAAGCTGTCTTAGCCTTTTGGACAATAATCTTTGGACCACTATTTTACTGGCCTTCAGAAGAACAAACTTCCGACTTCAACTAAAATGTTTCTGTGATAAATAGTTTGGTTTAATGTGAGGGGCAAATTTCTATTCTTTTTTGTCAATGTCCTTAAAGAAGGGATTTGAAGTCAACTATATGCTACCATGAACTTTAGGACCTGATTTTCTAGGCCACCTTGAAGCCTCTTATGGCAACTATTACACAGAATGTTAGATAGCATTCAGTTTGGTTTCTAAGATGATAACAAATGTGGTTAATTGTTCTTAAAGTCCTTTGTTTTATAACCATTTAGGACATCCAAATACTCCTTGAATCATCCATCATTTCTACCCAGTGAATTCAGCATGTCAAGAGCGCTAAGTTTAAGAATAGGATATTATAATGACTTAGATCTATTCATGAGATTTATAAAAATACAATGAACTTAACCCTTCAAAACTGACTTGTTAGATCATCTGTTGTTGACAGTGTTTATTTAAAAAAAAAAAAGTGGATTTGGGAAGGTGTATTTAGCTTTATCATAATAGATGAGTCACTATTTTGGAAAAATATATATTTTCACACATGTGGTACTCTTCTCCATATCCCTTGACACTCATGCAGAATAAGATTAGGCATATTTGTGGTTGATGTATTTTAGATAGCCTTTCCAGATACGTTTTTAAAAAGTAATCTTGGAAAGGAATCCATTAACTAAGTGGGCCAAAAGGTTCTTTTTCTTTGATGAGAGCTAGGTCCTTCCTCAAAGTTTCCTGTGCTTCATTAAATTTAAATGTAGAATATTCTCAGTACTCTTGCTGCTAAGCAAGACATTAGCCATATGATACAGTTATGCAGTGCCTTTATATCTAAAACTTTTATACTGCACTTTTTAAAGCTTTTATTTTGAGGAAGGGAAAAGGGCATTTGTCTGAATGTGGAATTTAAGTTGTATATATTTCCTGTCATTCTAAAAAAAGAATTTGTGAAGGAAAATTTTGCTAAATGTTAAACTTTGAAATTTAATATACCAGATTATCAAAATACTGTCCACTAACTAGTTCATAGATTTTAAAAATAAAATACATCCAACTGTTAAAACTATATGAAGAAAATTTCATTTTTGTTTATTTGCAATTAAAGGAAAATGTTAAAATATTAAAATGAAAATAAAAGTAAAATTTCCAACAAAGAGCTCAGTGATTAATATAACAAGATATGGGCTTGTTAGAAATAAAGGATATATAAGCCAAATTACCAAATAAAGCAATTTACTGCTGAGTTTTTATTCCGACTAATTATAGTGACTGACTCGTATTAATACCAAGAGTTAGGTTTTTACATCAATTTGTAAATGGACAGCTAATTTTCACAAAAGGTTAAGACTTACATTTTAAGTCTTCTTTCAGAATTTTTATGATTCTATAAGATTTAGAACTCAAACTATAGCACAGGGGTTTTATTTTCCCCCCATTTAGCTTCATTTAGAGACACTATATGAAGTATAGTTAAAATGTTTGGAATAGTTTTTTTCCTTTTTGATCATAGTAAATAGTTCTTTCATGAAAAGATAAACATGAACCAATTACTTACACCACAGAAGACAGAAGCAAGTAGGCTGGAGGGAATAAGGATATCAGTTGAGCTAGAAATCTGAGGAGCATGCATGCATTTGTTCATTTATAACCTTCTATAACCTTAGGCTTCCATGCGGTCTTATTGTTTGGTTTTAAGATTTGGGATTTCTAATTTTACCAAGAAAGTCTATGGAAGCAATTTTTGAAATCCCTGATACATATAAAAAAGTATATGACTCTGAAACACAAGTATTTATATGTTAATTTTCATGAAAATGCACCCATATAGTGCATCTTTATTGTGTGCAGTATATTCTGGTATCTTTTATTGTATTTCATTTTTAAAGTGCTGGTTTTGACTCCCTGAACTGGCATTTATGACTCTAAGGGACTGTGATATGCAGTTTAAAGAAAGGCCAGTCTGGCCTTTTGAATAGATGAGACTTAGCAATAACTTTTCTTTCATTCTAAAATTTATATTCCCCATACCTGTCTTTTGGATTATGATCTTGATGCTTAAAAAAAAAGGGAAAAGTGCTAGTACAGTGAATCAGCAACCATTCACTTGAAAACTGTCCAAATATTCTGAAGTTACTGGTAGCCCACCAGATAGCCTGGATGCATTTCTTGGCCCTCCATATAGTTAACTTACGAAACATTCCACATAATTACTTGGCAAACACTTTTGTTTGTTACCGGCATCATTTTATAAAGAACTCTAGAGCCCTGGGTCATAAGAATTTTTAAATGCACATAAAGTGTTCTTTATATATTCTTGCTTACTATCCTTCCAGTATGCTGAACCTTGTCTATGCCTCTCCATTCACAAATCCCTTCTCATCAATGCTTAATGTACTATTCAGTTATATTTCAAAATCTAAGAGCCCCTTAGAATGGGGCTTTCCTCATGTGGGACCATTAATGCAGCATTTGCTGCTTTATGAGAAGTTTTATAGTATAAGTTCCTCATAAGAAATTTCAGCACAGGCTTCCCTTAATAAGTAGCAAAGGATATTTGTAAAATGTGTGAAACCAAAGGCCTATTATAGACAGAAGTACAAGAGAAATATTTCCCCAAACACAACAGTGTAAAATACAAAATCCCATCAAGACAGGCTTTCTAAAAATTTTCCTAAAGTTACTTTATAATCACATCCTGACATTCGATCTGCAAAGGCTTTTAAATGTACTTGAAGAATCATTGCAATATATGAATGAAGCTCCACAATGCAGTGAAAGTGTGCTTTCCACGTATTAAGACAAATTTTCTACTGAATTTTCAGTAGGAGCTACTGTTGCCCGTGAGATCTACAAGCACAAAAATGCCTCAAGCTCTATGCCATCGATCTACTTTGATAAAGGGAGATTTTTTTTTTCCCATTTATCTCAATGTTTTGTTTACTAGGTCCTCATAAAAATGCCAGATGGTGCATGCTTTTTCCACATTAAATAGGATCTTTCAAAACTAAGATGCAAAAAAATATATGGGGTAAGTTTTAGGAAAATTAAGTGAAAGTGGAGCTTTTAAAATATTTTCTTAGAGCTACAAAAGTAGGTGCTACATATTTTCTTTGATTTTTGGCAGTAACTCAAAAATTAGCTTGAAATTTATCCTATGTTAGGTACTTTTTCATCAGAAAAACATTGTGTTACTGTATGTAGTAAAGTTAAATTAACTGAAATTGTCATGTAAAATACCTGCACTAGTAGATCCAATTCCTGTGGTGAGCACAGAGCGTGGTGTAATCTTCGCTGCATACTTGAGGAATTGAGATTTCCCTGTGCCAGGATCCCCAACCAATAAAAGATGAGATTCGCCTAGAAAAAAGTTAGTAAACTTTCAAATTTCTATGAAAAGACCCATGAATTAAGTGTAATTAATCAAGAAGAAAACGGTCTACTTGGGATGCCAACACAATTTACATTTTATGCTTCTGCTATTTACTTAAGGTCATTTAAGGACAGACTTAACCAGTTATCTTTAGAAAAGTTAACTATCATCATAGATAATAATTTTAAGTGATTTCTGAATATGATATTTATAATCTAATAGACTTTGTGCTATTTCCAGATGTTCAGGCATATGCCTAACATTTTAAAAATTTTTGCCTTATAGAGTTTCTGATTTTATTTTTTATTTTAAAGATTTTATTTATTAACGAGAGAATACAAGCAGGGGGAGGGGCAATCAGAGAGGGAGAAGCAGGCTCCACGCTGAGCAGGGAACCTGTTGTGGGATTCAATCCAAGGACCCCAGGATCATGACCTGAGCCGAAGGCAGACACTTAACCAACTGAGCCACTCAGGTACCCCTTAATCTATTTTTTTTTTTAAAGATTTTATTTATTTATTTGACAGGCAGAGATCATAAGTAGGCAGAGAGGCAGGCAGAGAGAGAGAGAGGGAAGCAGGCTCCCCGTTGAGCAAAGAACCCGATGTGGGACTCGATCCCAGGACCCCGAGATCTTGACCTGAGCCGAAGGCAGCGGTTTAACCCACTGAGCCACCCAGGCGCCCCTTTAATCTATTTTTAAATACCAAACTACTTGGCTAAATCTTTCCAAACAAGCCATACAAATATTTTATTCCATTTTTATTTAAGTATTTTTAAGTGTTCAGGACTTTATAAGTGCTTTATAAGTATCAAGTCGCTTATGATTATAACAGTTAAATGAAGACCTTTTCATTTTATGTAAATTATAGTAATTTAATGAAATAATCTACCTTAAAGTACTTATTTTCAAATGTAACAAATGAACATCTAAGTATCTTTTGGTATGTATTATCTCACTGATCAATTTATTCAGTTATACTCAAGTATTTCCTAAATACATTAATAGGAAACTCCTTATGCTCAACATTTAGCAGAGTGCCAGAATGTGATCAAAACATACAATACACATAAACTTTTTATACTTTCTATTCCATATTGTACCATATGGTTTTAGAAATCTTACTAACAGCCTTGTTTATAATACTGTCCTTTTAGTCTTTGGTTATTATGACCCTCAGGTGGCCTATGTAAGGGCCATAATAAACCTACTTTATGCCAGATTCAGGTCAGTTAAATGTGTTAGCTGCAAAAGAGCTTTCTGCCATTTGAACATAATTATACACTTAGAGTAATCTTTGCTTGAACGTATGACCTACAGCAGCACCTCATGGCAGATGGCACTTCTGCAACCTACCAGCAGAAGGGGAATCAGCAGGCAGATGACTGAGAGCAACAGTCTGAGAGAAACACACTGACAGTCACAGATGGAGAGACACTGACTTGGAGACCTTAAAAAGCACTATCTAATCTTTTCCTCTTGAAGACAGACTGGGGATCCAACGGAAAAGATAGTAATCAAAATGTAAAGATTTTATTTTGTGGCACCTTTACAGACTGGGGCAAAAATAGATGTTCCTCAAAACACTTAAAATTTCTTTAAGTCTTTGGAATTCTAGAAATTACCTTTTGGTATATAGATGCTGGACTAAGTATTGGGCAACTGTCAGCTTTAAAAGATTATGGTTAGTGGGGCGCCTGGGTGGCTCAGTGGGTTAAAGCCTCTGCCTTCGGCTCGGGTCATGATCCCAGGGTCCTGGGATCAAGCCCCACGCCGGGCTCTCTGCTCGGCAGGGAGCCTGCTTCCTCCTCTCTCTCTGCCTACCTCTCTGCCTACTTGTGATTGCTCTGTCAAATAAATAAATAAATTCTTTAAAAAAAAAAAAAAAGATTATGATTAGAAAATAAAGCTCAAAAAGTCATTTTTATCCAGGAAAGGAAAATTCTAACTTCTTACCTTGTATGTATTAACATTTCTCAAAAAGTTTTAATAGGTACTAACCTCTGACCCGTGTTCCTGTAGCATCAGTCCTTTGAATCCCACCAGCCAGCACCAGGGCCACAGCAAGCTTTACTAAGTACATCCCAAAAATTTGAGGGCACAAGCTGGCCAATATTTCATTCCTTCCTAGGAAAGGCAGAAAGGTCAGATGTTATGAACAGTTTTCAAGAAATCCTATCTGAAATTTCCCTTCTTATCCTAACTTCCTAGAAATATACTCTGCCATCTAATATCAAGAGAACCACTTCCAAATCCTACAGGAGTAAATAACTGTTTTGGTCCTAAAATTCCTTCTCTTATTAATGCCACAATAGGAAGTCTGCTTTTTTATTCCTTGCTTTTTATTTTTATGCCTGCTTAAGTTTCCATAAATTTATCATACTTTACAGGGACAGAAAGGAATCTCCTTTATTCCCTCATTAAGCCAACATTATCCCTTTAAAATACCATTGCACTTTACTCCACTGCCTAAATAAAATGAAGGTGCTCAATCTCAATAAGTCGGATTGCAGGAGCCAGTAATCTTTAAATACAAGAGGTACTTGGAGCTCATGGAGCTTCTCCAGAGGTCTAAGAAAGAAGTAAAATAATCTACCCTGTGAGTCAATTCAGCATTTGCTCTGAACAATTTGGTAAAGTCTCTTTACCTAGAATAAGTTACCAGGGTATCACAGTATTAAAAAGATCATATAAACTATAATTCTAGCAATCCAAGAGGGAAGTCTCAGATTCTTCTGATCATGTGTCGTTTAAGATTTTTTTTATTTTAGAGAGAGAGCATGAGCAGGAGGGGTACACGGAGAGACAGAGAATCTCAAGCAGACTCTACACTGAGCATGGAGCCCAATTTGGGGCTTAATCTCAGGGCCGTGAGATTATGACCTGAGCCGAAACCAAGAGTCACAGGCTTAACCAACTGCGCCACCCAGATGCTCCTGATCATGTGCTTTATTTTTAAGATTTTTAAATTTATCTTCTTGATGGTGGGGGAGCAGTCACAAGTAGGGGGAGCAGAAGGCAGAGGTAGAGGGAGAAGCTGGCTCCCCGCTGAGCAGGGAGGTGGATGCAGGGCCCCATATCAGGATCCCAGGACCCTAGGACCACGGGATCATGACCTGAGCCAAAGGCCGATGCTCAACAACTGAGCCACCCAAGTGCCCCTGATCATATGCTTTTTTTAAAAAGATTTTTTATTTCTTCATGTAACAGAGAGAGAGATCACAAGTAGGCAGA
The DNA here is from genome assembly GCF_002288905.1 of Enhydra lutris kenyoni. NCBI lineage: Eukaryota > Metazoa > Chordata > Mammalia > Carnivora > Mustelidae > Enhydra > Enhydra lutris. Next base: position 14,219,307 of record NW_019154101.1, read on the forward strand.
GAGGCAGGCAGAGAGAGAGGGGGAAGCAGACTCCCTGCTGTGCAGAGAGCCCGATGTGGGGCTCGATCCCAGGACCCTGAGATCATGACCTGAGCCGAAGGTAGAGGCTTAACCCACTGAGCCACCCAGGCACCTGATCATGTGCTTTAAGTAAGAAAATATCACTGTTTGAGTTTGTTTTTAGAAATGTCAAAACACCAAATCTGATAATCTGCCTATCCCACATATAAATAAAGCAGGTATTTCATTTGATCACTGGCCTAATTAACCAGCAGGGGCTCTTGGAACCTATACCATCCTCACAAGCCTGTCCTAAGCTTGTCTTCACTTATGTGGAACCCGCTACTGTGATGGTTCTCTCTCCACATGCCGGCAACTAATTTGTGTGTTTCAGGGCTTCCATGTTTGTGCTCATGTTTCAGAGGCAGCTCTATTTGAGGAGGAAAATAATTGTGTAAATATTTAGCTGATTATTCCAGGTCCAGAAGCTTTTCTGCCAAAGCATTAGGGAAAGGAAGAGGGCTTTGTCCAGAATTTATGGCCTTATGCACAAAAGCTCCTTATTGTAATGAATCAGAATTGATCCAATGACAATGTAGGGTGACATGACTTGGGATGGCAGAAATGTGAAGAAAGAGAATCTTTTAGTAAAATGAGAATCAGAAAAAAGAATTAGTAAATCCTAGAAGGCAGTTCCTTAACCACCAAAGGGAATCCCTCTCTTTCCTAAGGATGAAAGCCCAAAGGAAAAAGAGGAAGAAGGTTTGGGATCTAAGCAAATAAGACATTACAGCAGGTAGGTAAATTCTGACCAGAATTACACACACAAAGAAAGAAGGAATAGCCCCAACAAGCAGGTTTAGGAGTAGGCAAACTGACCTGGGAGACTTCTGTGCCAGCTGTGCTGAATAAAGGTAGATTCAGTGACTGATGTGCTAACAGGAAACATATCCTAGTGGTAAAGAGCACAGGCTCTGGGGTCAGAGGCCTGGATCACATCCCAGTGCTACTACTTACTACCCATCTGACTTTGGGCAAGTTTCTTAACCTCTCTGCCTCTATTTTCTTATCTGTAAGATGGAATGATAATGGTATCTAATAGAACTGTTGAGGATCAAAGGAGTTAATAAGTGTATGGCACATAGAACACCTGACACACTTAACTGTTAAGCTATTATATTACCTGTATTACTTATGCTTATTTCTGATCTCAATATTTACTCCCAATGTAGTTAACACAAAAGATATAAAGTGAGGTCTGAAGTACCAGAGAAAAATAAAGGGGAAGAACTATTCCCTTAAATTTGTTGTCTAAAGTTCCTTGAATCATGGCAATAGAGGCCATGGCTGTACCATGGAAGAGAATGCATTAGAGTGAACATTCCCCCAACTCTAGCTCCCTCCCAAATTTCTGCTTCTAAACCATGTTAATAGTGTGTCTAGAGCCTACCAGCTCATTCTTGTGGCATGGCCCTCAGTTACCCCAAGGAGAATAGGACTTCTAGATCTTCCCAGATCTGAGTCATCCCTGAATCGGTTCACATGGCCCAACAGACCCCAATCCCTACATTTGGGTTTCTATTCAGCATCTAGGCACCAGGGTCAGAGGATCCCAGATGTTACTGCAGACTGGAACAAAGTCTTCACCTTCTAGACAGTACCAGTGTCAGATCTTAGTGAAGCAGATCAAACTCCAAGAGCTGAGGAGTGAAATCCCTGGCATTAGACTAGCAAAATGAAGACATCCTTCCAGATACAGCTCTCCACTTCCACCACCCCTTCCCTTATTTCCCCCAACTAGCACGCATACACTTTAAATTGGTAAAGTACAGTATTGGTACTGAGTACTGAGAAAACTAAGAAAGCAGAATCCATTTGCACTAAAAAAACATTGCCTTGTTTTCTCTCTCTTCTTACTTATGTCTCTTATAAGGTCATTATATTTACTTCTTCCTTTTATCCAGTAAATGAGCTGTACATCCATAACCTTCTAATTGAAACAAGACAGACTAATTGAATTGACAGCACAAAGCACTTCTCTTGGTCTGGGTAGAACACTGTATGATCCCCTTCCTTCACTGTAACAGGAACAGCTGAGCTGTGTGGCACTGCAATTAGTAAGAAATGACTGTGGTCCAAGGAAGAGTTACAGATTTTTGTGAGGACCCGACCCTAAGAAACAATTTTAAATACAGAAATTCCTTTAAAAATATATATGGTTCTTAAAGGGTTTGCTTAATAAAGCTACGACATAGAGAACCCCACTTTAGTATTTAAGAATAAAGTAATCAATATGTGTAAGACTTAAGATGAAGTTTATTAAAAATAGTCTATCACAGGCTTCAGTTTATTTTTCTCAGTAGATGCCTCCAAGGAAGAATGAAAACAGACATTTGAAGATTTAACTGGTGTTTTATATCTTTGGAATTTTTAAATAAAAAAATACTCTATGAACCTAAAGGCTGTAATGTTTTAGTTTATGTATCTTACTGCCACAATCAAAAGTTTTTGCTGTGATGACAAAGCTTATATTTTGCATCCTTCTATCTCTCATCACTTCTTTCCTACTGACTGCATATTTAAAAATCTTCAGTTAAAATAGTGTGAAGTTGTCTTTATTATCTCAGGTACATGAGAAAAGAAATAAGACTTTCATAGGATGATGTTTCATAGTAGGATGTGTTTTGTCTACTTACGGAGGAATTGTATATTTATTGGTAAAGAAGGGAGAAAACTGGCAGTATAAGAGATGTCTAAAATAATAGAAATGGAAAATCTCTTGTAATCCAGCTTTTATTTTCCACAAAGATCTCTAAATTAAAAAAGACTATACCAATATACACAATGGAATACTATGCAGCCATCAAAAGAAATGAAATCTTGCCATTTGCGATGACTTGGATGGAACTAGAGGGTATCATGCTTAGCAAAATAAGTCAATCAGAGAAAGACAACTATCATATGATCTCCCTGATATGAGGGAGAGGAGATGCAACATGGGGGGTTAAGGGGGTAGGAGAAGAGTAAATGAAACAAGATGGGATTGGGAGGGAGACAAACTATAAGTGACTCTTAATCTCACAAAACAAACTGAGGGTTGATGGGGAGGGGGGTTGGGGGGTGTGGGTTATGGACATTGGGGAGGGTATGTGCTATGGTGAGTGCTGTGAAGTGTGTAAACCTGGCGATTCACAGACCTGTACCCCTGGGGATAAAAATATAATATATGTTTATAAAAAATAAAATTAAAAAAAAAAAAAAAAAGACTATACCAGCAAAGGGCTCTTCAAAAGAAAACTACGGCTAAAAGTCCTGATGACTGCTACCACCTTTTGAGTTCAGCCATTGAGTTTTCTAGCATGCAAGGCTCCTCCCAATCACAGACCTCATATTTAACTACTTAATGAAATGCCATTAATAATTATCAGCTTTATACCCTTAATCACAAACCTGCAAAGGGATCACTTTTATAGGACTCCCAAAAATCTTCAAATTCCTTTTGGACCTCCTCATCCATGATGATCCCTGCAGACTGCTCATTATTTACTTGGACATAATTGGCTTTCAGGACTATCTCCACTTCACAGCGCACATCTTGCTGAAAGGGCTTCCACCGTTGCATTACAACTCCGTAAATAGTGAGGTCATCACCTAGGAGAGAGCACCAAGTAGCAGCAAAGTCCAGGAGGAGCACACTGCTTGCTGGGCATAGACTTGCATCACACAGATCCAGAAATAAGAAATAAACCACTCTCCCACCAGGTTTAGAATAGTAAACACTCCTCCAGAAAACAATATGAAGGCAAAGGAACACCACAGGTTTCCTACTTTTCCCTTCTTCTGCTTTGGTTTGTTTTTTTTGTTTTTTTGTTTTTTTTTTTTAAAGATTTTATTTGACACAGAGAGAGAGATCACAAGTAGGCGGAGAGGCAGGCAGAGAGAGAGAGAGAGAGAGGAGGAAGCAGGCTCCCCACTGAGCAGAGAGCCCAACGCGGGGCTCGATCCCAGGACCCTGGGATCACGACCTGAGCCGAAGGCAGAGGCTTTAACCCACTAAGCCACGCAGGCACCCCTGCTTTGGTTTGTTTTTACAAGTGCTTGTATCTTTAGCTAAAAGCTAAAGTCAGCATTTTTATTTTTCTTAATCTACCACATGATAATCACGCCAAATTATTACCCTTCACTGGAAAAATAGCTTAACAGATGATTTATTCATTGTTATTATAAGGGGTGAAATGTTCATCTTCTAATAATCCCTAACCATACAGTTCTCATTTAAAGAATATGTAGAAACTGCAGCTGGAAGATTAAGCTATAATCAGTTTGGTGTCAGGAAAGGAGACAATCTTGTGATAACTGACACTAGTTTTAGTTTCTTATATATTAATTTTTACGTATCCTTTATTGATATTTTACTTACTGCCTTAAAAAAACAGATGAATGAACTAAGAAATAAGTGAACACTGTTTTACTTCAAAGCTCTTTTTTCATAAACTATGAAAGCACACAAGATAAATCCTGCTTGTTCCTTCTGGTTGGTTCCTTCCCACCTCAGGAAATTCTGTTACTGGTGATCAGAATATTAACCTTCTACAGGTTTTCCTAGGAGGCCTTGGGTCTTTCATGGGCACATTCTCCAAACACTAACATGTGTGCTTATTATTACATACAATTCAATGCATCAATTAACAGGTCTATATGAATGAATGGTTGGCATTGGGTATTTTGGTATAAGAGATAAGGGGGCCAGAAGAAGAAAAGATAAGCCTAGTCTTCAAAATCTTGTTGAATATAAGATGTTGGACATACTCCAAATCCAATATGGTATTTATAATCTGTGCAATAAATAGCGTCTCTGAACTAACTGGCAAGTCTTCATTTTCCCTGTGTCAAATACATGGTATTTGCTGATGTAAAATGCCTTTTACTCTCTAAGTTTCAATGTGTAATGTATAATCTGCAGAGCTTTTGATTTTCTAAAGAAAGTGTTCTGTAAATGCTAAATGAATGGAACTGGTGATAGCAATGACAGAACAGAGGGCTTATTTCTAGCTAAAGGCAAACACATTCAGTAGGTGCTTTGCCTGTGTTTTCAAGATCTTTCGAAGCCACTGCTTGGATGGTTTTCAAACTAAAGCAACAATAACGATCATTTACTATATTGTTTGCCCTCAATTTTTAGGTGAAAATGACTGGGGTAACTTCAAACGATCACTTGGAACAGTCCTTTACTATCATTTTAATGAATTATACTTAGGTTGTTTCTAAATTAGTCAAATAGAAACTTTACTTTTAGATACAGCACCCGTTATTGAATTAATCAATAACTGATTATTGAAGTAACTGACTTCGATAGCAGTGATAATGTGAAAAATGTAGTGTCCTGAAGAATGGCTAAGAGCACTGATTTTATCAGATTTGGGTTCAAATCCCAGCTCCTCCACTCACTGGTTATGTCCTAGGGCAAATTATCTCACTTTGCTGAGCCTACAAGTTTTGACCTACAAAATGGAAATAGTTATATTTATGTCACAGGACCACAGTGAAAATTAAGTCAGAAAATGTTTGTATATTACTTCTTACAATATCTAGAATATAATATACGCTCAACAGCTAAGTATTAGCTATTACACTAAGCCTTGTTGTTAAACTTTTCTGTAGTAAGTCATAAATGATGTCATTTGCAGGGAACTACAATTCTTACTTTGTAGCAGCCTCTGTCTTTGTGCCGCTTCATCTTCTGCAGCCCATTTACCACGGCAGCCACCCCCAGCCGGACCCGTCTCTGATCCCCTGCTGCATTGGCAGTTATCAGGACACAACCTCCGACTTTACTACTCTGCATGTGTCAGATTGGGGTTCCCAACCAGACTGTAAATTCCTGAAGGGCAAGGATTATGCCATTTATCTTTTCATTCTGCAGAGGTTTGTAGCAATGGATAAATGAAAAAAGCGCTGTTGACGGACACTTCCATCCGTTATTATTAGTGACATGTGAAAGAAAAATAGCTTAGATTTTTTCAGTGCAGAAAGAATTCAGTTTAGATGTACTGGATGAAAACATCTTATTTTCTATCAAAGGATACTTTCATGTTCATGCTAAGCTTACATAAGCACTACTTTGCTGATCCAGATATTATAGGTTTTGGTTAAAATCTAGAGTCCTATATGAAAAAAGAACTTTGCCACAGCCTGGTCCATTTAGCAGGCAATCCATGATCAAAACTGTTATTTCCATGGAGTACTGTTTAGACAACTATAAACTGTTAATATATTTGACATAAATTTCAAACTATAGGTTGGTGATTCTTGGTGGATGGGGGCAGTCTCTTGACCAAGAATTACTTTTGACCCTAGATACTGAACTCCTGTATTTCCACAGTTGTTTGCCTCATTGTTTTAATGAAATGGCAGCTCATAAATATTTTATAAATGAGGCATTTGGAGAAATCTACGTTAAAAGAAAAAGAAAATGGAATTTGGAGAAATTAAGCACTTTTGATCTGTCTGGTAGGAGAGAACAGGGATGTAGAATAAGAAATTAGACATACCTGTTTCTGCCAAGGGACACATTTGTGCTATGAGTTTTCTTTACAGACTCAGGGTGAGTGAGATTAAGGTCTGAGTAAGAACAGGAAATACTTAAAGCAGGGAATGTTGAGGTGAATTAAGAAACAATCGTTAATACCCAGCTGAAGTTCACCAGCCATTTCCATTTTCTGACCTACCTTCAATGTAACTTAAATATTAAAAAGCAAAAGTGGAGGGGCGCCTGGGTGGCTCAGTGGGTTGAGCCTCTGCCTTCGGCTTGGGTCATGATCTCAGGGTCCTGGGATCGAGCCCCGCATCGGGCACTCTGCTCAGCGGGGAGCCTGCTTCCCCCTCTCTCTCTGTCTGCCTCTCTGCCTACTTGTGATTTCTCTGTCAAATAAATAAATAAAATCTTTTTTTAAAAAAGCAAGTGGAAATTCCTAGGCAAACAGTAAAAGCAACAGTTTTAAAGTTATTTGGAATAAGAAGAGGAAAGAAAAAGAATAAGCTCTCAAACCTTCACAGACACAGGTCTGGTCAAGGCCTTGGGAATGTGTATGGGGAGCAGAAGCTGCTGGCTTTAGGGGCAGGCTGCCATCTGCCTTTTCTAGGGCTGGAAACAGTAACCTCAGAGAAACTGACCAAAGTTTCACAGTTCTAGGATAACTTTTTTAGGGACTGAAATTCTGGAAATCCAAAAGACTTTTCAACTCCATACTAGAGTCTTCAGTGCCTGTCAGTTTTGGTAAAAAGTTTCTCATTAAAACTTTCAGATTACCCCTTTGAAGGCAATCCCCTCAGTGTCTGAGATCTTTACCTTTAGCCAACCAGTGCCATGTCAATTTTACAGCCCTAGCTTCTACCAACAACTGAAAAAAAGCTCCCTTTATTCTCTTATTCTTTCTTTTCACATTACATATGTAAAATAATACATTTGTTTTAAAAATCCTTTTAAAATATCAAATTTTATTAAGAATACCTCATGATATTTAAATGTGGCTATTGCGGGGTGCCTGGGTGGCTCAGTGGGTTAAAGCCTCTGCCTTCGGCTCGGGTCATGATCTCAGAGTCCTGGGATCGAGCCCCAGCGCATCAGGCTCTCTGCTCAGCGGGGAGCCTGCTTCCCTTCCTCTCTCTGCCTGCCTCTCTGCATACTTGTTATCTCTGTCAAATTAAAAAAAAGAAAAATGTGGCTATTGCAGAAGAGAGTACTTTTTAAAAAAACTTTTTTAGAGTACTCTCTTGAGCAGCACTGCTGATTTACAAAACCTCTTATTAATTTTTCCAGTAAAACTCGTCCCTACCTACTATATTCTTTATAAAAACAATAATTTTAAAATTCAATGTTGAACACTTCCATTCTATACATGTGGGCTGATATTAATCCTTGCCCTTCCACAAATACTTTTTTTTTTTAAGATTTCATTTATTTATTTTAGAGAAAGAGAGCGAGCACAAGCAGTGGGAGGAACAGAGGGGGAGGGCAAAGGAGATAATCTCCAGCAGACTCTGCCCTACGTAGAGAGCCTGACACAGGGCTCAGTGACACAGGGCTCAGTCCCACAACCCTGAGATCATGACCTGAGCTGAAACCAAGACTCAGACACTCAACTGACAGAGCCACCCAGGTGCCCTTTTCCACAAAAACTTTAAAGTTTGATTCTTCCCAGGCTCCCCAATGAGAACAAGAGCAGCGAGATGAGTTGAAATAGGGCAAAAGAAAGCTATGAGAGGTTTGATTAGCCTCAAAATCAAAATATAACCAAGATGACATCGCAATAAACCCTTCTGGAGCCCTCAGATTTCCAGAACAGCTCTGAGGCTCACAGTCTTTGTTTTGCCAAACATTGTACATCATCCAGACCAACTGCCATCATGAGACCTAAGTCACTACCAAGATGCTGTACACCCTATGCTTGACTGTCTCTGGGAAAAGAAACTCAACATCATCTGAGTCCCATGGTGAACCCCTTATATTATTAGATATTGAGTCAAAAATCTACCTTCCTGGAGCTTCAGCCTACTGAAACCCAATAGTATAATATCTTCTATAACAGTAATTCCATTTCTGTATGACAACCTTCCAATTAATGAAAAGTTGGCTGTCATGTCCTTCCTGAGGCTTCTCTATGCTAAACACCCACAGTTCTCTTCAGTATGGTTTTCAGTTCCTTCCCAATTCGGGCAATTGGCCAATAGAAACACTGAGATCCCTCAGAGGACAAAATCAATGTGACTCCTATAGGGGTGTTACCAGCACAGAGGAGAGAGGAATCACCTAGTTTCTTCTAGATAGCAATAAGAGTACAGTAACATCTGACACAGTCATACTATCTGATGCATTTTATTTAACCAAAGGCTAAATCTACTACAATTTTTAAAGTTGCTGCTGTTAAGCAAGGATATACTGAGAAGACCAAAGTGGACAAAAGTCAATAGATCTGTGTGCATATTCTAGTTCTGCTACTTAAGTCTCCATGTGACCTTGGGCAAGTTGGGTTCTTCATTTATAAAACAAGTGGCTGGATAGGAATGCTAAGCCAGCTTCGTTCCTGTTATGTATCACCTCCCACCTCCACACGAGTTTCTATTCTCAAGATGAGTAATTAAGCCTTCACACTCACTTCCCAGTGCTCTTGGGAAAATAAAAAGTTATATAAGTTATATAAGCTAGCAAAAGCTAATTCTCACCAGATTTGCAGCTGTCTACTAAGTCATCTTCCAAGATAACCTTCATAGATCGTGGAATACTTCCAACAGATAGCCTTTGCACCTAGCAAGGAAAAGCAGACACATACTGAGTATGCTTAAATACATGCTTACTAGAAGCCTAGCAGTTCTTGAAATTACTGTTTCTATTTCCCTGGTATTATCATACAATTAATTTAATTATGATTGGGATTTATAGAATTTTCTTGAAAGTTGTGCTTATTATCCATTTACAAACTCACTAAAACCAGAGTAAAATAAAAACACCATTATGGAAAAATATCTCCAAATATAATCTACCTTGTGGATGGTCAAAATAAACATGCACTCCAATTAGTAAACATAATTACAAAGTTACTTACCTAGAAGACACGTAGTTTTTTCCTGACCTCTAGTCCCAAGACTTGGGACCAGTCACAGTTCCTTTGATTATTCCTTAGTGACAGAACCCTGGTTTTATTCCACGTGGACATGTACATAATAAAAAGACTATATTTCCCAGCTCCCCTGCACCTAAGCATGGTCACATGACTAAGCTCTGGCCAATGTAATATGAGTAGAAATGGTGTGAGAGACTTCAAGGAAGATGGCTTGAATGGAGACTTGGGGTAGATGGCTGATGCTGTTGACTGTCCCTCCATTTCCCTCCTCCCGGCCTAGCATACGGCAGTGACAGAGCTGTAACTACCATCCTGGACTAATAATAGAGGCCACGTGTTAAGAATGGTGTATAAAGAATGACATGAGTTTGAGTCCTCAACGCTGAATGCGCCTTTGTGTTTCATCGGCAAGTAAAGGAAAACCTTGCACACTCTGACATGTTAAAGAGTGTCTATGTATGCCTTAGTGGACACAGCAAATAAAATTGGGCCTAAATCCCAAATCCTGACCACTCCAATGTTTAGCAATCACTTAAACCCATTTAATTTTTCTCCTATCCCTTAAATACAGCTTGTTTGAACTTTTTAAATATTCACTTAATTTTAACATAATTATTGTCAGTCCACAACCCTTTTGCCAATGCTTTCTATACAGAGATAATTACTGTATGTCTCTAAAGACTGTATTCTGATATATGTGCAACTATACTGTGTGATGACACAAGTTCCATTTGTAGTCCTGTATTGGTTTCCTCGTCCTGGTAATTTGCCCACAGCTGAAAAAACCTTCTTCAAAGTTGTTATTTTTCTCATTTATCTGATCATTTACCTGTTCCTGAATTTTGATTTCCTGATAATCTCTACACCTAGTTGGAGATGAAGACAAGCCTGAGAGGCAAGTGAATTTTGAAGAATCACAGCTTTCCAAGCTGGGACAGGAGGATGGCCGGCAGAAGGTATAGTACTGCTCAAAGTCAGCCTTGACCACAAATACATGTTTGCATTTGTTACACATGTAATCCCGCTCAAACTCCAGGATCTTCACCAGACTTGTTCGAATTACTGTCCCAGTGACAGATAAAAAGTGTCCCACATCCTTGGTTTTAGGGATGTGCTCCCTCACCAACTCAGGACAAACAGGCAAACCTAATGAGAGAAACAACAAAAACCCATCAACTTACATCTTGGAATTTGACTCCATGGAATATATTCTTTTCATATTTCCTAGGGAAGAAGGTGTAACTTCAGAACAAAAATTTGAGTTCTTTTTAAGAAAAAAAAAATCAGATCAGCTCAACCAAGAAAAGAGAAAAGGATTATTTTGAAAAACAATGATCAGTGGACTTTTGCTAAAAGTACATAACCAGGAGCACCTGGGTGGCTCAGTTGGTGAGTACCTGCCTTCATGTAATGATCCCAGGGTCCTGGAACCAAGCCCTGCCATCAGGCTCTCCACTCACTGGGGAATCTGCTTCTCCCTCTCACTCTCCCTCTGTGCTCTCTCTCAAACAAATAAAATCATTTAAAAAAAAAATAAAAGTGTATATCCAAAATGACATAATAACCAGAATTTTAAAAAGGGCTGGTTTTCATAAGAGGGCCATCACAGTAGAATCTAAATACAGCATGTAATTGTAACCTCATTCAACAAAAAGCATACTACCACAGGCAACACATAAAATCAACTGATGACTGAGTAAACCACAAAGCTGAGTGATAAAGGGAGGGAGGGTAGCATAATGACCAGATCCCCAAGTGCTAGAAGGCTCTTACTTTTTTTAGTTAGGTTCAGAATTTATTAATATATAAATCTGTTTCCAAGCCTTGAATCACCTAGAGGTTTAACCATAGCAGCACCATTTATTCCTTAAAAAACTTGTTTTTCACCATTAATGAACAGGCAACTCTTTAAAAAGTACAAAAGGCCAAAGAAAATCCTTTTTTTTTTTTTTTTTTAAGATTTTATTTAATTTATTTGACAGAGAGCAAGTGCCCAAGCAGGGGGAGTGGCAGGTAGAGGGAGCTTAAAATAAGCTTTAAATAAGCTTAAAATATAAAGATAAGGCCATATGTTAAGCAAAAGTGACCATATACAATCAAAATCTTAACACTAAAAAAGATGCTAAGACAGTGTTTTCCTAGAAATGTAAACTTATTTTAAATTTTCTGTCTTACTACATATGTTACTAAGTATGTTCTTCAACAGTACCAAAGAAAGGGTGGTGGTAGGGTGTGATGTACATCAAGCCCCTCATCGGGCTGTCTGCTCAGCGGGGAGCCTGCTTACCTCTCTCTCTCTGTCAAATAAATAAATAAAATCTTAAAAAAAAAAAATCCCAGAAGACAAAGAGCCACGTATATCCTGTAAAGACAAACCAGAAAATGTCTTAGGTTCCTAAGGAGACTGAAAATGGAGGCAACCTGTTTTCATAACTGAATGCCTTTCCTGGAGTCCAAGATGAAGCTGCAGTACACCTAAAACCAGACTACTTCCATCCCTGGATCATTCTGCTCGGGACACCTCCATCCCTGCCTTACCTTCTCTTCTTAAAATCTCCAGTGAATCTGCTAGAATTCACTCCTTGCTCTGTGGGCTAATATATCTTGCACCTACCACGAGTGAGGCATGCATCACACAACATAAAAGCTGCCACTAAGTTCCTTTACAATTACGTTTAACATGCACATAGACAGGTAGCTTTGCATATGAACACCATTGGTAAACAACTGACTATATAGCTATCTCCCCTATAGCCTTGAGCTTCTTTAGATGAGGGACTATACCCTACTATTTTGGTTTCCCAAAAGACTAGCAAATGCCTAAACTTAATATGTTTGTAGAATGAATGTGCCATGGTAATAACATAATTTGCAGTTTACTTTTTCAGAAAATTAGAAAAAAAAAAAGGCTAAATTTACCTGAAACCAATAGGGTCACCTAGGCGGACAAAATTTTGATATTTAAGCTAAGCATGGAAACATATTTAAACATAAGGACAGCCTAAAACTAAAACCATTCTTAAATACCATTTCAGTAACATTAACTAAAATCCCTTTTAACAATCTTTTTGCAACATTATTATAAAGTAATATTTGTTCTTGATCCTACCAAGAGATTATCTAGTGTCCTAATGCTTAAAGATTTATAATACTCCTAATTTTATTCTAGATAAAATACTACTTTTTCAATTAAATCAAATATATGGTCTTTTGGAGGGGATTTTAATTAGTCTCCAAAAAGTTCTATTATACTGACTCATCTTTTTCGAATCACAGCAAGCATTGTTGTTGATTATAAATCTCCACCTTTCTGAAATGTACTATAAAGTATTTCTAAACAAAATAGTACATGTGTTCTCCAACTTAATCCGCAGTAATTTAAAGACAGAGCTTTGCCACAAGCTAATTGCTCCACTACAGCATCTTAAAAATTAAGATACTTAATCTGTCATTCATTCGACAAAAACCGAGTGCCTAAACAGGTGACCAGCATAATACTAAACTTGAAATATAAAAATAGTAAATTTCCTAAAATTGTTTTGAAGACCACAAGGTAGAATGTACCACTTTTCTAATTCTTGGTATGATCAATTCTTTTTTTCTCTTTTTTTTTTTTTTTTTAAGATTTTATTCATTTATTCTACAGAGATCACAAGTAGGCAGAGAGGCAGGCAGAGAGAGAGAGGAGGAAGCAGGCTCCCCGCCGCCGAGCAGAGAGCCCGACGCGGGGCTCGATCCCAGGACCCTGAGATCATAACCCGAGCGGAAGGCAGAGGCTTAACCACTGAGCCACCCAGGTGCCCCGATCAATTCTTTTGTTAGTAGTCGCAAACGCTCATAAAGCTGTTCTGAATTACAATTTTATACACACATATTGATGTATGTATATGGGCACACTAACATAATGTTGTCTCCATACAGTCTCCTTCCCCCCGGTTGGCATGGATAATATCCCAGCCTTCCAAATGTCCAGAGTAACAGTATAAAATCATTACTCTGCTCTAAAAGTGACTATCAACTACACAATAAATATATTTTTAAGTATAAATATCAATTATGTCTTAGTGCTCTGAGTTCAATATGTGTTAAAATTTCTCAAAATGTTCCTAGAGAGTAAGTAGCAGTAAAATCCTTAAGAGATTTACCTGATATCCTGGCATGAAGGTTCTGCTTCATAGAGGCACCTTCAGGTTGAGAAAGGGACTGGAGAATTGTCAAGGCTGATCTTCGCAGAGCACTATCAAAAACTGTTAGTACTTCATTCGGGAATGCGTTGAAATATTCCCCAATTTCCATGTTAGTCTCAAAAAGTGTCATGGCATTAACTACAACTGGGTAATGAGCATCTTCATCACTTTCCTTCAAGATTAGAAGAATATCATTCTTATGGTATTCCGAAACATAGGATTCAAACACTTGACCAACCAGTGTAACTTGATCACTATTCATTTTGAATCTAGGTGATTAAAAAAAAAAAGGTGATTAAAGAAAAAGACCGGATTATAACTTTGATATTGTGACTTAGACACAAGTTAACAAAAAAATAACAAAACAAACTGGTTGTAAATTGTTATGGGCCACACTATAAACTCAAAATATTATCTGAATTAAAATCTTAATTAGATCTGAATTACCTGTTACAGTCACTTAGTAAATGTATTTTTTAAGAAAGTGAAGGTAAACCAAAGTCAAAGAATTCTGTTTATACTGATCATTGAAATCCAAAATGGTCCAATGGCTTTCCCTTATCTTTTCCCCAAACTTCCTCATTAACCCTGTGAAATGATATGAAAAAGGCCTTTCCCCTTTTTTTAACCACATTCTATATACACATTTGTTCTCAGGTATAAAATCTTGAACAGCAGTCTTTTGGCTAACATTACTTTTTTGCATGTGTTGTAGTTCTAGGTTTTTTTCATACAAAGAACATATCCTCCTTTCTCTCTTTCATTCTCTTTCATTACACACATACATATTCATGGGTTTTCTGCTACATAAATGGAACATACATGGATAGCCAGTTCTGACTTGAATAGTTAACAGATCTGCTTCAGAAATTTACATTTTGAGGTGAATTTGTTTCTCATTTTCTCCTCCTAACCTAGAAAACCGATTGGCTTCAGCAAAAACAGCTGTCAAGAGTGTAAAGAAACTAGGTAATTAAACTGAGGAAAGAAAAGGAAAATTGGTCTTTATTTTTTATTTATTTATTTATTTATTTTTTATTTATTGAGAGAAAGGCAGGGAGAGAGAGCATGAGCGAGGAGAAAGTCAGAGGGAGAAGCAGACTCCCCGTGGAGCTGGGAGCCTGATGCGGGACTCGATCCTGGGATTCCGGGATCATGACCTGAGCCAAAGGCAGTCCAACCAACTGAGCCACCCAGGCGTCCCGGAAAATTGGTCTTTAAATGATAAATAACTAGGACTGGAAAATAAATATAGTATATTACATTACTTCACCTATCTTATTCCTCTGGCAATATGTATTTTTTAAATTTGTACCTACAGATTAAAAGAACCCACCCCCATTCTGTTTTCATGTATACAGACAGGTATCTATCATACTAGTATACCATACTGGGAAATAAAAAGCACAATAAAAGATCCTCAATGCCCTCAGAGAACCAAGGGACAGATCAAATCAAACAGTGCCCTAACAGTGGTAAAAATGTAGTATGAATAGGAGTACAAAGGAGAGGATTAAATTTAAATGGACATGGCAATGGGCAGTTCCAAATAAACGGCTGAAATCGATGATCTAAGAAACTTTTATTTGGTTTGGAAACAGAGAACTGGAGGACAAGTGTGATTTGACATTTCATTCACCCACCATTTATTGTATTTGGTCCAACAAACAGACGATAGAAGATGACTTATGAAGTTCACATTTCAGCATCCTATGTGTTACACAGGCTCTTTAATATTTTGCCTTTTGGGGAACCTACTATTCTAGAAGGTGTAGAAGAAATAAATGGGTATGTGTCATAGGCCAAGAATTCCCACAATTACAGGACACCGGTGTGAGACTGACAGATGGGTATACGTATATCCAGGAGAATGAGTGAGAACAAATTATCGCCACTACACTGATAATTTGTTTTGATTAGGTAATATAAATTCAGTCAAGGGTAAAGCAGAAAAAGCACTTGGAAATAATTGATCCTACAATATATCCAGATCATGGCCTTTGCTTAAAACAAGCAAACAAATAAAAAAACTGGACTCCCAAGAGTTGCTAGAAATGAATCTCTAAGATTCTATAAATGCATATTAAATTTGGAGCCACAAGTTGAGCAATTTAAAAGACAGCTCCACATAGGGCAAAAAGGTAGCTGCAATTTCATGGTTCAAATTAAGGTCAGATTAAATTCTGCCTAGTCTTTGCTGAAATGGCAGCTTTGAATAAAGAAAAAAAACTGCATCCCGTTTCAAAATCTGCGCAAAACTGTTCAACTCTAAGCAGTTTGCTACCCCTATAAACATGCCTACCCTTATTGTTCTACAACCTTCAAGTTCCCTTTCCTTTTACTTATTGAGTGAGGTCAAAATAACAACGACGTGCTACTTCATCCTTTGGACCGCGTGAAGCGTCCACGAGAGTCAGGAGAGCTACTAAGCGGCCACTTCCAACTGGACCACCGGGAATCCCCGCCCGCCCAGCGGCCGCGCCGCACCCACCGGGAGCCCCGCCCCCTTGTCTGTCCCCGCGGCGCCGCGTCCTAGGACCCGCCCCCCTCGCCGGCAGCCCGCGACTTCCAGGCACCTCCTCCCCGCCCGCCCGCTCGGCCGCCCGCGGGCGCTCGGCAAACGTGGAGTCGGGTTGTACTCAAAGGGCTGCTTTCCGCTCTTCCGTCTCTGGACGCAGCCCCTGCCCTACGAAACCTCAGCAGGACTCTGACACTACCCGGGCTCGGCAACCCGGCAGCTCGGTCGCCCGACCAATCCCGGAGTTGAATAGTTTGGGAACTAACAGATGTGAGCGAGACTTAGGACGAACTGGGGGAGAAAAACATAATAGGAACGGGGAAACGAGGCTGCGACTGTCACTTACTGGCGGGCACGAAGTGTCGGAAGTCACCGAGACACACTGCTCCCGAGGCCAAGGGGCGCGGAGAGCTCCGGCCTGGCGGCGGGAGCTCGAGGAGGCCGCTGGGGGCGGGGCGGGGCGCGTGCGCCGGCTGCTCGAGGCGCCGGCCGCGGGGGCGCGCAGGCTCCGACGGATCTGTGTCGCGCCTGGGCGAAATAGACACGGCGCCGGCTCCTCGGCCGGGCCCGCGCACCCGACCGACGCCGAGCCGCGCACCGCCTCAACTTCGCCGTTCAGGTGGCTCTTCCGGGTGGAGAAGCGGGCGGGCGCGCGCCCCGCCTGGTGCCGCGGGACGCGAGAAGGTGGGGCGGTGGGCGGGGCCAGGAGGGCCGGGGCAGGCCCCGAGGAGTTCCAGGGCGGGGCCAGGCTGAGCCTCCCGCCCCAGGTGGAACCAGGAGAGTGGGGCTGTGCAGGGCGCAAGCTGCCTGGATGGTTCGCGCTTTGGGGCTAAGAACTCCGGCAAACACAAGGTCACAAAGATTTTCTGCTGTGTTTTCCTCTATAACCCTCCCCCTCATATATCATATTCCCCATACACTCAAAGCCTCCGCCATGTCAACATACTCAACAGAGTTGTGCATTTGTTGCAGTGAACATACACTGAAACAACATCATCACCCAAACTACAAGGTTTACGGTCTTGTTCGCTCTTGGTGTTGCACATTCTATGGGTTTTAATAGATGTAGTATAGTAACATGTATCCACCGTTGTTGTATTATGCAGAATAGTCTCCCTGCCCTGAAAGTCTGTGCTCTCTTCATCCCCTCTCCCACCTAATCTGTAGCAACAACTACTCTATTTACCGTCTCCATAGTTTTTCCTTTTCCAGGATGGCATGTATCATTGACACAGGTTTGAATTGTATGGGTCAACTTATACATGGATATTTTACAGTCCTGGAAATGTATTTTCTCTTACGATTTTTTTTTTTAAGATTTATTTAAGTAATCTCTATACCTCATCTGGGGCTCAAACTCATGACCCTGAGGTCAAGCATGGCAAGCTCTTCTGACTGAGCCAGCCAGGCATCCCTCCTTATGATTTTTTAAATAACACAACACTTTCATTTCTCTAGCTCACCTTACTGTAATAATACAGTATATAATATGTATAAAAATATCTATTAACTAATTGTTTATCTTATCAGCTTCTTGTCAACAGGCCATTAGTAATTAACTTTCTGAGGAGTCAAAAGTTATACATGGATTTTTAATATGTGAGGGGGTCAACCCCAACCTCTGTGTTGTTCGAGGGTCACCTGTAGTTGAAATCATACAGTATGTAGTTTTTTCAGGTTGTCTTCTTTCACTTAGTAATATATATTTAAGTTTCCTCCATGTCTTTTCATGGCTTGATAGCTCATTTCTTTTTGGTGCTGAATAATAATCCATTATCTGGATATACCACACTTTATTTGTCCCCTTACCTGCTGAAGGATATCTTGGTTGCTTCCCAGTTTTGCCAGTTATGGATAAAGTCAGTATATTTATCCACATACAGGTTTTTGTGTGGGTAAAAGTTTTTAGATCCTTTAGATAAATACCAAGGAGCATGATTGCTTCTTGAATGAATCATATGGTAAGGGTATGTTTAGTTTTGTAAGAAACCACCAAAATGTCTTCCAAAGAGGTCATACAATTTTGTATTCCTGACAGTCATGAATGAGAGTTTCTGTTGCCCCACGTCCTCTCCAGCATTTGATGTCAGTATTTTGGATTTTGGCCCCTCTAATTAAGGTGTGTAGTAGTATCTCATTATTATGTTAATTTGAAGTTTCCTGATAACCTATGATGGTGAACATATGCTTGCTTTTCATCTGTATATCTTCTTTGGTGAGGTTTCTGTTCAGATCTTCTGTTTATCTTTAAATCAGATTGTTTTCTTATTGTCTAGTTTTAAGAGTCCTTTATCAGATGTGTCTTGCAAATACTTCCAGTCTGTGGCTTATCTTCTCTTTCTCATAACATTGTCTCTCACTGAGCAGATTTTTAGTTTTAATTATATCCAGCTTATCAATTATTTCTTTCATGGATTGTGTTTTTGGTCTTATATTTGAAAAGTCATCACCATTCCCAAAATCATCTAGGTTTTCTCCTATGTTTTAGACTTTTATAGTTTTATGTCTTACACTTAGGTCTGTGATCTACTCTGAGTTAATTTTTGTGAAGGTGTTAAGATCTGTGTCTAGATTGTGTGTGCACACATGCTTACACACATATGTGGATGTCCCGTTGTTCTAGTACTATTTGTTGAAAAGACTATTTTTGTTACATTTGTCAAAGATCTGTACTGCCTTTTGCTCCCTTGTCAAAGATCAGTTGACTGTCTCTACTTATGTGGTTTGTTTTTGGGTTCTCTATTCTGTTCCATTAATCTACTACTCTGTCCTTTCACTAATACCGTATTGTCTTGATTACTGGACCTTTATAGTGAGTCTTGAAGTCAGATAGTGTCAGTCCTCCAAATTTGTTCTCTTCCAATATTGAGTTTTGGCTCTTCTGGGTCCTTTGCTTCTCCATATAAACTTTAGAATCCTTTTTGTCAACATCCATAAAATACCTTGCTGGGATTTTGACTGGGATGGAATGAAACGATAGATCAAGTTGGAAAGAACTAATATTTTGACAATATTGACCCTTTCTATCTATGAATATGGAATATCTATATCTCCACTAATTTAGCTCTTTGATGTCTTTCATCAGAGTTTTGTAGTTTTCCTCATATAGATTTTGTACATATCTTTTTAGATTTATACCTAAGTATTCCTTTTTGTGTGGGGGGATTCTCATGTAAATGATAATATGTTTTTAATTTCAAATTCCACTTATTCATTGCTTATATATAAGAAAGCAATTGACTTCTACATATTTGTATCCTGCAGTCTTGTAATAATCACTTATTAGTTCTAGAAGTTTTATATGTAGATTCTTTCAGATTTTTACACAGATGATCATGTCACCTGAAAATAAATAGTTTTATTTCTTCCCTCCCAATCTCTGTGATTTTTATTTTCTTTTTAAATTGCATTAACTGGGACTTCTAGTATGATGTTGAAAGCAGTGAAGAAAGGGGACACCCTTGCCTTGGTCCTGATCTTTGTGGGGAAAGCAAGTTTCTCACTAATGAATATGATGTTAGCTGCTGGGATTTGTGGTAGGTGTTCTTTATCAAGTTGAGGAAGTTTTCCTCCTTTTCTAGTTTGCTGGGAGTTTTTATCAGGAATGAGTGTTAGATTTTGTCAAATGCTTTTTCTGCTTCTGTTTATACAATCCCATGATTTTCCTTCATTAGTCTGTTGATATGATGCATTAAAAGTAACTGATTTTCAAAAGCTGAAATAGCCTTGCCTACCTTGGATAAATCCCACTTGGGTGTGGTTCCTAATTCTTTTTATACATTATTGGATTCATTTGCTAATATTTAATTGAAGATTTTGGCATCTATCTTCATGAGAGATATTGGTTTCTATTTTTCTTATAATGTATCTGTCAGATTTTGGCACTAGGGTAATGCTGGCCTGAGTTAGGAAATATTCCCTCTGCTTCTGTGTTCTAGAAGAGATTGTAGAGAATAGGTATAGTTTCTTTCTTAAATGTTTGGTAGAATTCACAGTAAGCCCAGCTCTTTATGTTTTGGAAGGTTATTAATTATTGATTCAATTTCTTTGATTTCTAATTCAGATTGTCTGTTTCTTCAGCTGTGATTTTTGACAGTTTGTATCTTTCAAGGAATTGGTTCATTTCATCTAGATTATCAACTTTATGGGCATAAAGTTGTTCATAATATTTCATTATTATCTTTTTAATGCCTAGGGGATCAGCAGTGATACCCTCTCTTTAATTTTTTATATTAGTAATTTGTGTCTTTTTTCTTTAGTTAGTCTGGCTAAAGGCTTATTGATTTTATAAATCTTGTTAAAGGAACAGTGTTTGGTTTTATTGACTTTCTCTATTGACCTACTGTTTTTAGTTTCATTGATTTCTACTCTAATTGTTATTATTTATTTTCTTTTATTTACTTTGGGTGTAATTTACTCTTCTTTTCCTATTTACCTAAGGTTGAAGCTTAGATGATTGATTAGATCTTTCTTCTTTTCTAGTATATGAATTCAATGCTATAAATTTTGCTGTAAACACTTTTTGTGCTGCACCCCACAAATTTTGATAAGTTGTGTTTTCATTTTCATTTAGTTCAAAGTATTTTTTTCTAGTTCAAGGCATTTTAAAAATTTCTCTTAAGATTTCTTTTTTGACCCAGTGTTGTTTAGAAAAAAGTGTGTTGCTTGATGTCCAACTATTTTGTATTTCCCAGTCTTTGTTCTGTTATGAATTTCTAGTTTATTTCCATTAGGGTCTAAGAGCAGACGTTATATAATATCTATTCTTTTAAAGGTGTTAAAGTTTGTTTTATGGCTCCGAATATTGTCCATCTTAGTGAATGTTTCATTTAAGTTTGAGAAGAATGTAATCTGCTGCTGTTGGATGAAGTAATCTATAGATGTTCATCATATCCAGTTTATTGATGTCAACTCTGGCCTTAACTGATTTTCTGCCTGCTGGATCTGTTCATTTCTCTACAGGGGTGTTGAAGTCTGCAATAGGTTATGTCTATTTCTCTTTTCAGGTCTGTCAATATTTACTTCACTTATTCTGAGGCCCGTACACATTAAGGATTGTTTTGTCTTCTTGGAAGGTTGACCTCCTTATCATTATGTAATGCCTCTCTCTATCCCTGATAAACTTCCCTTGCTTTGAAGTCTGCTCTGTCTGAAATTAATATAGCTATTGCTGCTTTCTTTTGCTTTGTGTTTGCATGGTATATCTTTCTCCATCTCTTTACTTTTAATCTTGTTTATCTTTATTTAAAGTAGATTTCTTGTAGATAACATATAGTTGGATCTTGTTTTTTTTAACCTGCTCTGACAGTCTCTGTCTTTTTATTCAAGTATTTAGACCATTGATGTTCAAAGTGATTTTTTATATAACTGAATTAGTATCTACTTTATATGTCAATCTTTTCTGTTTGTTGCCTTTGTTCCTGTTATTGTCTTCCATATTTTTTCTGTCATTTGTAGTTTTTTTTTTTAAGATTTTATTTATTTATTTGACAGAGAGAGATCACAAGCAAGCAGAGAGGCAAGCAGAGAGAGAGGAGGAAGCAGGCTCCCCGCTGAGCAGAGAGCCCGATGCGGGGCTCGATTCCAGGACCCCGAGATCACAACCCGAGCCAAAGGCAGCGGCCCAACCCACAGAGCCACCCAGGTGCCCCTGTCATTTGTAGTTTTAATTGAGAATTTTATATGATTCCATTTTCTCTCCTTTCTTCACAAATCGATTATGCTTCTTTTTTTTTAAACTTTTTTTATTGGTTGCCCTAGAGTTTGCAATATACATTTGTGACTATCCAGGTCCATTTCTAGGTAGTGCAAGTACCTTAACAGTGACAAAATAATCCTAATTCTTCCCTCCCATCTCTTGTATCATTGCTAGTCATTCATTTTGCTTATATTATATTATAAGCATACACAAATACATTGTTGCTATTGTTATTTTGAACAAACTGTTATCTGTTAGTTCAATTAAGAATATGAGAAAATATGGGGCTCCTGGGTGGCTCAGTGGGTTAAAGCCTCTGCCTTCAGCTCGGGTCATGATCTCAGGGTCCTGGAATCGAGCCCTGCATCGCATCCTACTCTCTGCTTGGCGGGGAGCCTGCTTCCCCCTCTCTCTCTGTCTACTTGTGATCTCTGTCTGTCAAATAAATAAATAAATAACTTTTTAAAAAAGAATATGAAGAAATAAATGTTTTTATTTTACCTTCCCTCAACCTTCTTCAGTGCTCTTCCTTTTGTAGATCTGACTTTTGGACCTATATAATTTTTCTTCTTTCTAAAGAACTTTAAATGTTTCTTACAAGATAGGCTGGCTTGCAACAAATTTCCTTAATTTTTGTTTGTCTGAGAAAGTGTTTATTTCCACTTCACATCGGAACGATAATTTCTCGAGGTACACAAACAGAATTCTAGGGTTGTGGGTTTTTTTTCTCAACACCATAAATATTTCACTGCCCTCTCTTCTTGCTTGCATGGTCTCTGAGAAGTAGAATACAATTCTCATCTTTGCTCTATAGGTGTTTTTTCTCCTCTCTTTTCACTAATTTTTCTTTATGTTTGATTGTCTATAGTTTGAGAATAATATGCCTATGTGTAGTTTTATGATATTTATGCTGGTTGCTATTCTCTAAGCTGTCTGGATCCTTGGTTTGGTGTCCAACATTAATTTGGGAGTTTTCAGTTCTTATTGCTTCTAATATTGCTTCTTTTTCTTTCTGTCTTTCTCCTTTTTTTGATATTTCCATTATAGGTATGTTACACCTATTGTAGTTGTCCTAAGTTTCTTTGGATATTCTGGGGCTTTTTATTTTTCAGTCTTTTTTGTCTTTTCATTTTTGGAGTGTCTATTGACATATCCTTAAGCTCAGAGATTTTTTTTCCTCAGCTGCATGCAAGGAGAACATCAAAGGCATGCCTCATTTCTTTTAAAGTGCTTTTAATCTCTAGTATTTCTTTTTGTTTCTTATAATTTCAGTCTCTCTGCCTACGTTTCCTTTATGTTCTTGCATGTTATCTATCCATTAGAGCCCTTAACATTAATCAGAGTTATTTTGTATCACAGTCTGATAACGCGATATCCCTACCAAATCTGAGTCTGATTTTAACGCCACTCTATTTTTTTTCTCTTTCCCCCCCAAACTGTGTTTTTTTTTTTTTTCTTTTAGTATGTTTTCTAATTTTTTGTTGAAAGATGGACATGATGTACTGGGTAACAGTGCTGTAAATAGGCTTTAGGAGTGTGGTAGTAAGCTGTGGGGGGAGAGGAAGTGTTTTGTAGTCCTATGATTAGGTCTTAGGCTCCAGTTAGTTAGCTTTTGCCTCTGGACTCTGAACTTCACTTGGTCTCGGTCCCCACCCGCTGTAGGTGGGACTGATGGTGATAGTGGGCAGGAGTGTGTGCATTTCTCTTCCTTCCTCTGAAAGGATAGAGCCAGCTGGAGTTGAGGGTTTCTCTTCTCCCAGAACAATTTGGCTCTGATAAACCCCAGCAGGGTAGGCGCTGGTTAAGTAGTTTTAGCTGAGGCAGAACTTTTTAAGAAGAAAAAAATGCTCCAGTGTGTTTCAAAATGATTCCCTTTTCCCAAACCCTGCCGGAAGCACAAAGGGGCTTTTCTCCAATATTCACTGTGAGGACCCCGTGAACTCCTAGAAGTAAGACTCTTAGAAATGTGACTGTGCTCCACTGAAGTTTTATCTTTTTGGACTTGCCTACACCAAGCCTCCAGTAATTCATCAATTGCAGTTCAAGTTTACCTACCGTGACATCCGTTCTTGTGGAGAGTTTCACTCAGTTTCTGCTCTGGTAAGTTATGGTTATCTGTACTGGCCTATTATCTCTCCAATTTGGGGGTCAGTTGTTTGCTTGTGACTTTCCTTCTTTTATGGTTCTAAGAAGTTTTTTTCATTTTTTAGCTTTGCAGTTTCCTATTTTGTAGGATGGAGTGGCTACCTTCAGGCTTCTTAAATGCTGACGGGAAACTAGAAGTTTTTGTTATCTTTTACAGAGATTTAAATAACAACAAGAAAATAATTACTTAAATTTACTCAAGTACTTGTGATTTCCAGTGTTCTTCCATCATTCTTCAAATATTTTCTGTACCTATCCCCTTTGATATCTTCTGTTACACAAGAAAATAATTACTTAAATTTACTCAAGTACTTGTGATTTCCAGTGTTCTTCCATTATTCTTCAAATATTTTCTGTACCTATCCCTTTTGATATCTTCAGTTACACATATATTCTTTTGATGTAATTTTTCTTTTGTCTAATTGTTTGCCATGAATACATACTTTTATATATCTGAAGATGTCAAATATATATTTTTTCTTATTGAGGCAGAATTGATATATAGTGTTGTATTATTAGTTCCAGGTATGCTACATAATGATTTGATATTTAGAGATGACATATATGTATTTTTTAATTGAAGCGTAGTTGACACACAATGTTTATTAGTTTCCGGAGTAAAACAGTGATTTGAGAGTGTTATACAGAATGCTGTGCTCACTACACATGTAGCTATTGTCACCCATACAACAGTATTACAATACCATTGACCATATTCCTTATGCCATACCTTTTATTCTGTGACTCATTCCATAACTGGAAGACTATATTTCCCATTCTTCTTCACCCATTTTGTCCATATCACTTGTATCGCTATATACTTTCCTCTCAGGACTGCCTTTGCTGTGTCCCACAGATTTTGAAGAGTTGTGTTTTCATTATCATTTGTTTCCATGAATATTTTCAATTCTTCTTTAATTTCCTGGTTGACCCATTCATTCTTTAGTAGGATGCTCTTTAGCCTCCATGTATTTGAGTTCTTTCCAACTTTCCTCTTGTGATTGAGTTCTAGTTTCAGAGCATTGTGGTCTGAAAATACGCAGGAAATGATCCCCATCTTTTGGTACCAGTTGAGACCTGATTTGTAACCCAGGATGTGATCTATTCTGGAGAATGTTCCATGTTCACTAAAGAAGAATGTGTATTCTGTTGCTTTGGGATGGAATGTTCTGAATATATATGTGATGTCCATCTTGTCCAGTTTAAGGCCTTTATTTCCTTGTTGATCTTTTTGCTTGGATGATCTGTCCATTTTAGTGAGGGGGGTGTTAAGGTACTCTACTATTGTATTATTGTCAATGTGTTTCTTTGATTTTGTTATTAATTGGTGTATATAGTTGGCTGCTCCCATGTTAAGGGAATAGATATTTAGAATTATTAGTTCATCTTGTTGGACGGACCCTTTGAGTATGATATAGTGTCCTTCCTCATCTCTTATAGTTTTTCACTTAAAATCGAATTTATCGGGGCACCTGGGTGGCTCAGTGGGTTAAAGCCTCTGCCTTTGGCTCAGGTCATGATCCCAGGTTTCTGGGATCGAGCCCCACATTGGGCTTTCTGCTCAGCAGGGAGCCTGCTTCTCCCTCTCTCTCTGCCTGCCTCTCTGCCTACTTGTGATCTCTGTCTGTCAAATAAATAAATAAAATCTTTTAAAAAATCGAATTTATCTGATATAAGGATTGCCACCCAAGTTTCTTTTGATGTCCATTAGCAAGGTAAATGGTTTTTCACCCCCTCACTTGAAATCTGGAGGTGTCTTTGGGTCTAAAATTAGTTTCTTAAAGACAGCATATTGATGGGTTTTGTTTTTTTATCCATTCTGATACCCTGTGTCTTTTGATTGGGGTATTTAGCCCATTTACATTCAGGGTAACTATTGAAAGATATGAATTTAGTGCCATTGTATTGCCTGTAAGGTGACTGTTTCTGTATATTGTCTCTGTTTCTTTCTGGTCTACTACTTTTAGGCTCTCTCTTTGCTTAGAGGACCCCTTTCAATATTTCCTGTAGGGCTGGTTTTGTGTTTATAAATTCTTTTCGTTTTTGTTTGTCCTGGAAGCTTTTTATCTGTCCTTCTAATTTCAGTGATACTCTAGCTGGATATAGTATTCTTGGCTCCATGTTTTTCTCATTTAGTGCTCTGAATATATCATGCCAGTTCTTTCTGGCCTGCCACGTCTCTGTGGATAAGTCTGATGCCAGTCTAGTATTTTTACCATTGTATGTTACAGACTTCTTGTCCCGAGCTGCTTTCAGGATTTTCTCTTTGTCACTTAGACTTTTAAGTTTTACTGTTAGATGATGGGGCGTGAACCTATTTTTATTGATTTTGAGGGGGTTCTCTGTGCCTCCTGGAATTTGATGCTTGTTCCCTTTGCCATATTAGGGAAACTCTCTATTATAATTTGCTCCAGTATACCTTCTGCTTCCTCTCTCTTCTTTTTCTGGAATCCCAATTATTCTAATATTGTTTTGTCCTATGGTATCACTTATCTCTCAAATTCTCCCCTCATGGTCCAGTAGTTGTTTGTCTCTCTTTTGCTTACCTTCTTTATTCTCCGTCATTTGGTCTTCTATATTACTAATTCTCTCTTCTACCTCATTTATCCTAGCAGTAAGAGCCTCCATTTTTTATTGCACCTCCTTAATAGCTTTTTTTGATTTCAGCTTGGTTAGATTTTAGTTCTTCTATTTCTACAGAAAGGGCTTTTATTTCTCCAGACAGGGTTTCTCTAGTACCTTTCTTGCCTTTTTTGAGCCCAGCTAGCACCTTGAGAATCGTCATTCTGAGCTCTAGATCTGACATATTACCAATGTCCGTATTGATTAGGTCCCTAGCCTTTGGTACTGCCTCTTGTTCTTATTTTTGTCGTGAGTTTTTCCACCTTGCCATTTTATCCAGATAAGAATATATGAATGAGAGATTAAGATACTAAAAGGGTGGCAAAGACCCCAGAAAAAATGTATGCTAACCAAATCAGAAGAGACCCCAAATTGGGGGGAGAAGAAAGGGGGTAAAAAGAAACTTAAAAACAAATTCTTTTTTTAAATTAAAAAATATGGGGTGCCTGAGTGGCTCAGTGGGTTAAGCCTCTGCCTTCAGCTCAGGTCATGATCTCAGGGTCCTGGGATTGAGCCCCACATCGGGCTGTCTGCTCAGTGGGGAGCCTGCTTCCCCCCCCCCCGCCTTCCTCTCTGCCTACTTGTGATCTCTTTCTCTGTCAAGTAAATAAAAATTTAAAAATAATTAAATATATATATATATATATATACATACATATATATATATATGTATGTATATATATATATATATTAGATTGGTGAATATAACAGAGCCACCCACTTGATTTTGGGTGTATCTTGGTCTCTTAGAAAAAACTACCTCCCAAAATTTTAAAGAAAGAAAAACTTATATATATATATACACAAAAATAAGGGTAAGCATGATGAAGGGATGGGATATGAATGTAAAGATGAAAATTTTTTTTAAAAATTCTAAAAAAGGAATTGATAAGATAAGTTGGTTGGAAAAAGAAAGTGGAGGGAATTTGCTTATCCTGGAGACTGGAATAATGCCCTGTGCTAGATTTAAGGTATATTTTGATCTGTTAGAAGAAATTGTATCCCAAAATTTTTTAGAAGAAAAATCCCTATATGTATACAAAAAAAATAAAGTTAGATACTATGGATAAAATGTGACTATAATAATGAAGTTTTAAAAATATTTTTTAAAGAAAGGTATTATTAAACTAGTTTAAAAATGTTAAAAGAGGAAGGAGGAAGAGTTAAAATATTAGAATGAGAAAAAAATAAAATTAAACAAATTTAATTAACTTTGAAAGACTAAAGAATCATGGGGAGAAAGCCATGAATTCCATGCTTTGCTTTCCCCTCCTCTGGAATTCCGCTATTCTCCTTTATCAGTGAGCTTGGTCTTGGCTGGATGTTCTTGCTGATCTTCTGAGGGAGGGGCCTGTTGTAGTGATTCTCAAATGTCTTTACCTACTGCAGAATTGTGCCACCTTAGCCAGGGGCCAGGCTAAGTAATCTGCTCAGGTTTGCTCTCAGGAGCTTTTGTTCCCTAAATGATTTCTGTACAGCTTTGGAGGACAGGAATGAAAATGGTGGCCTCCCAATCTCTGGCCTGGAGGAGCCAAGGAGCTGTGAGCTTGGGGCCCTACTCCTCAGTGTGCCCTCAGAGAAAAGTGCTCAATCACTCCCATCTCCCTGGTCTCTGGCAGTGTTCCAAGCTCACCCAGCCTGTGACCAAGTATTTCTGTCTCTGGCACATGCCCTGTTTGGAGTCTCCAAACACAGCAGATTCCTGCTGCGCTGCTCTTCCGGTGGAGGAAGGAGGGAGAGATCTGCCACTTGTGGGGTCCCTGCTCAAAGAGCAGTGGCCCAGCTGTACCACAGATCAGTTTAAGGTAACCCCGAGCTGAGAGCTCCCTCCTTGGCTCCATCTCTATAGCTGGCTTCCCCACTTTGATACCTGTGAGCTCTGCTACACTCAGACACCCCCGATCCTGCTGTGACTCCACGGGACCTGAGACCACACTGTCCCCGCAAGGGCTCCACCCCTGCTTAGCCTCTGGAGCGATGTCCCTCAGTGGAGCAGACTTCTAAAAGCTCAGATTTTGTGCTCTGTTGCTCCACTGCTTGCTGGGAACCAGCCTTCCCCCATGGTCTATCTAATCCCATTGCTTTGGATTCCTTCTCTGCACATCCCACCTTTCAAAAAATGTTCAATTTTTTTCTGTTCCTAGAATTGCTGCTCCTCTTCTCTTTGATCTCCTGTTGCATTTGTAGGTGTTTGGAATGGTTTGATAACTGTCTAGCTGAACTCCTGCGACCTGATGTTGTCTCAGTCTGCTACTCCTCCGCCTTCTTGACTCTCTCCTGCTTTAGTCTTTAAATATCTTTTTAATCTTTTTATAAAACTTTTGTCAGTTTATTCTACATCCTACTACTCTCTTCTTCTGCTTACTCCAATACAGCAACAGTGCTGTTCATCAGACATTGGTTCTCTTCTGCCTTAGCCCTTTGTATTTGCTGTTACTCCTGCCTGGAATGCTCATCTGCCCATTAGCTACCTGGTTTACTCCCTTCATGGCCTGCTCTAGAGCCCCAGTCCCTGCCTTGTACTCCTTTCTACCCTTCTTTATTTTGCTCCATTGTACTTATTACTTATCATCTGACAATACACATCCATGCTTTTTACTTATTTTTATCTTTTATGTGTGTAAGTGTGTATAAAATTTTTGTACATATGCACACACTCCCACAGCAATATAAGTTCCATGGAGCACACAGCGCAGGGATGCCCCCCACCCCCACTGGTATATCCCTCATCCTAAAACAGTCCTTGACACATTGTATGTGGGCAGTAAATGATGGAAATATTACCATCTTTATCTGACTTTAAGATTTTTAACAACTTACTTCACCTTCGACTTTTGGTTTTTTATAGTTTTTATTGTGAGACTGGTTCACAAGACTTATTTTCAATATTTTCTGTTCTTTCAATTCAAACTATCCTACCTAATAGATTCAAGCTGCCTCCTCAGAAAAGGACAGACCCCCCACCACCACTTTTTGGGGGAAGTTTTTATTTTAATTCCTGTTAGTTAACATACAGTGTTATATTAGTTTCAGGTGTACAATATAGTGATTGCTGCAATGTAGTGAATATCCCCTGGTGTTCATCTTAGCAAGTGCACTCAATAATCCCCACCATCTATTTAACCCACCCTCCAAGCCACCTCCCTTCTGGTAGCCATCAGTTTGTTTTCTACAGTTAAGGGTCTGTTTCTTGGTTTGTCTTTCTCTTTTTTCCCCTATGCTCATTGCTTTGTTTCTTAAATTACACTTAAAAGTGAGGTCATATGGTATTTGTTTTTCTCTGATTGACTTGTTTCACTTAATGTCATATCCCCTAGATCTATCCATGTTGTTGCAAATGGCAAAAATTCATTCTTTTTCATGGCTGAATAATATTCCCTGTACCTTTCTTCTCTTTCTCTGTGTTCTCATGATTTGTTGGCTTTCTTTAGTGGTATACTTGGATTCCTTTCTCTTTGTTTTTCGCATGTCACTTTTCACTCTTACATTCTCAATTCTATCCAAGGATCAAGTTATACACTAGAAGGCTACTATTTAGTCTGGCACTTTTTGTGGAATTTTTTACATTGAGTTATTCTTAAATACTGTAATTTTTCTTTTCATCAAAGTTTACTTAAAACAGCTTTGTGAAATTCACCTGTTGTAATAGTGGAGAATACCATTTGCTGGTTTATCCAGTTGTCTCTTACAATGAAGTTTTGTGAAAATTCCTTCTACAATTCAGAGTTACAAAAACTTTTTTTCCTCCTAAAAGCCTTCCTCTTTTTGATGATAAGAATCAAATAACCATATATCTTTTCAGTCTAGTTTAAAGATGCCTCAGGCAAGCACTGAAGTATAAGGCATTATGCTGGCCTTCATTTACATATTTCTATTCTTCTTGCAGTTATTCCTGATTTTCTACAACATAGTTAGTAACTCTATCTACAGAGAGAGAGAGAGAGAGAGAGAGAGAGAGGAAGAGTGCAATCAGAGGGTGGGGAGAGGGAGAGAGAGAATCTTAAGCAGGATACCCAACAGGGGACTCGATCTCACGACCCCAAGATCATGACCTGAACCCAAATCAACAAGAGTCAGACACGCTTAACCAACTAAGCTATTTGGGTGCCCTTAATTAGTAACTTTAATAAAGAATAAATATTTTTATTGTATGTCTCCTTTTTAAAAAGATTTTCTTTGGTAGAGAGAGCATGAACTAGAGGGGAGAGGGCCAGAGGGAGAATCAGACTGAGCTGAGCATAGAGCCCAATTTGGGGATCAATCCGAGGACCCTGGGATCATGACCTAGCTGAAGGCAGATCCTTAACTTACTGAGCCACACAGGTGCCCTTGTAGTTCTTCTTTGTAGTCACTTTCAATCTTTTTTAAATGAAGCAGTGTGTGTGTATATATATTTAATGAATATATAAATGAAATATAAAATGGCAATGAATTTAGAATGTAAAGAATTTCTGTGTATGTACAGCCACAAGTGTGTGAACATGTGGACAAACACAGAGTCAGTTTCTTTTAAAGATACTGACCGATTTCATTTAATTCATTTTATAACCTACTAAGAGTTTGACACTGTATCAGTAAGGAAAGCCCCAAAATAAATTACATGGTAGTTGACTTTAAGACCATCTGGGGGGACAGAAAACCCATCTTTGCTCTTATATCACCTTTTAATGGGGGCTTACTTGGACTATTCTGTTTAATACTGCACCATGGCCATCTTTTCTCACCCCCTGCAGTGATACCCTAGCATCCTTTTTCTCTTTTCTAAATCACTTATCTCCTTTTAACATTCAGTGCATGTATTATGTTTATTGTTCATTGCTCATTTCCCCTGATTCTAATTTAAGTTCCATGAGGACAGGAATATTTGTACATTTCGTTCAATGTCCTATTTATTCCAACTGCCTTAAGGAATGCCTGGCACATAGTAGCCACATAATAAATATTTGAATAATGGCAATTTAAGTGCTATGGGTACACATAGAAAAGAATGACTAGTTCATTAGGAGGACATTAAAAAAAACTTCATTGAGGAAGTGACAACAGAGTTCTGTAGATGGCAACAAAATATTTCAGGCACAAGCCCAGAAAACTCAGGGACAAGAAGGATCAATGCCTTTGTAATACTGAAGGTAGAACCTTGAGTTGGTCTGCATATGACCTTCTAGCATCTGAGGCAATCTTCAGTCCTTCCTCTCCACTTCTCTGACCACATATTCCAAGCAGTTTCAATTCAAATGCTGAGACTGAAGCATACACGGAGGCACCAAAGAGCAGAAAATAGTATGTAGAGAAAAAGGAAAAGGAATGAATCTTTAAATATTTTTATTCAGAAAACAATTTAGAGCCACTGGAATAGTACTGTTCTACTAGATTTAAAAAAAAAAAAAAATTGAGGGGCACCGGGGTGGCTCAGACAGTTAACTGTCTGACTCTTGGTTTCCACTCAGGTCGTGATCTCATGGGTCATGAAATCAATCCCTGCATCTGGGCTCTGGGCTCTGGGCTCTGTGCTCCGTGCTCCGCAGGAAGTCTGCTTGGGGATTCTCTCCCTCTGCCCTCCCCCAACTCATGAGTATGTGCTCTCTCTCTCAATCAAATAAAATAAACCTGTAAAAAAAATGAAATTGAAGTATAATTTTCATATAACATTATATTAATTTCAGGCATATTACATCAAGCATTTGATATTTGTATATATTGTGAAATGATCACCATAGTAAATCTAATTAAGATGTCTTCTTACATAGTTAAAAATTTATTTGCTTAGAACTTTTATTTACTTTATTTCAATTTTTAATTTAAATTCTAGTTAACTAACATATGATAAAATTGGTTTCAGATGTAGAAGCTAGTGATTCATCATTTACATATTACACGCAGTGCTTAACACAAGTGACCTTCCTTAATACCTATCACCCAGTAGCCCATCTCCTGCCACCCTTCCCTACAGCAACCCTTAGTTTGTTCTCTATAGTTAAGAGTCTCTTATGGTTTGCTTCCCTCTCTTTTTTCCCCCTCCCCTATGTTCATCTGTTTTGTTTCTTATATTCCACATGCGAATGAAATTGTATGGTATTTGTCTTTTCTGACTAATTTGAATTAGCATAATAAACTCTAGCTCCATCCACGTCGTTGCAAATGGCAATACTTCATTCTTTTTGATGGCTGTGTAATATTGCTACACACACACACACACACACACACCACCTCATCTTTATCCATTCATCAGTTGATGGACTTTTGGGTTCTTTCAGTATTTTGGCTATTGTTGATAGTGCTGCTATAAACATTGTGGTGTATGTGCCCCTTCAAATCAGTATTTTGTGTCCTTTGGGTAAATACCTAGTAGTGCAATTGCTAGGCCATAGAGTAGTTCTATTTTTAACTTTTTGAGGAACCTCTATACTGATTTCCAGAGTGGCTGCACCAATTTGCATTGCCACCAACAGTGCAAGAGGGTTCCCTTATCTCTGCATTCTTCCCAACTTCTGTTGTTTTCCATGTTGTTAATTTTAGCCATTCTGACTTGCGTGAGGTGGTATCTCATTGTGGTTTTGATTTGTATTTCCCTGATGATCAGTGATGTTGAGCATCTTTTCATGTGTCTGCTAGCCATCTCTACATCTTCTTTGGAAAAATGTCTAAATGTTCATGTATTCTGCCTATTTCTTAACTGGATAATTTATTTGGGAGGATATTGAGTATGCTAAGTTCTTTACAGATTTGGGATATTAACCCTTTATCAGATATGTCATTTGCAAATATCTTCTTCCATTCCATAGATTGTATTTTAGTTTTGTTGATAGTTTCCTTTGCTGTGCAGAAGCTTTTTATCTTGATGAAGTCCCAATAGTTTTTTGTTGTTTGTTTGTTTGTTTTTTGCTTTTGTTTCCATTGTCTTTGGCGATGTGTCTAGTAGGAAGTTGCTTCAGCTGAGGTCAGGGAGGTTGCTGTCTGTGTTCTTCTCTAGGATTTTGATAGTTTCCTCTCTCACATTTAGGTCTTTCATCCATTTTGAATTTATTTT
This sequence comes from Enhydra lutris kenyoni, assembly GCF_002288905.1. Classification (NCBI taxonomy): domain Eukaryota; kingdom Metazoa; phylum Chordata; class Mammalia; order Carnivora; family Mustelidae; genus Enhydra; species Enhydra lutris. The sequence continues at coordinate 14,253,124 of NW_019154101.1, forward strand.
TATGTATAATGTAAGAAAGTGTTCTAGTCTCAGTCTTCTGTATGTTGCTGCATGGTTTTCCCAACAACATTTGTTGAAGAGACTGTCTTTTATCCATTGAATATTCATTCCTGTTTTGTCAAAGATTAGTTGACCATATAGTTGTGGGTCCTTTCCTGGGTTTTCTTTTCTGTTCCATTGATCTACATGTCTGTTTTGGTACCAGTACCATACTGTTTTGATAACTACAGATTTGTAATACAGCTTGAAGCCTGGAATTGTGATGCCTCTTGCTTTGCTTTGCTTTTTTAAAACTGCTGTGGCTATTTGGGGTCTTTTGTGGTTCCATACAAATTTTAGGATTGTTTGTTCTGTGAAAAATACTGGTGGTATTTTTTTTTTAAGATTTTATTTATTTATTTTAGAGAGAGCCAGAGGGAGGGGTGGAGGGAGCAAATCTCAAGCAGACTCCACACTGAGCATGGAGCCTGATGTGGGGCTCAGTCTCACAACTCTGAGATCATGACATGAGCCAAAATCAAGAGTCAGATGCCTAATTGACTGAGCCACCCAGGTGCCCCAAATACTTGTGGTATTTTGATAGGGATTGCATTAAATGTATAGATTGCTTTGGGTAGTTTGGACATTTTAATAATATTGGTTCTTCCAATCCATGAACAGAATGCTTTTCCATTTCTTTGTGTCCTCTTCAGTTTCTTTCATAAGTGTTCTACAGTTTTCAGAGGACAGATCTTTTACCTCTTTGGGTAGGTTTATTCCCAGGTGTCTTAGGGGTTTTGGTGCAATTGTAAATGGGATTGATTCCTTGATTTTTCTTTCTGCTGCTTCATTATTGGTATATATAAATGTAACATATTGCAGTACATTGATTTATATCCTGTGATTTTGCTGAATTTGTGTATTCTAGTAATTTTTTGGTGGAATCTTTTGGGTTTTCTACACAGAGAATCCTGTCATCTGTGAATAGTGAAAGTTTGACTTCTTCCTTGACAATCTGGATGCCTTTTAGTTGTTTTTATTGTCTGATGGCAGAGGCTAAGACTTCCAGTACTATGTTAAATGGTAATGGTGAGAGTGGACATCCTGCCTTATTCTTAACCATAGAGAAAAAACTCGGTTTTTCCCCATTGAAGATGATATTACCTGTGGGTCTTTTGAATATGGCCTTTATGATGTTGAGGTATGTTCCTTCTATCTCTACTTTGTTGAAGGTTTTTATCAAGAATCAACATTATATTTTGTCAAGTGCTTTTCCTGCATCTATTGAGAGGTTCTAGTTCTTATCCTTTCTTTTATTAATATGGTATATCACATTGATTGATTCGCAAACATTGAACCACCCCTGCTACCCAGGAATAAATCCAGTTGATCATGGTGGATAATTCTCAAACTCTCCCAAAAAATAGAAATCGAAGTAAAATTTCTGAACTCCTTCTATGAGGGCAGCATTACCTTTATTCCAAAACCAGACAAAAATCCCACTAAAAAGGAGAATTACAGACCAATTTTCCCTGATGAACATGGATACAGAAATTCTCAACAAGATCTTAGCAAATCAAATATTATGGTAACTTTGAAGATTTACTCTCAGCAACATTAAAATACGCAATACAGTATTGTTAGTTATAGGCACCATGCTGTACATTACATCCCCATGACTTATTTATTTTTATAACTGGAAGTTCTCACCTTTTGAGCTCCTTTACCCTTTCTCTCCCTCCACACCTCCTTCTCCACCCTTCTCCCTCTTGCACCACCAGTCTGTTCTCTGTATCTATGAGCTGGGTTTTGTTTTTTGTTTTTGGTATTTTAGATTCCATATATAAGTGAGAGCATGTGGCATTTGTCTTTCCCTGTCCAACTTACTTCACTTAGCATAATGCCATGGAGGTCCGTCCATGTGTGACAATGATGAGATTTCATTCTTTTTTATGGTTGAATAATATTCTTTTGTGTAGTGTGTATGTGTGTGTGTGTGTGTGTGTGTGTGTGTGACACGTTTTCTTTACCCATTTGCCCATGGTTGGAGAGTTAGGTTGTTTACATGTCTTGGCTATTATAAATAATGCTGCCGTGAACATGGGGCGGGGGGTGCATATATCTTTTTGACTTTGTGTTGTTATTTCTTTTGGATAAATACCCGAGTGGATTTGTTGGATTATATGATTGTTCTCTTTTCCATTTTTTTAAGGAATCTCCATACTCTTTCCATAGTGGCTGCACCAATTTTTAAAAAAAATTTTAATGTGATAAAATATATATAACAAAATTTATTTTTTAACGAGTGTACAATTCTTTGGTACTAAGTATATTCACAATGTTATGCAACCATCACCACTATTGATCTCTGGAATTTTTTATCATCTCAGTCTGTACTGATTAAACAATAGTTCTCTTTTACTTCCTTCCCTTTATTCCTGGCAACCTCTGATCTTCTTTCTGTCATTATGAATTTGTCTATTCTATGGTATTCACATAAGTGGAATCATACAATATTTTTTCTCTTGTCTGGCTTTTTTCACCTAGCATGTTTTCAGGGTTTATCTGTGTTGTAGTATGTCAGATTTTCACTCCTATTTAAGGCTGAATAATATTCTATTATATGTGTATAGCACATTCTGTAACTGTAAGATAATAGAAAATATATAATATTGGTCTCTGCCCCCAATTCCTGGGCACAAAGCTCCTAAAACCTTTGTAATTTACCAAGTTATAAGAACACTAGGGACAATCTTGTTTTTTTTGTTGTTGTTGTTGTTTGTTTGTTTTTTGTTTTCATCTTTTAAGATTTTATTTATTTATTTGACAGGGAGAGTACAAGCAGGGGAGTGGCAGGGAGAGGGAGAAACACACTCCCACTGACCAGAGAGCCCTATGTGGGGCCCAATCCCAGGACCCTGGGATCATGACCTGAGCTGAAGGCAGACGCTTAACTGACAGAGCCACCCAGGTGCCCCAAGGGGCAATCTTGTTTTAATATTCAGTTTTTGACCCCATCCCTGACAGAGGGCTCCTAAAACTCTTCTAAATTCCTTGGTGATAAGAGCACTAGGAGCATCTTTTGTTCTAGTGAGGTAACTCTAGGTGGGCTCCTGGATATGGGACTGGTCACCAGAAAGACTAAGTCATGATTAGAGGCTTAGAATTTTCAGCCTTATATCTATCCTCCAGAGAGACAAGAGGGGTTGGAAATGACATTAATAATTGACCATGCCCATGTGAGGAAGCCTCCATAAAATCCCAGAAGTATGGAGTTCAGAGAACTTCCAGGTTTCTGAACACATCTATACTGGGAGGACAACTCCATGGGGACAAAATCTCCTTCATTCAGGATGTCTGAGCCTTTACCCAACACATCTCTTCAACTGGATGTTTACCTGTTATCATATCCTTCAATAATCTGGTAGATGTGTTTCCCTGAGTTCATTGAGCCACTTTGGCAAATTAACTGAACGCTGGGTCATTAGAACCTCCAGTCTACAGCTGTTTGGTCAGAATCCCAGCTGATCACCTGAACCTGCAGCTGGCTTCTGAAGTGTGCATATGTGTAGGGGGAAGTGGGTAGAAACAGGCTGTCGGATGAAACCCTGAAGCTCTGGGACCCAGTGCTTTCTCTGGGTAGATAGTATCAGAATTGAGTTAAATCGTAGGACACTCAGCTGGTGTCAAAGCCTTGTTGGTTGTTGAGGGGAGAAAAAAGCTACACATTTGTTGGCTGCAAGAGTCAGAAATAAATGTTGTGTATGAAACTACAGAAGATACACAGGAGGTAGACTGAATTGAGGTATTCCCTACAACAGAATGTGAAGACTGGGTTTTTTTTTTTTTTAATTTTAGTTATCCACTTGTCTGTTCATGGACATTTTTATTATCTTTCATCTTGTGGCTATTGTGAATAACGTTCCTGTGACCACTGGTGTGCAGGTATTTGTTCGAGTTGCTGCTTTCAGTTTTGTCTTTGAGTACATAGCTACATGAAAGGTAGCTATGGAATGACTATGGGATGACAGCTGCATGGAATGACTGAATCATATGATAATCCTCTTTAGTTTTTCAAGGAACAGCTGAACTATTTTCCACAGTGGCTATATCATTTTACATTCCTATCAGCAGTGCAAAAATGTTCCAGGTTCTCAACATTCTTGTCAACACTTACCCTTCCCACCTGTTTTCCTTTTTTTCTTTTTAAAAATTCTGGTATAGTTAATATGCAGTATTATGTTAATTTTAGGTGTACAATATAGTTTTTCAAGAATTCTGTACATTACTCAGTGTCCATCAAGATAAGTGTTCTCTTAATCCCCTTCATCTCTTTCCCCCGCCCTTCCACCTCCCCTCTGGTAATCATCAGTTTTCTCTATAGTAAATGATCTGGTTTTTGTTTAGCTCTTTTTTCCCACTTCATTTGTTTTGTTTCTTAAATTCCACATATGAGTGAAACAACATGGTATTTGTATTTCTCTAACTGGTGTATTTCACTGAATATTATACTCTTTAGCTCCATCCATGTTGTTGCAAATGGCAATATTTCATTACTTTTCATGGCTGAATACTAGTCCAGTGTGTGTGTGTGTGTGTGTATTGATATATTGCTATATTGATATATATATCTCAATCACATCTTTTTTATCCATTCATCCATGGATGGATATTTGGGCTGCTTCTATAGTTTGTCTATTGTAAATTATGCTGCAATAAACAGTAGTGGATGTACCTCTTTGAATTAGTGTTTTGTATTTTTTGGGTAAATATGCAGTGGTGCAATTACTGGATCATAGATAGGGTAGTTCTATTTTTAACTTTTTGAAAAAACTCCAAACATGTTTCCACTACATCAGTTTGCCTTACACTGTGTTTGTCTCACACTGTGTTTCCCACCAACAGTGTAAGAGGATCCTTTTTTCTCCACATCCTCCCCAAAGCTTGTTTCTTGTGTTTTTGATTATAGCCATTCTGACAGGTGTGAAGTCATATCTCACTATGGTATTGATTTGTGTTTCCCTGGCAATGAGTGATGTTGAGCATCTTTTCGTTATCTGTTGGCCATCTGTGAATCTTCTTTGGAGAAATGTTCATATCATCTGCCCTTTTTAAATTGGATTATTTGGGGGTTTTTTTGTGTTCAGCTGTAAAAGTTATACACACACACACACTCTCTCTCTCTCTCTTTCTCTCTTTGGGGGGGACACAGAGGGAGAGAAAGAATCTCAAACAGATTCCACACCAAGTGCAAAGCCCAGCATGGGCCTCAATCTCACAACCCTGAGCTCATGACCTGGGCCAAAATCAAGAGTCTGACACAACCAACTGAGGCACCCAGGCACCCCAGTTCTTTATATATTTTGGATACTAACCCTTTATCGGATATGTCATTTTCAGATTTCTTCTCCCATTTAGTAGGTTGCCTTTTAGTTTTATTAGTTGTTTCCTTTGCTGTGCAGAAGGTTTTTTTTTTTTTTAAATGTAATCCCAGTAGTTTATTTTTGCTTTTGTTTCCTTTGCCTCAGGAGATGTAGCTAGAAAAATGTTACAGCTGATGTCAAGGGAAATTACTGCTTGTACCCCTTTCTGGTATTTTTATGACTTCAGGTCTCATATTTAGGTCCTTAACCCATTTTGAACTCATCTTCATTTATGATGTATAAAATAGTCCAGTTTTTATATGTAGTGGTTCAGTTTTCCCATACCATTTGTTGAAGACTGTCTTTTTCCCCATTGCATATTCTTTACTCCTTGTCAAAGATTAATTAACCATATAAGTGTGGGTTTATTTTTGAGATCTTTGTTCTGTGCCATTGATCTGTCTCTTTTAATGCCAGTATCATACTGTTTTGATTACTACAGCTTTGTAGTATAACTTGAAATCCAAAATTGTGATACCTCCAGCTTTGTTGTTTTTGTTTCCATTTTCAAGATTGCTTTGGGTATTTGGGGTCTTTTGTGATTTCATACAAATTGTAGGATTGTTCTATTTCTGTTAAGAATTCTGTTAGTATTTTGATAGGAATTGCATTAAATCTGTAGATTGGGAGTATGGATTTTTTAATGTGAAAAATAATTTTAATTTCTTTTTTATGTTTATCATCACTAATATTTTTGGAAGAAAATACATTCAAAATTTGTACACTTTACATACAATTACATTTTGACCATGTACCTGTATTACTTTGAATTAAAAGATAAAAAAGAAGAGGGATGCCTGAGTGGCTCAGTTGGTTAAGCAACTGATACACTTAATTTAAGCTCAGGTCATGATCTCAGAGTCCTGAGATCAAGCCCCATATCAGGCTCCATGCTCAGGGAGGAGTCTGCTTGAGGATTACTTTCCCTCTGCCATCTTCTGCTCCCTCTACCCCGCCCCCACTCTCTCTCTCAAATAAATAAACTAATTTTTAAAAAAATTTAAATTAAAATGAAGAATAAAAGAAGTCCATGAAAAATAAAAATAATTTGGCAAATTGTGGGTATTCAATAAATATTAGGGACCCCCTAATGTCACCCCATCTTCTTTCGCTAGCTTTTTTTTTTTTTTAATTTTATTTATTTATTTGACAGAGAGATCACAAGCAGGCAGAGAGGCAGGCAGAGAGAGAGGAGGAAGCAGGCTCCCCTAGAGAGCAGAGAGCCCGATGCGGGGCTCGATCCCAGGACTCTGAGATCATGACCTGAGCCGAAGGCAGCGGCTTAACCCACTGAGCCACCCAGGCGCCCCCTTTCGCTAGCTTTTAACTTGACATCATAAAGAGCATGCTACTAAAGAATAAATGGGTCAACCAAGAAATTAAAGAATTTTAAAAATTGATGGAAACAAATGAAAATGAAAACATAACTGTTCAAAATCTTTGGGATGCAGCAAAGGCAGCCCTACAAGGAAAGTATATAGCAATACAAGCCTTTCTCAAGAAACAAGAAAGGTTCAAATATACAACCTAACCCTACACCTAAAGGAGCTGGTGAAAGAACAGCAAAGAAAGCCTAAACCCAGCAGGAGAAGAGAAATCATAAAGATCATAGCAGAAATCAATGAAATAGAAACAAAACAAAACAAAACCCAGTAGAACAGATCAACAAAACTAGGAGCTGGTTTTCTGAAAGAATTAATGAGATTGATAAACCCCTGGGTGGACTTATCAAAAATAAAAGTGAAAGGACCCAAATTAATAAAATCATGAATGAAAGAGTAAAGATCACAACCAACACCAAAGAAATACAATTATAAGAACATATTACGAGCAACTATACACCAGCAAATTTGACAATCTGGAAGAAATGGATGAATTCCTAGAGATGTATAAACTACCACAACTGAACCAGGAAGAAATAGAAAACCTGAACAGACCCATAACCAGTAAGGAAACTGAAGCAGTAATCAAAAATCTCCCAACAAATGGGTAGATGGATATTTTACTAACATTTGTTCCTCTTATCCATGAATATGGACTATCTTTCCATTTGTTTGTGGCCCTCTCACTTTTTTAAAATAAAAGCCATTCAAATGGGTGTAAAGCAGTATCTCATTGTGACTTTGACTTGACTTTTCTGATGACTAATGATGTTGAGCATTTTTTCACATATTTATTTACCATTTATATATATTCTCTGGAGAAACGTTTAAGTCCTTTGCCCATTTTTGAATTGGTTTTTATTGTTGTTTTTGAGTCTTAGTAGTTTGTTTGTATGTTCTTTCTATTAATCCCTTACCACAAATATGCTTTGTGAATTTTTTTCCCATTTTGGGTGATTACCCTTTCACTTTGTTCATAATGTCTTTTGATGCACAAAGGCTTTGAACATTGATGAAGTCCCATTTATCTATTTGTGCTTTTGTTACCTATGCTTTTGGGGTCATAGCCAAGAAATCATTGCCCGATCTAATGTCATGAAGATTTACCCTATGTTTTCCTCTAAGAGTTGTATAGTTTTAGCTCTTAAATTTGAGTTTTTGATCCACTTTGTGTTAGATTTTGTATATGGTGTAAGATAATGGTCCATCTTCATTTTTTTTTTTTCTTATTGATATCTGGTTTTCCCAGTGCTGTTTGTTGAAAAAACTGTCCTTTTTCCACTAAATGATCTTGGCACCCTTGTCAAAAATCATTTGACTATATGTGTGAAAGTTTTTGGGCTATTTTATTTCAAACAGATTTTGACTACTAATAAAAGTAAAATTATATTTTTAATTAAATATGACCACATTCAGATTATATTCCAGGGATTACCAGATGTGGTTGATAGGTACTAATCTTCCAAACCAAAATTAATATGATATAATCCATTTTCACAGTGGTATCATATAATAGGGAATATTAGAAACTTTGTGATAACATGAAAGAAGTTATGTGTATCATTATTTCAAAGAATAGGTCTGTGGCAAAATTGCTATTCATTTTGTTTTGTTAGATAAAATAAGTTTCCCACTTCATATACAAAAATAATACTTCTATGGATAATTTTTAGTTGGATTTAGTTGGATCTCAATATTTTTATATGCTTTTATCATTAATATATTCTTAAAATCTGAATACTTAACTCAGAAACATTTTTGTGATATATTTCCAAATATCCATTTGTATTGTTTTTCTTACAAAATTTTCCATATGGTTTCTGCAGACATGAATAAAGTCTTTCCAAACATGTTATGTTATAAATTTTTCTTTCTCCATCCCCTAATCCTATATCTTCTTCATGATTCTCCCCTTAGGGCCTCTTCATTCCAGATTTAAAGTTAAAGTGTTGGGGAAAAGCTAAGAGCTAGAAAGTTACTGTTTGATGATGAAAAGTCTTAAGTAAATATGTGAAGATATGGTGTTAGGAAGAAAAACAACAAGAGTTTTAATCATACCTACATACAGACTGGTTATGGAGGAGGTGACTTAATGAGATAAAAACTAAATATCTCAACCTCTATGTACAAATCCACTTGACATCTTCCAAAGTAAGAGTGATATTGTGACTTATAATAAGAAATACATATTGAGGGGTGCCTGAGTGGCTCAGTGGGTTAAGGGTCTGCCTTCTGCTCTGGTCATGATCTCAGGGTCCTGGGATCAAGCCCCACATCGGGCTCCCTGTTCACCGGAGAGCTTGCTTCTCCCTCTCCCTCAGGCTGCCACTTCCCCTGCTTGTGCTCTCTCTTGTCAAATGAATAAATAAAATCTTTTTAAAAAAAAGAAGAAATACATATTGATCTTTGCCCCAATTCTGACACAGAATTTCCTACAACCATTGGAATTTCCTAAGTGAGGAGAATGCTCAAGGTGTCTTTTGTTATGTAATTCAGCTGATTTTTGGACCTCACCTAAGGATTTGTGCTCTGAAAGGGAGGCCAACCTTGTGACAAGAGGGTTGGAACTCCTGGGCCTCCAGGGAGAGAAGAGGGGCTTAGAGATTGGGGTCAAGCACTAATGGCCAATAAATTTAATCAGTCATGCCTGTGTAATGATGCCTCAATAAAAACACAAAAGGATGGGATTCAGAGAGCTTTTGGGTTGGGGAACTAGAACACTCCATATGCCACTGTGCCAGGCCCCCAACTCCAAAAGGATAGAAGCTCCTTTGTTTGGGATCTTGCCCTTTGTATGTTTTCATCATGTTCATCTGTAACCTTTAATATCCTTTGTAATAAATCAGCAAGCCAATGTGTAAACAGGTTTCCTGAGTTTTGTGGGTGGCTCTAGCAAATTAATTGAACCCAAGGAGGGGATTGTGGAAATCTCTGATTTATAGACAGCTGACCAAAAGCACAGGTAACAACCTAGGCTTGGGATTGGGGTGTAAAGTAGAGAGCAGTCTGGTAGAGTGAGCATTTAACCTGTGGGATCTGATGTCATCTCCAGGTAGTTTCAGAATTGAGTTGAATTGTAGGACACACAGCTGGTGTTGGAGAATTGCTAGGATATGTGGGACAACCCCGCCTCCACCCTTGACACACATTGGAAATTGGTGATCAGTACCATTAGTAAGCTAATTAAGTGGTAGTATACGTCCACTGTGGTTTTACTTCTAAAATCTTAGCATAAATATAATTATGTTAAAGATGGTAAATAGCATTTTTATCATTGTTATCATGCCTCTGCAAATACTCACTCTTCTGATCTCCCTCATTTGTCATTTTACCTAACAAAATCCTAAACCTGGTAAAGTATAACTACCCATTGATCTAAACCTGCATCCAAGTAGCTGAAGATGGGCAAAGAGCACCATCAGGCTGATGGGTTTCAATGTAAATATATAGCCTCCAGTCTCAGTCACTGCCTGACAATCCTTTTACTCTTCTCCAGTAACTTTTCTACTTTCCAGGACAACTATTTACTACCTAGAGTAATTTATATCTATCCCAAATTATCTCCTTTTATCTTTGTAGGAAGGTAGGGTAGAAGGTGTCATTTTATTACACAGACCTGGAGACTGAGTCACAAGAGGTTAAGATTTTGTTGGTGGCAGAGCCTGGTCTAGGGAGCCTCAGAGGAAGTGAGCTTCCTATCACTGGAGTATCTAAGTTGTCGGGGATGTTCTAGGGGAGATTAAAGCATTCTATGGAGTTTAGAAGAGATTTTTTTTTTTTTTAAGATTTTATTATCCATTTGAGAGAGAGCACATGAGTTGGGGGGAGGGGTAGAGGGAGAAGGACAAACAAGCTTCCTGCTGATCAGGGAGCTGGAGGATGTGGGGCTTGATCTCAGGATCCTGGGATCATGATCTGAGCCAAAGCTGACACTTAACCAACTGAGCCAGTCAGGCACCCCTAGAAGAGATGGCTTTGAAGGATTCTTCTAACACTATGATTCTAGGATTCCATGTTGCTTTTTCTATCAAAATAAATGTTTTTGCTGAAACTATTTTTCTCCAGTTACAGTGTTAACCATTTATATATGACTCCTTTGACCATTTGGTGTGTGTGTGTGTGTGTGTGTGTGTGAGAGAGAGAGAGAGAGAGAGAGAAAGAAAGAGGGGGAGAGAAAATCAGAAAAGCTTTAGTCTCATCTTAGGGTCCTATCACCCCAGAGTCCTCAGTTGGCAGAGCATCATGGTGGCATAGATAAAGACTTGAAGGATAGGATCAGCAAGAACATTCTGACTGCAGGTATCTTAGCCAATTCAGCTTAGGTTTCCTAAAGCTGCAGTCTTCTTTATTTTTTATTTTTATTATTATCCATGGAAAGTATTTATTTTTTTTTATTGATGTATATTTGACACACAGTGTTACATTAGTTTCAGGAAAACAACATTCAATAAGTCTGTATGTTGGGGTGCCTGGGTGGCTCAGTGGGTTAGGCCTCTGCCTTCAGCTCAGGTCATGATCACAGGGTCTTGGGATCGAGCCCTGCATCGGGCTCTCTGCTCAGCAGGGAGGCTGCTTCCTCCTCTCTCTCTCTGCCTGCCTCTCTGCATACTTGTGATCTCTGTCTGTCAAATAAATAAATAAAATCTTTAAAAAAATAAGTCTGTATGTTATAGTTTGCTCACCACAAGTGAGCTGCCATCTGTATACAACACTATTACAATATCATTGACTATATTCCCTATGCTGTACCTTTCATCTCCATGACTTACTCATTCTACAACCAGAAAACAGTGCCCCCTCCCCTTCACCATTTTGCCTAACCCCCTACCCATATTTCCCCTCTTGCACCCATCAGTTCTCTGTACTTATGGGTCTGTTTCTGCCTTATGTTTATTTTGTTAGATTCCACATATAAGTGAAATCATATGATGTCTGTCTGACTTATTTCACTTAGCATAATACCTTCTAGGTTCCACCCATGTTGTCACAAATGGCAAGATCTTGTTCTTTTTTATGGCTGAATAATATTCCTTCATATATAATGTGTGTATGTGTGCATCACATCTTCTTTATCTATTCATCTATCCATGGACACTTGGATTGCTTTCATATCTTAGCCATTGTAAATAATGCTGCATTAAACTTGGAGTGCATGTATGTTTTTGAATTAGTGTTTTTGTTTTCTTTGGATAAATACCCAGTAGTGGAATTACTGGATTACATGGTAGTTTTGTTATTTTTTTGAAGATTCTCCATATGTTTACATTCATATTTCCACCAGCAGTGCACAAAGGGTCCTTTTCTCTCCACACCCTCACCAACACTGGTTGTTTCTTGTCTTTTTGATACTAGCCATTCTGACTTGTGTGAGGTAATATCTCCTTGTGGTTTAAATTTCCATTTCCCTGATGATTCATAAAGTTAAGCATCTTTTCATGTATCTTTTAGCGATCTGTATGTCTTCTTTGAGAAAATGTCTATTTAGATTCTCTGTGGGGTTTTTGGTGTTGAGTTGTATAAGTTCTTTATATATTTTGAATGTTAAACCTATATTGAATAGGTCATTTGTAAATATCTTCTCCCAATCAGGAGACTGCCTTTTGGTTTCGTTGTTTCCTTTGCTGTGCAAAAGCTTGTTTAATCCCAATAATTTATTTTTCTTTTGCTCCCTGCCTGAGGAGACCTATCTAGAAAAATGTTTCTAGGGCCAGTGTCAAAGAAATTACTACCGATGTTTTCTTCGAGGAATTTTATGGCTTCAGGTCTTACAGTTAAGTCTTAAATGCATTTTGAGTTTATTTTTGTATATGGTATAAGAAAGTGGTCCAGTTTCATTCTTTTGTATGTAGTTGTCCAATTTTCCCAGCACCATTTATTGAAGAACCTGTCTTTTCCCCATTCTATGTTTTTCCTTTGTCATAGATTAATTGACCATAGAGCACGGATTTATTTCTGAACTCTCTATTCTTTTCCACTGATCTGTATCTGTTTTTGCACTAGTACTGTACTGTTTTGATTACTACAGCTTTGTAGTGTATCTTGAAATGTGGGATTGTGATACCTCTACCTTTCTTGTTCTTTTTCAAGATTGCTTTGCCTATTTGGGGTCTTATGTGATTCCATACAAATTTTAATATTTTATGTTATAGGTCTATGAAAAATGCTGTTGCTATTTTGATAGGGCTTGCGTTAAATCTGTAATTGCTTTTGGTAGTATGGATATTTAAACAATATTCTTCTAATTCATGATCATGGAATATCTTTCCATTTATTTGTGTTGTCTTCAATTTCTTTCATCAGTATTTTACAGAGTTGTTCCACCTATTTGGTTATGTTTATTCTTAGTTTTTTTGTTTTTGTTTTGTTTTTAAGATTTTAAGTAATCACTATACCCAATGTGGGGCTCAAACCCACAACCTTGAGATCAAAAGTCACATGCTCTACCAATGGAACCAGCCAGGCTGGTGATAAAGCCCCTATTTTATTCTTTATGTTGTTACTGTAAATGGGATTTTAAAAAATTCTGTTTCTGCTATTTATAAGGGTATAGAAACACAACAGACTTCTTTGTATTTTCTATCCTGCAAATTTGTTGAATTCAATTATTCTAACTTTTTTGGGGGGTCTTTAGAATTTTCTATATATAGCATCATGTCATGTGCAAAGAGTGAATTTTATCAATTTGTATGCCTTTTATTACTTTAATTGTTGTGGCCATGACTTCCAAGAGTTTATCAATGTGGCAAAAGTGGACATCCTTGTCCACTGATGAATATGATGTTAGCCGTGGGTTTTTCATATGTGGTATTTATTCATTTGAGGTATGTTCCCCTCTAAACCTTCTTTGTTGAGGGATTTTGTCATGAATGGATGTTGTAATTTGTCATATGCTTTCTCTTCATCTATTGAGATGATAGAAACTTTATCCTTTGCATTGTTAATGCAGTGTATCACATTGATTGATTTGCTAATGTTGAACTACTTTTGCATTCCTGGAATAAATCCTACTTAAACATGGTATATGATTTTTTTTTTTTTTTTTTTTTTTACAAATGTATTGTTGAATTTGGTTTGCTCAAATTTTGTTGAGGATTTTTACATCTATGTTCACCAGGGATATTGGCCTGTAGTTTTTTTTTTTTTTTTTTTTTTTTTCATAGTGTCTTTGTCTAGTTTTGGTATCAGGGTAATGCTGGCCTTGTACAATGTATTTGGAAGCTTTTCTTTCTAGTTTTTTTGTAGTAGTTTGAGAAGAATGGGTGTTAACTGTGCTTTTAAATGTGTGGTAGAATTCACCTGTGAAGCTGTCTGATCTTGGACTTCTGCTGGGAATTTTTTGGTTACTGAGTCAATTTTGTTAGTAGTAATTGGTCTGTTCAGATTTATTATTTATTCCTGGCTCAGTTTAGAAACATTTTATGTTTCTAGGAATACATTTCTTCCAGTTTGTCTAATTTGTTGGCATAGAATTTTTTTACATTATTTGCTTACAATTCTTTGTATTTCTGTAGTGCCAGTTCTTTCTCCTCCCCCACCCTCTTATTGGATTTATTTGGGTTCTCTTTTTTTCTTGAAGAATCTGGCTGAAGGTTTACCATTTTTTTTTTTTTTCCAAAGAACTAGTTTTTGGTTTCATTGATCTTTTCTGTTGTGGGTATGTGAGAGTATGTGTATCTATTTCATTTATTTGTGTTATGGTTTTTATTATTTCTTTCTACTAACCTTGGGCTTTTTTCTTCTTCTTTTTCTAGTTTCTTTAGGTATAAGTTTAGATTGTTTGAATTATTTTTTTCATTTAAGCCTGTATGGGTCTAAATTTCCCTCTTGGAACTGCTTTTGTCTGCATCCCAAAGATTTTGGACAATTTTATCTTGTCTCTATGTATTTTTTTAATTTCCTCTTTGGGTTTCTTTGCTGATCTATTGGTTCAGTAACAGGTTATTTAACATCTATGTGTTTGTGGGTTTTTGTTTTCTTGTGATTGATTCCTAGTTCCGTACTGTTGTGGCCAGAAAAGGTACATCATATGATTTTAATCTTAAAATTTATGTGATTTGTTTTATGGCCTAACATGTGATCTATCCTGAGAATGTTCCATACACACTTGAAAAGAATGTGTATTCTGATATTTTTGGATGGAATATTCTGTATGTATCTGTTAAGTCCATCTTGTTTAATGTGTCATTCAAAGGCATGGTTTCCTTATTGATTTTCTGCCTGATCTCTGTATTCACTGATATAATGGGGTGTTAAATTCCTCTCTAATTGATTGTGTTACTGTCAGTTTCTCCCTTTATGTCTGTTAATATTTGTTTTATGATTTAAAGGCTCCAATATTGGGTGCATAGTTATTTATAGTTATTCTATGTTTCATTGGAGTATCGTTAAGTAATATCCTTTTTTATTATCTCTTGTTACAGTCTTTGTTTTAAAGTCTATTGCCTGATATATGTATTGCTACTCTGGTCTGTTTTATGTTTCTTCCACTTGCATGGAATATCTTTTTTCCATCCTTTCATTTTCAATGTCTATGTGTCTTTAGGTCTAAAGTGAGTCTCTTATAGGCAGCATATAAGTAGGTCTTTTTTTTCTTTTTTTCAGCCAGTATGGTGATTTAAAAAATTTAAATCTAATCATGCTGTTACTTGCTCAAAATTCTTCAGGATCAAGCTGAATTCCTTACTAAGCATCTCAGGCCCTTTGTAGAATAATGGAGCATAGGTTTTAACCTTTACTACTTGTACATTTGTACTCTTCATTTGAGTTGTTAATCTGTTAGAAATATTAAATTCTAATAAAAGGCTAGGGGCTCTAGGAATTGTTGCTGTCTTAGGCCATATTCTCTAGCCTACACATTGATCCCATAGGATTGCCCTTAATTCTCTGGATGTAGCTCACCTCTTCTATCTTGATACTTGTTCCAGATTGTGGCTCAAACAGCTCTGTCCCTCGTCTGGTTAATTCCTACCCATACTTCAAAATTATAATTGGGTACCATTTCCATGTCAAGCTTTCCCTGAGACCACCTAGGTAGAATTAATCACTTCCTTCTCTCTTTTCTCGCTGTACACTTCATAAATCTTGTGTCCCTTCTGATATTGCTCTGATATTGAAAAAGTTTGGTCCTTGGCTATTTCAGCAAGTATGTGGTTAGAATATTGAGGACAGGCGTTCATCATCTCTGTATGTCTGTGTCAAGTCATTCACCTGCATGAGTACTAATCATCAAATCCTTGGTAAATAATCTCCAAATTATTAGGTAAAATAAAAATCAGGGATGAGAATATGTGCTAATAACTAGATTTGTTTTCTGAAATAAGAATTAACCACTTAGAAAATTCAGTCTTGGGGCACCTGGGTGGCTCAGTGGGTTAAGCCTCTGCCTTCGGCTCAGGTCGTGATCTCAGGGTCCTGGTATCGAGCCCCACATGGGGCTTTCTGCTTAGCAGGGAGCCTGCTTCCCCCTCCCCCTCTGCCTGCTCTCTGCCTACTTGTGATCTCTCTCTCTCTCTGTCAAATAAAATTAAAAATCTTAAAAAAGAAAGAAAATTCAGTCTCAGTTGAAGAAAAAATTCACAGCAAGTATTTTATATACTTTTTTTTTTCCCCAGGATAACTTAAAAGAATATGCTGACTGTGCAAACTCATATATAATGGTTTGTTTTTCTAATGCCCCTCAGCATAGTGACACATAATAACCACTAAAAAACCTGGTCTTTATTGTTACAATCATTCATAGATCAGGTGTTTGTATTCATCTTGTTCACCCAAATTCTTCTAAAATCTACACTGCATGGTCAACTAAATTTGGCACTAGTTGAATAGTAGTTGATATATCAATAACAAACTTTTTTTCTTTCTAATTTTAATTTAGATTTAACTAACATATAGTGTATTAGTTCCAGGGGCAGAGTTTAGTGATTCATCAGTTGCATATAATACCCTGTGCTCATTACATCAAATGCCCTCCTTAAAACCCATCACCCACTAACTTTTAAGACAAATTAAGACAGACCTGTCTCTTTACCAAATAACTTTTGGCCATAAATCATATTAATCATAGATACTAACTATATTAGAAGTCCTAGACCCTCAGCTATCAGAATAACAAAATACACTATAAATAAGTCAACAGTATTTTTATAGCTGAAAGTTTATAATTTCCACAAGTGTTTTCATTATAGACTTATAGAGGACAGAGCTTATAGTTATAGTTATTCATGATAATGGAACAAGTTAGAATATTTATCCTGTATCTATCCTGATTTTGTTATGATTATAAAAGTCAAATAATATTTTATTATGCAGTAAAACTTTTTTAGAAAACACCTTTAGTAAGTCTTATCTAGAATTTAAAAATATTTAAAAAGTCTAACAAGCTTACTAGAAAAAAAATGAAAAGCACTGTTTGTTCTAACAAAATTTATTATGCAGTAATTACAAAGGTTAAAGACTCTTCCATCTCAAATAAAAATAACTGTTATAATTACACACATAATATAGTAGACTGATTCCAATAAATATCACAGGAAATAGTGTATTTTCAAATTGGAAAGACAAATACTTCTCATTCACAGTGTTTGACATAGGAAAGCCTGTACACGTAATGGTCTGTATAAGGTCATGCTCTTAGTAACTGTCCATACAGAGCTAGCTGTTGCCAACACAATTCTTTCAGAATGTGAAGTACCGGGCAAACCACTCCTGGCGCTGGGGATCTGGAGAAGCCACCGGGGAAGCTTCACTCTGAGGAGGACTGAATTCATAAAAAAAGAGAGACATGTAACCCAGCATTAAGCTGTTTTTCAAAACGAAAGAAAAAGCACAAAAAACATCAGCGTAGATGACCACAATTGGTTCCCTGTGTTAGATGTGTTCTGTAGATCCCTCTACACTAGATCAGTTTCTCCACTCCATGAGAGCATGAGAGTGCATCAGCAGCTCAGATGAAGTCAGTTAAGGAGGAGCCACATCAAAACAATTACAAAAAATTACAAAAAGACAAAAATCAGACAGCTGAGAAAAACTTTGAATAAAAATATTCAGGAGGAACTATCAGAAATAAGAACAAGGTAACATTCCTCTTTTTCAGCACCTTTTTATTTAATTAAAATTTCAGAATCTGACACAAGCATTTGATTTTTTACAGATGTGTCCTCAAATGTAACTAACTAAGCCATGGCATAGTATTTTTACTACATGTATATTTATATTAAACTTTCATAA
Organism: Enhydra lutris kenyoni; assembly: GCF_002288905.1. Taxonomy (NCBI): domain Eukaryota; kingdom Metazoa; phylum Chordata; class Mammalia; order Carnivora; family Mustelidae; genus Enhydra; species Enhydra lutris. The sequence goes on from NW_019154101.1 coordinate 14,271,134, forward strand.
TGCCATAAACAGTCTAGGGCGAAAGGAGTACCTTAAGAAGCCCATTTCCCCTCCATCTCCAAATTATATCATTTATACTTAATTCTAACTAAAGATTCTTTGGGCTAGTTGAGAAAATAAAAGAATCCCTACCGTCTTTGGGGGAAATTACAAGGCACGCAACAATGTGTAATGGAAACTCCAGTGGTCAAGTTCCTTGAGCTCATGCACATGCATCTTACTGATACCTGAACATACCCATGCACAAGGGAAAATAAGCAACACAAAATATTTAGCAGGAGGCACATTCAAAAGTGTATGTGACTATTTTTATTCTTGCTACTTTTTTCTATTTAAAATAGTCATTAACTATGTCATCACTTACCCTAGAAAAAGATTGTGTCTACCTGTAAGATTATTACTAGTGACACTGCTGAGACTTAGTAGGAATAAATTAAAAAAATTTACAGCAGCACAGACTCAGTAACAGTAAGGCAAACCTAAAACAACCATACTTTGACATTATTTAATGGATTAACAATTGGGTTTCATTTAAATTCTCCTTGTTAATATATTTAATTAAGTCAGGTTAACTTCAAATTGGAATATCACTTGTAAAAATTTTTTTCTAAATTTATTTTTTGCTTATATCTATTGTTAAATTCCCAGAGCTTACATATTTTTTTATTTTGGCAGTAAGCATATATTTTTGTAAATAAGTCTGGTAAACAAGAAAGTGAAAAAAATATATAAGAAAAACAAAAAAAATTTTTAAGTTCTGTAATAAAGATGGATTATTAGTGAAAAATTTGCTACAATATCAAAATGAAGCAGGTATCAATAAATATCAAAATTCTAAGCATACGAATTACATTAGCACCTCTTTCAGCATATAGAAAAATCGACAAGAAATTAGAAAAAAGTCTTCAGAGCCAAAAAGGAGTTCTCTAGAGAAGTGATAAATGAGTTTTGAAAATCTTTCACAGAGATACTTCTTTTCCTAGGCTGGTCTTAAAGTAGCAAATTTCTGCAATGTAAGAAGGTAAATTTTTCAAGTTAAAAAAGAAAAGAAAAAATCACTGGTGAGACGGGGCTCACCTCAAAAATGTCTTGGGCTCTTTAGGTGGCACTGGCTGTGGAAGTGGTTTGCTGCTGTTGAACTCAATATCGTGGACTGGAGAATTAGGAATGGGATCCAGGCGGTTAGGATGTCCATTGCCCACTCCACCAGATTCCAGAGCACTTAGATTGGGAACACTCACAAACCTGTTTGTTGGTGACTTATCATTCTTCTTCTTTTGCTGCATTAAAAATAATACATGTGAGGATAGTCCCTGCATAAGGACAAATGAGAAAATAGGAATAGTAGAAGATATAATTTGGCATGGGTAGATTTTGGAAACTTTATGTTAAATTGGATGTTAAAATGAACCAGTGTTACCCAAAGTGTGGTCTGGGGATCCTTGGAGGTGTTCTTTATCTACATGGAATCCTTAGGACAGACATGCTGCTGGGCCAGAAAGAATGAGAAAGAAACACAGGATGGTGTTCATGGCGGGGGTGGGGGTGGGTGGGAAGAGATGGAAAGACTGTCAAAGGGAAAAGACTACTTAGAGGAAAGAGGAAAGGAGCAGGTCTTGCAGATACCATGAGGTTAAACAGATTTAGGCTAAAATTAGGAGAAGAAGGTTATAAAGTTAAACAGTTTTAAAAGGGAGGTCGGTGAACTTTAGCATTCTGTCAAAGGGAGGCACTCCTTGCCTGAAAAAAAAAAAGGGAATGGAAAAATGCTTGGTGAAGTAGTTTGAAACATATCCCACATTCCTACTTAAGACCTAAAGTTGACTCAAGTAACTGGTTTCAAATTTGCTGCACCATCTTTTTGAAGAAAGAAAATTAAATCTGCATAAAAAGTCTCTTTTCCCAATTGGTGGTATCAATAATTGGATCATAATCTTTTAAAAACATTTAAATGTTATAAAACAAAAGTGATCCATTTATTAAATTTCTTAGTTGGGTCTTTAAAATTAACAGCAAGAGAAATACAATCAGATTATCAAAACCCATCAGCTTGCAAACCATTAAGTCTATTTTATTCACACCTCTAGAATCAATGAGCATTATCTTGCTGTACACAGTAAAATTTTACATTTGCAAGGTATTTTTAATACCATCTTTTACAAGTTAAATTCATGCTAATTAAATTTTTGAAATATTTTTCTGCAAAATGATTCAAGTGTTTAAAAAAAACAATAGCCTAATTGGCCTTTTTCCTTTATTTACAAAGTAATGATCTTACTATCTAGACATTGCCCTCTTTCTCTACGTCATATTCTGTGAATCACAGAGTCTCTGACAAAAGGTCTATTTTGCATAACTGAAAAAACAAGGGAAGAATAATGTCTTCTAGAATCACAATTATTAAAGCTGAAGTCTCTCAGAATTGAACAGCTGTATCTTTTGCATTTTCTTATTCTAGTCACCAGAGGGTGTAAATAAACCTACTGTAAGTTTCTATTTGAAGGAATCAAAAGTCTCGTTGGTAAAGTTCTACAGGAATGGTTTTGTAGCTAAAAATTTAATTCCAAAAAATATATTAGAAACATTTTCATTTTATTGGGGCACCTGGGTGGCTCAGCTGTTAAGTATCTGCCTTCGGCTTGGGTCATGAGGGTCCCGGGATCGAGGGTCCCAGGGTCCCTGGATCCAGCCCTGCACCTGGCTCCCTGCTTGGCGGGAAGCCTTCTTCTCCCTCTCGCACTCCCTCTGCTTGTGTTCTCTCTTTTGCTGTCAAATAAATAAAATCTTTTAAAAAAAGAAAATGTTTTCATCTTATTATTTGTTTCATCAAGTCTTGTAATCTTGCTTTGTAATTAAAAACATATTTCACCCTAAAATATGAACTTAAATACTAACTGTATTAATTCATTCACCAATTATGAGAGCCTTCCATGTGCCAGGTAGTATTTTAAGCTCTATAGAATCAGCTATAGGCATCCCTACTTCAGTCGTTCTGTTTCATAAAACATTTAAGTCATTCTATGTTAAAGGCTTAAGCTTAAAATTTGGAGCAGTTTAATTTGTGAAGGGAAGATAGAGTCCATGTTCTTAACAGATAAGTTTTTAGGAGCACTGAAAGTAAAAATTTCTGGCTAAGGGCTCAATAGAAATTAGGCATAAGGGGCAAATTAAATCTGAATCCCAAAATAGCTTTAGCACTAGTACTTTATTTCTACTACTGATTTCTGCCAAAAGATATGTAATCCCTATAAAGCCAATATACATAATTAATTATTTGCTTTATTCAGTTATTTGTGGCCACTTGCAGAAAATGTGATGAAATTTGCAACTGAATACCTACCATACCATAGGAAGCTATGGTACAAAGATGTGTAAGACTTAGCCATGTCCATTTCACTTGCCTATAATGCTCTTCTATCTGTCCTGAGAGAGTAACAAAGTCTTAGAATAGACCATTTTCAATTTTAAGTGTCAAGAAAGGTACTAAGACTGAGAGAAGTAAAGCACTTCTCCAAAGACTGGTAGGCAACGAGGCTCATTAACATGGCAGGCCTAAGCCTTAAATTAGGGAGTGCTGTTAGGTATACAGGGCTAGAGTACCTTTCAGGACCTCATGAGGATAGTGAACACCAAGAAAATGATGTTAGTGTTTTTTGGAGATGTGAAAAACCAAATGACAGAAACCAAGGTTTCACAATAATGTCTTAAGGAGTGTGAATTCTCAACAAAAAATATTAATCTCATTCTGTGAAAATGTATACATAAAAAATTCATAGATTTTAATTCTAAATACTAAATTTAAGATTTGGAAGGTTTATCCTATGCTGCTCTGAATATTAAAAATTTTAAACAAGTTTTAAACTACATCCCTGTTTTATAGTGTTTATAGCACATACCTTAGTCAATGGATTAATAACACCAACAGTAGGGCTTGAGTTAAACACTTTGTTGAAGTTAGTTTCTCGATTGACTAATTCCAGCTGATAAAACTTATTATCCTCCTAAGCAAAAGAATTATAAACACCACTTAGACATTTTCTATTGAAAATTTAACACTGTTTAAATGCCATTTCATTCAGAATTTACTATAAAACCTGAGTGAGGATTTATATACCTCGTTCATCAAAGATTTCTAGATTTGACTGCTAGTGACTTAATGACTGCTGGTGGGAAGGTTTTCAAAACTTTTCAAAACCGTATGCTTTGGGGTTCTTCTCTACCCATTAATAACTTTTTTCTCCAGGACTGGATCTAAATATTTTATTTGGCCCTATTCTCTGTTCCAAAGGGCTGACTATGCAGTCTGAGCAGCTTAACTTACATTCATGGAGTTGTGTATATGGTTTCATTGTTTCTATAAAGGTGACACTGATTGTCATTATTCTTCAGTACGGGAAATACATTTGATCTTGCCTAATCTCCTCTCAGAGACCTTAGTGTTGACTTTTGAACAACAAAGTTTTGATCTGTATGGGTCCACTTACATGCTGATTTTCTTTTTTTTTTTATTTTTTTGGATGAATGAAGTACTATAAATGTTATTTTGTCTAATGGTTTTTTTAGTAACATTCTTCTCTCCAGCTTACTTTACAGGTATATAATACATATAATATAAAATTAGGTGTTAATTGACTTTGTTATCAGTAAGGCTTCCGGTCAACAGTAGTTTATTAGTAATCCAGTTTTCGGGCAGTTATATGTGGATTTTCAACTATGCAGGGAGTTGGTGCCCCATAACCCCTGCACTGTTCAAGGGTTGACTGTACTACAGCAGTTCTAATCACTGACCAGAGAAAAAGTGAACTACATACAGTTAAATCCTTTGCCTTTTACTTCACCACCAACATGTGTCAACTGAACAGACTGTAAGAAGTAAACACATGAGTGTGAAATGCATGACTGTGCTCTAGTAGAACCAGATACTTCATACTCTTCTTAGTTACCACTGTCATTTGCACCAATCTCAGCCCATGTGCTTCAGAGTCCGCAGAATTGGTGTGTAGTAGGAAGAGTGTAGAACAACCCTTACCCGGATTTCTAATCTGTCACCAACTAGCTACATTGCTTTGTGTTTGCTTTATTCTTTGAAGTCTAATACCTATCCTGTTGTGAGGATAAAATACAACTATATCTTTAACATCTGTTCACTAAGAACTGGAAAAGCTATTTCTAGCATAGATGAAATAAATTACATTTAATCCCTGTGCTAACTTCATGTGTGGAATAGAAGGTAATCAGAGGAATCTATGAGGACTCCTGTGCTCATGTTCACAATGCCTGGAAAATCCTGCCAATGTCTGCTCCTGGGTTCCATAAGGAACCCCAATTGAAAACTGGCTGCTTTTAGCAGGAACTTAATAGTCCCAGCCAACAGGATGACTTTCCTAAATGCCAAAAAAGAGAAGTTAAAGAAAAGGCTTCAGAAATAAATGCTTCTAGGCTCTCTTTGCATGCTAACATCCATAGTTTTCAGTTGAAGAGATCAATGAACCAGTAGAGTGATTAGCATTCTATTTTTAGTTTTACCCTGAAAAAAAAATTTTTTTTAGTGACTGTAAAAATTATTTTAAGTATTGATCAGGATATATAATTTTAGAAAACTCTAAAATGTTTTATGAGTTATTAAGACATTTGCGTATTTCTTATTTTTCCATCCAAGTACTAAACCAGGCCCGACCCTGCTTAGCTTCAGAGATCAGACGAGATTAGGTGCGTTCAGGGTGGTATGGCCATAGACTGTATTTCTCATTCTTGAAGAATAATGAAGTCAGTTTATTTATTGTTAAAACTGTATTTTCTTCCCTAATGGACTGCTCAGAGACCCTAACACCTCATTGGACCAAGATTCTCAAGAGAGGGGCGCTGGGTGGCTCAGTCGTTAAGCATCTGCTTTTGGCTCAGGTCATGATCCCAGGACTCTGGGATTGAGCCCCACAGGCTCCCTGCTCAGCTGAGAGCCTGCTTCTCCCTCACCCACTCTTCTTACTTGTGTTCCCTCTCTGTGTGTCTCTGTCAAATAAATAAATAAAATCTAAAAAAAAAAAAAAAAAAAAAAAAAGACTCTCAAGAGAGAGCCTGTAGCTTCTCTTAGTTAGAACCCTAAGAAAATGGATCCCTTTCCCCATGGAGTATCTCCTTGGATCAGGGTAAAATAATACGACTAGCTCAAGTACACAGTGCAGGCTAATGTATACATGTGTTCCTTCCTATCCAATTCTAATTCTACATGAACAATACACACCTTCAATAACATATTAACTGTATGTTGCCAATGACATTATTTTAAACATAAAATAAGTACTAAGGACTTTTCAAAAAATACTGAAAAGAGGCACAATCCTCTTACTTAATACCAAATTTAAAATTACTTTATATTTCTTATCCTTATTCATGAACATTTTTAATAAACTTTTCATCACAATGCACATATCTTATACTTTCAATTTTCATTTAGCATTACTTAATACTTAGCCAATAGACTGTTGATTGGCAAACATGGTAACTAAAATGATTACATCCCTCCCACCCCCAAATCTTACAATTAGTTTCTTTATGACATGGTCTCTTTCTGTAAGCATGGCTTTTAATTCTGTAATCATCTGTATATCTTCTGGTTTTGATTCTCTCATTAAATATTTTTCTTCCATTTCTTCTAGTCTGAAACAAGAAACCTTTTAGTTCATTGACAGGATTCAGACACATTCTTCTGTAATATCTACATTATTCAAATTAGTCCAATTGAACACATACAAAATTTAAAAGCAAACTTTTTTCCTTAAAATTTTTCAACATAATAACATGATTGTCTCAAATAGCTGTAGTGTTCTTAAAGCTCTAAGGGGGTAAATGATGTTATTAAAGACTTTACAGATTACTTTCAGAAGAATTCACCCATTGTAAGTCATTCAACAGTATGTCAGGATGAGGTGAGGTAAGCTCTGTAGAAGAAATGATATACTGAATAATACTAAGCTCTAAACATAGGTATGATGCTGGAATTGTGGTTTCACCATCAGGAGAACTTACCAAAATACACTCCTGTGTGATGACATAAGGCTTGGTAACATAGAAAAGGGACAAGAAAAGATACAGAGGAAAGGGAAACAAAGGACACATACACAACATCATTCTTTCCTGGTTTACGGGAAACACAATTTAAAAATTCTGTATGATCAGCTAATACATAAACACTGTAAAAAAGATTCATCAGATAAGATAATTATTTTCTAGGCTGCTTCTGCCCCGAATGAGATGAGACGGCAATAGGCCTGAATGCCGTTGAAGACTCTAGAATAACGAAGGTTCAAAAAAAAAAAAAAAAAGACTCTAGAATAGAGGCCACCTTTTATGAGCATAGGCACCACAGGCCCTGCAGAGTCTAAAAATATCGATATCGGACAGGGCAGACTGAAGAGGATGCAAATGGAAACCGCTGGCTCAACTAGGGGTTTGGGCGGGGGGAGCAGAACATTTAAAGTAAAAGGACAGAATGCAAGCTCAATAAAAATCATGGTGAATGAAGATACACAGAGAAATGTATTCAACACACACTGAGTAACTTCTAGATAATCTATCATCTGGGAATCAGTGATCTACTCCCACTTCCCAATTCTAGAGGGGTACAAGAATTTCTGTATTTTAGGAATTTTAGTAAAAAACTCCACTAACTCGGCCCAACTTAAAGTTCTAATCTCTTGGGTTCTGGAAGATATGTGGGTAAAGGGAGGTGTGGGGTTAGGAAGTCAATGTCTCAGGGTCAGAGACGACTTTGTCAATTCAGCTTGAGGTTAGTTTCACTATCTTTTATTCTTTTGTGATAATGTAGGCTGAGTGAAAAATCTGCTTCACTTGCTCACACAGAGGGACCTTGCATTTTATCATGATATGGCGTTTTACAGGCAAAATTTTAAGAAGCCTGAGAAACAATGATCTGGTCAAGGAAGAAGGCATTGGGTTTATACCAGAGTTGCCACAAGATGTCACTGTGGTACTTCACTGTTAAAAGCAAAAGAAGATTTTTGAACTGCTTCCTATAGCTGAACAAAAATACTTGGCAGTAAGTAAAGAGTTGCTAAAAAGCTCAATTTAATGCCTTATTTAAAACTATTATTAAACAAAATAACAAATAAAACTATTATTTCTATTCTTTTGTTCTAGTACAATGAGAAGTTAAAGTAAAGGGAGTCTAAAACAGTCACTTAAAATCCCTGAACCACCTTTTTTGCTCTGGTGTATGTTCTACATACATTCTGCATACATATGTTCTACATACACCTCAATTCTAGTGTATGTTTTCATTTACCTACAAAATTGTTATCAGTTAAATATCACCAAGAAAAACTTTAAAAAGATACCTTGATATTAAAAGGGAAAAAATAATTGATTACATTGAAGAAACAATTCATATAAACACAAATGGGAAAGCATTAAAGGAGAGAACAAGTAATATGATCTAGATTTAAATTGCAAATATACTTCCAGAATTGCTAAGTCTTTCAAAATTCTAATAGAACACGTGGTATTACTCTGATCCATTTCAAGTCAAAGCCTGGTCCCTTTCTTCCACTGCCCCCAGCAGCTCTCTAGACCTGCCTGGTTTCCCAAAGACTAGGGGTTAACAGCTGGTGCTACAGGGAATGATCTTACTTTGTTCTTTAATCTTTCTGGTCACAAGAAGGAAGCGTCTTAGTGTGGTTCTGTATCTTAAATGGCCTTCACAACATATGCTTATCACCCTATTTCACAGGGCTCAGGCTGGCCTGCAGCAGCAAGAGCTAGCTAGAATCTAATAACACTGTTTTATTGTCACATAATTTACATATTTATAATTATGGCCTAGCTTCTGTTTAGAAAATGGATACAATTTTTCAGTAGTGATAATGGTTTTACTGCAGAAATAATCAAATCTTCCTGTTAAATTTTTAAGTTACAATGAATCAATTAAAAATATGAAAACAGTATCAAAGATAGTCAGAAATGATCAAATTCTGAAAGATTAAAGCCTGGAAAACACTGTTTTGAGGGAAACATACAAGTTAGTCTTTTACTCAAAATATAGATTTCCATTAAAAGAAATACAGAGAGAAAACACAAGTAAAACATATATAAGTCTAATTAGGTCACTGTTGGATTCTCCCCAGGCATGCATGCCTTGATTTTTTTTTTTTTCTCTAACAATATATAGGTCAATGTCCAGGGTTCGTGAACAACACAAACCAAAAATATGAATACCTAAAAAAGTTGTATGAAATGCATAAAAATGTTTTCGAGGTGGCAGTTCTCCCATGCTTTTTTAAAAAAATAATTGACAAAGTCAGTAAATTGAGATTCTAGGGCAAACAACAGTATTGGCACAGAGGTATTTTAGAATCTTAATTGTATAAGGATGAACTCTATTATACCATCCTCTCTGGAATTTAAGAAAAGAAATATATAACGGAAGAAATTCAATGTTGCACCTTTCTTTCCCCATAATTTATGGGCATGGACTCTGATGCATGACAATAGAAATACTTTTTCCTTACATCACAAAGTTTATGAACACACATTACACAGATGGTAATTTAAAAATCAAACAACAACAAAGAACAATAAGGTATTATGGATAAAAGAACTCAAACAACTTTTAAAGAGTAAGTCATTCTGGCATGGTAGAGTGTTACTTTTCAATTAGGGATTCCTGATCTACTTAACAGACCTGTACAGAAAATTTGATGTTTCCCCCAAGAAGAAACTATCTTTTGTTCCAGTACAGTGAGAAAATGTAAACTTAGACAAACAATAATTATCTCTGAACCCCCTTTTCTGCATAAAAAAGATCGACTATGATTCCAAGTTCTATATATGTTTAGATTTAGCTTAAAGTTCTTTAAAACCATTCATTCTCTCATTTGTTTCTAAACAAAAACTGCGACATATTAGACACAAGGTTTTTACTACAGTATCACTCAAAAATAAAACTATTTCTATAGAATATCCAAAATCTAAGACTTTAGTACCCAGCATTAGAAAAGAGGTTTTTTAGTAATCATTCCATAAGAGCTACAGAACTCATTACTATTCCTACAATGTTTAGATGATACTTTCTGGTCTTTAAATTTCTAGTCCCCTCTTCCCTGATGTCCAAACAGGATTTGGGGTGGGAACAGAAGCAAGAAGCTTCCAGGTGCCCCAGAGGCCCCTCACTCCAGGATTCAGCCTGACCCATGTTCGTTTCTCCAGTCCTTCCACTACCGCCCACTTCCACAAATCCACAGGGTTTTTCCAATTTCAAAGATTTAAAGTCAGCCTGCGTTTGGTTAGGAACTTCAGTAAGGTGCCCTTAGTCCTTTGCAACAGGATGAGAACATTCCACTCTTGTCCCCCCACCTCCTTAAGCTGGGATGCACTCTTTTTGCTCACCACCTCTGATCTAAGCTATTCAGCAGATTCAAGCAGGCTTCATTTAGGGATATGGAACAGAAATATCCAGTTGTATAAAACTGTGCTTTCCAGTATGGTAGCCAGTAGGCCATATGTGGCTATTTATAGTTGAATTAAAATTAAATGAAAAATTCAATTCCTTGGTTGTACTAACCACAATTCAAATGCTTAACTGCCATTGTGTGTGGCTAATAACAATTGTACTGGACAGAGCAAATATAGGACATTTTCATTACCACAGAAAATCTACTGGATAGCGCTGGTCCAAATACATTGGTATGTATGTTTGGCTTCAACTAAAAGAATAAATACCTAAGCTAAAGACTAATTATATGATAGTGGTAGTTTTCTGTTGAAAAAAGAAATACAGTTGGTTAGCATGGACCTAATCTAACCTAGCATAAAACAAATGGTAGATCTAGAAAAGCAGATAAACTATTTGACTCATGAGTAATACTAGTTCTTTGATCATTAAAAAAATCACAATATAAAAAAGTAATTTGTTATCTACTGAAAATTCATAATGTGTAAAATCACATAAAACAGAATAAAGTAGAAACAAACCTTTAATCTTTATAAATTAACATTCCTAAGGAGACAGGACACATGGACAGACAGAAGTTATTCTTTTTGTGAGCATGTTTTGTCAGACTGTGAAGAGGGGGATGCCAGGACTTCAGCCTCTGTCCAATGAGGCCGAGAGAAGGGAAGGTAAACAGCAGGGTTTATTCTAACTAATTTTTGCAAAATGCCCAAGATTATGAGCACTTACTGTGGCTCAAAAGTATTTAAAAAATTATCTCCCAAACACCAAACACTAAAGAATCACTGACTGGGAAAATGATCTCATGAGTCTCCTCAACATTTCAAGTGTTAAATCATGAAGTAGTACATACTATAGGGAATCCTCAAAAAAATTCATTCAGGAAACATTAGAGTGCCTATTAATGTGAAAATTCTGTATGTATCCAGGAGAGGGTATCTCACTTCAGGAGCTGCTGAAGTAAACGTCAACCACTCGGGGCTGGGGGAGCAAGGTGAGGGGAGCAAGGTAGGGGGTGTCTGTTTTTTGTTTCAGCTTAAGTGAGTGTGGGTATATATACTACATATATGTAATAATATTTACCATGAGGCTTAATTAGTTAAATGGGTAAAATGTGAGAAGATGAGCTTGAGATTGGGGGAAGGTAATCAGGTAGTAATGACATAGATTATTCTAGACTGTAAACACAGAATCAGAAGGAAACTAAGGTCGGTGTGGCTGACATGGGAGGATAAGGCACAGTGACACTAGGAGTTTTAAGTTTTACTTGGAGACTAAAGTTAATGGGATTAGTCATATTTTGACTTAAGTATATATATTTTTTTATGCAGCTTTTTTAACTGGTTAGAAGAGAGACTAAAGGTGAATAAATCATTAGCAGCAGCAGCTTAGAATAGACTAATTCTGAGATCATTTAAGTTGAACTAGAGTTCAGGCCTCAGAGATGGGAGTGAATGCTATTTGCACAGTGGTTGTTAACAGTGTAAGTGTGTAGGAAAGAGAGGGGCTGTTAAATACTTCCTTAAAACATTAAGCAATAATTAGAAATCTTGGTTTTAACAATATTGGAGTTACTATATATGAGTGACTATTTCTCATGTTTTATTTTCATTAATTTTTAAAATCAAAATTAAATGCTTGTTTGTAGGAACTCCAACAATATCTATATAGAGTACAAAAAATACAAAGGAAGATTTTGCTCTTCCCCACCTCTAATACGGTGTAATCTACTCCCTAGAGGGAAGTACTATCATTAAAATTTTGTATTTGTTTTTTAAGCTCTTTTGTTTATTTGTATATAAAACATGTATTATTAGTGCATGTATGGGATCATAATATTCCTATTGGCTCCAATATGCTCTTTTTCCTTAACATTATACAATGGACATCTCTAGAGTTTTCAGCATAGTGTGACAGCTCAGGATTCTGAGGGACAAGCTTTAGGCAAGGATTGTCCTAGTGGAACTGCAGCTATGGCAGCTGAGAGCCACTCAACTGTCTTATCCTCATTAATGAAAATATCACATTGTAATTACCATCTGTAATACAGCACTTAAGTTTTCTTTTTAAAGTATCAATTAGATTTAAAAGAGTAGCTAATCTGAGGTTAGACACAGTCTCCTCAGTTTATTTCCCACATATGAATTTTCTTTAATACAATATGACTTACGACACTTGTAAAGCTGCATTTATTTCCTTGAGTAGCTCGTTAGTCTTATTAAAATCTGCCCGCATGATATTTTTCTCTCTGAGATGGTCTGCTGTCATGACATCCAGCTCTTTTTCAAGTCTCTTGTTTAAATCTTGTTCATGCAACCTGTTTAATTTATTTTTAGTTAAGAATATGTTATTCTGAGGTCAAGCTTTCAAAACTTTCTATACTCTACCAAATTTGAAATGGTTTTAGGTATAATATATAGAAAATTAATGGAAATAGCCTAAAGTAAGTTACTTACTTTGCTCTAATCTTCTAGCTTGTTAAAGTTGTCTCCTTTAATGCTTTTTAAATTCTATTTTATAAAGAGTTTAGTTAATAATACAATTTCCAAAGTTACTGAATGCATACACATTGTTCAAAATACAAACACTTCATCTATGTTCTAAATTAGAGCAGTCAAGAAAAAAAGTAAGAAGTGGTCTTCAATATCTGCTAGAAGACAGTCTAGTAAAAATAGGCTTGTATTTCTAACTACTATACAACAGTCTTTTAGATAACGCTGTATATTCCTTCTATCTATTGTAATTAATGGCATACCTCATCTGTTGGTTAGATTCACTTCGTATTCTGAGAATTTCTTTCCCCTTAAATTCCAGTTCTTTGGTTAGGGCACTTATGTTTTCATGAAGGTGCTGCACCTCCTTATCCAAGTCTGAGATGTGATGTTCTCTGTGCCTTAATTCCTCTTGTAGGTCTGTTATTCTACACATATGTTCCTTACTCTGCAAAGTACAAATAATTTTTTTTAAGTCACCTCTATGCAGATTAAGAGTCACATGCCCTACTGACAGAGCAAGCCAGAAGCCCTACAAATAATTCTTAAAAGTTTCCTAATATTTGCTTTCTGCATTTATCTAAAGGAAAGAAAATGACATACTGGAATGCCAAATGTAATGACACTGCTTTAAAACCAAACTGCTAAAATAAAACCTAAAGACCTCTTCTATTCCCATCTGTAAGAAGTGTTTATACAGATACAGTTTATATGGATATTATCAGGGTGACAAGAGGCCCAAAAGACCATAAAAGCACATCTCCCACACACTTTACAGATGAGGAAACGAATACCCAAGAGATGTCTGTCCAAGGATGATTTATAATAAACAACAGAGCTGAGATTAGAATGCAGGGCCCCTACACACTCACCAAGTTATATGGGCTTACAATAAAATGCTGGCACCATTGTCCCTTCATTTAAAAAGGCCCTGCATCACGGAGGCTAGGCCGACACACACACACACACACACACACACACACACACACACACACACACACACACAC
>NW_019154101.1:14285210-14529420 GCF_002288905.1 Enhydra lutris kenyoni
CCCCCCCCCCCCCCCCCCCCCCCCCCCCCCCCCCCCCCCCCCCATGGCTCAGGAAGCAGACTTTCTGCTTAGTGTTGATGTAGCAGTTACCTTGTCTGAAAGATAAGCTCCCTTCCATTTTCCTAGAAGTTACAATTTTCCTAGAAGTTTTTTCCTAGAAGTTACCATTTTCTACAATGTCTATCTATACATTGTCAATTCCAGTGTTGGCCTAGTTAGGAGAAAATAAAACTTCCCTCCATGGTTATAAAGTGACTCATTTAAAACTTCATAGCAATGAAGAGAAAATTTGAGCTGATCATTTAACAGAGCTAAAGACTAACAAAGTCAAAGTTTTAAGTCTAACAAATGAGGGCCTTCATTGCACTATGCCTAGAAATCCATCCATCCATCCATCCAGACATTTAAGGTCATAAACTCTAACTGAAGGAAGTACACTTGGCCAAAGAGTAAAGTTTAAAAAGCATAAGTAGTACCTGTGTTAGAGTGATATGGAAATATCAGTTATCTTTTTTCTTGAGCACCTGCTACCTCTATGGTTACGCTATCCAGTATGACTACTTAAATTCAAGTTTAAATTATTTAAAAATTAGGATGCCTGGGTGGCTCAGTTGGTTAAGCAGCTGCCTTCGGCTCAGGTCATGATCCCAGCGTCCTGGGATGGAGTCCCACATTGGGCTCCTTGCTCAGCAGGGAGCCTGCTTCTCCCTCTGCCTCTGTCTGCCTGTGCTCGCTCTCTCTCTCTCTCTCTCTCTCTCTGAAATGAATAAATAAAATCTTTAAAAAAATTATTTAAAAATTAAACAAAACCAGACACATAAGTCACACTAGACATATGACCATGTGGCCAGTGACTACCATAGTGGATAGAACAGATATAGAACAGGTCTATCGTCTTGGAAAGTTCTATATACAGTACTGTTTCATAGTGTTCTGTCTTCACTCTTCAAATTATTTATATTTCATCTGCTTTCTTAAAATGCAAGTAAAACTCAAAATATTTGATTAAAAATTCATAAAATAAAATGAATTTTATGACCAATATGCTAAAGTCAAGTTACCGATTTCCCTTTAAAAATAAGACTCTTCAATATAGATGATAAATAATAACTAGTGAAAATACTAGTTATTACAAAATAATTTTCAGAAAACTGTCAACATTCAAATCTATTCACATTTAAGGAATCATCACATAACAGAATGTCCTCCTTTACCTGTCTTCTGCTGATGTCTATGCTTCGCTCTAATTCCATTTTAGCAGCTGCCAATTCTTGATGATGACTGTGCCGTAACAAATCAATTGCAGCTGCATGTTGATGGTTTAATTCTGAGCGTAAGGAAGCTGGAATACAAGGGGAATAAAAACTGTCCATGTATTTTAGAAATATTATTGATACTTCACATAAAAATTGTAAAAGTCACAGAATATTATTTTTTTAAATTAGGACACTTGTGTATTTAGATATCCTAGACTATCACAGAATATCATGAATTTAAAGGTCATCTAGTTTTGGTAAGGATAAGAAAATTTTCAGCTGCTCAAATGGATCAAGGTGGTTCATATAGGCTTTTGATTTGCCAGTAAGGTGTGAAAGGAGACAAAATGTTTTGTTTTTGTTTTTGTTTTTGTTTTTTAACTTTTCTCATTCACTATTGGAATACTAACATTTTGGAACTGAACAGTACCATGACATATGTTCATTTAGGAAGCACCTTCCCACCCAGGTAAGAATTCTTCCACATAGTTCTGAAAGATGTTAAACACTGGCTGGTGAATGCTTTGATTTGTAAGTCATGAGTTTTATTTGAATTTGAGATTATTTGATACAATCCACATTTATTGAATGCCAGGTGTTACACGAAGGGAGAACAAAATATGACCCTGTTCTTATAACTGCACAGGTTAGAGGGAAAGGCGTCATGCCAGGGAATTAAGTGGAATAGCAGAGATGAATAATGAAAGCACAGTGGTAGAAGAATCCAGATGTCCTAGGAGAAGGAAATTGGGAATGCTATCACAAAGGAACTATCACAGTAACTCACTCTAAATCACTTGAGTAAGGATTCTCCCAAGTGGAGAAAGAGAAAAGCATTAATGAGGAAGGGATAACATATGCAAAAGCAGAAAACCAAATCTATGAGATAAACTGTAAAAAGATTGGTATGCTGGGTGCCCACAGAGCACGTGGTCAGAGTAGAAAGAAAATGGAGCCCAGACTGAGAGAGTTTTAGCAAAAATGCTGTTGACTTTATGTTTAAGTTTATGGTTCTCAATCTGGGATATATGTGGCAGTACATTTGAGGGAATTTTAGAGTACACATGATCATCTTCTGAAACATGATTTGTACTTGAAGTTTTTGAGGAAAGCCATTACTTTCACGTTAATACAAAAGAGATATGAATAAAAGGCAAATTGTACATTTTAAAGCTAAAACATGAGACAACTTCAAAGAAATGCTGTGCTTGGAGCTAGTCAGGTTAGGCTCTTCCTGAGACCTCCATGTAGGTTCAGTCTCCCTGGTGTTAAGGGCTACTTCTGTGGAAAAACTTGATAGGCACTGAGGTAGGACACGGGAGTCACTGAAAGATTTAAAGTTGGGAAGTTCCATGGTGAGATTTCAGTCTTAACAAAGATTAGCCAGATGAGAGTCTGCAGGGTGAAGTGCAGGAAAAAGATCAATGAAAAGGTTATGGTAATTTAAAAATTTAAAATTTAAATTTTTTTAAATTTAAAATTTAAAATTTAAAAATGTAAAATTAGAATATCCAACTTCCTAATATGCAGTAAGAAACAGAAATCTAATTCACAAGGAAAGCAGTTTGGTCTTAAATACGTATTTGGAGTCACTAGCAAAACAGATGGTAATTAAAAGCCATAGTTAGGAATCCAAGCAACCAGGAAAAGCCTGGAAACCGAAAAACGGACCAGAGCACTGGGAACTAAATCCTGGGAAACAGCAATATTTAACAGATGCATGGGAAACAGGACTAGCACATGAGATTAAAGAGCAGGGAACAGAAAAGTGGGAGTGCAGTGGAATTTTGAAGTTCAATGGTGACCTCAGGGAGGGTAATTTCAGTGGAATAATGGGGGCAAAATTAGACCTGCCGATCCTGACAAAGGACTAAGTATCCAGAATACATGAAGAACTCTCAAAACTCAACAGTTTTTTTTACAAACAATCCAGTTAGAAAAGATATACAGATGGCAAATTAACACATGAAAACATGTTCAACATCATTAGCCATTAGAGAAATGCAGAGTAAAATATACAACACAGTGACATCAAATGCTGGTGAAGATGTGGAAGAAAACTGTCACTCATTCACTGCTGGTGAAGATGTAAAATGGTACAGCCATTCTGGAAAATAGTCGGGCAGTTTCTTAAAAACAAAACAAAACAAAACAAAAAAACCAAAACACTAAGCCTACATCATCATATGACCCAGCAACTCCACTCCTGGGCATTTATCCCAGAGAAATGAAAATTTACACTTACACAAAACTGGAAACACCAGATGTCCGTCAATGGGTGAAGGACAGCAACTGTCCTTCAGCAATAAAAAGGGACAAACTGCTGCTACATACAACAACCTGGAGCAATCTCTAGGGAATTATGCTGAGTGAAAAAAAACGATCTCCAAAAGGTTACACGCTATTACATTTATAACATTTTTTAAATGACAAAGTTACAGAAATGGACAACAAATTAATGGTTACCAGGAATAAAGGTGGGGAGGAAAGGGAAGTGGATGTTGGTATAAATGGGCAACAGGAATCGACACGGTAATGGAAGTATTCTATGCCTTGATAATGTCAGTGTCAATATTCTGGTAGTGATAGGAACTATAGTTTTTGGGAAAATGGATAAAGGGCTCAGAGTATCTCTTTGTATTATCTCTTACAAGCTGATATGAATCTCTGACTATCTCAAAGTAAACTATCCCACAAATGTCTGATAAATAGTCTCACTATGATTTTCACCCCAGCTATCCCAGTGGCTTGTAAAGGAGGAAAAGGAGAGAGCTCTGATGACTTGGCCTAGGGCTCCCAGCAACAGTAGAGACAATGAACTGGGTCAAATGACTTTGCTTTTGGGGCCCAAAGTATCCACAACAGTTTGTCTTTTTTATTCCCAATTCCTACTTGGAAAGGGTACACCACTGAAATGTGACAACATACAATAAAAACTCTTAAGAGAATTGGGGGGGAAAAAACAAACAAAAGGAAAATGAGATGGTAGGAATAAAAAGTTCTTGAACAACACCAAAACAACTCTTTAAATACATATACAGTTTTCCTTCAAATCTCAACTGATCTCTTTATAAAAAGGGCAGTGATTTGATTAATTCAAAGATTAAAATCTCATTAAAGAAATATCTGAAAAATACCTAGACAAAAAGTCAGACCTGAACATGAGTTTTCTTCTAAAAACAAAATCCTGAAGTGGAGAATACCATATGACCATCATATCTAAGGACATGTGGCTCCATGCCTATTTACTCCTTTCAGCCACTAGAGAATGGAAGGTCTGAATGTTCTGACTCCGTTTAGTCCCTTAGGGTAGGTAGAAGCACCAGTGAGTGTTGCTTACACAGCCAGAGTACGGGGAAAGTTGAGGGGACCTCTCCTCACTGTTTCTGTTCTATCCATTCTACTCCTCCACACTCACCTCTTCATCTGGTAACTTCAAATATACAAAACACTTAGATATTCATTTTGGTGTTTCAAAAATTAAAAAAAAAAAAAGCTGTAATTTCATACTGAGTTTTAAAGTAGAGCATGCAAATAAATATGACAAGATTATAATCCTTTCAAAATACCAAGCATAGCCTTTCCTTCATCTTCTAATTCAAACCGAAGAGTCTGAAGTTCCTGTTCCATTTCTATCCGGAAGCCCTCCATTGACTCTCTGTGTGCATCTTTTAATGACTGAAGCTCTGCAGAATGTTTTTGTTGTAAATGATTTTCAAGAGCCTAAAACAGGAGAAACATACTCAAATTATTCAGGAAGGAAATGCAAACAAAATAAAAAAATTATTAAAACTCAGTTATTAAAAAAATTTTTTTAATTAACATATAATGTTTTGTTTCAGGGGTACAGGTCTGTGAATCATCAGTATTACACAATTCACAGCACTCACACTACGTATCTTCCCCAATGTTCATAACCCAGCCACCCTATCCCTCCCCCCACCCCAGCAACCCTCAGACTAAAACTCAGTTATTAAGAAAAGGTATTCATAATTCATTTTCAGGAAAATTAGATAAAAGAAAATGGCCTTTAGAAAATAAATTAGTAGGGTCACTTCAGTAGAACAAGCCTTATGAAATCAGTTTAATTCAATATAGCATGTCTGAATTGGGATATGGGTGGGCCCTTTACCTAAGGTCCTTTTCAAATAAAGTCACTGTCTGAAGTTACCTGAGGGGAGTAAGCCACCTAAATTAATGCATAATTTCTCTGTGTGCACAAAGTTAGGAAAAAGAGGAGAGGAGAGGGGCATTAATAAGACCTTTTGATCAGAAAGAGATGGCGATGGCTTTAGCAACTGCAACCTTATCAAATATTTTGTAGCACCTTTCTATAGGCATTTGCAAACAGAAGCAAAGGTGTGAAAGTAGGTAACTGGAAAAGTAAACAAACCTCTCATGTGATTAGTTCTACAAGACTGAACAGAGAAAACATACCGCATGTTGCTGAGACTAAGAGAAGATATGTGGTCACGGGAAAAAAACAGAGCTCAGGGTACTTCAAGTTTAGAGACTAAACTGTGCCAGGAAGGGTTTTTCTTAGCATAATCAGCAACGTGACGGGTTTCTGAGAAAGATAGGGTTATATTTCTTTAACCATTACTCTAAAATACTGTTTTATAAATTAATATTTGGCTACTAATGCTCACTGTTTCTAAAGTGTTTTATTTCTGAAAAATAAAAGCATAGGTTTCTTCAAATACAGCAATATAAAGGGCTTTTAGTTTAGATGTTAGCTTAGCTACCTAATAACAATAAAATTGCAGGTTCTGATTTCTTTTGAAACAGGATTCAGGTTTCAAAGAGACTGAATATATAAAATAAAAGTACTGACACAAGAGCTTATGTGTTCTAATTCACAAATGATATCAATGAATAGGTTATTTACCATTGAGGGCTTATTGTGTGTTTATGGGCCATACTGAAGAAGAGTTGACATACAATATTAGGTTCAGCCATACAACATAGTGATTCAACACTGATGAACACTAGGAAATAATCACCATGGTAAGTCTAGTTACCATCTGTCACCATACAAAGTTATTACAATATTATTGACTACATCCCCATATCTTGTTTTATAACTAGAAGTTTGTACCTCTTAATTCCTGTCACCTTTTTTGCCCATCCCTCCCACTTCCACCTCTCTGGCAACCACAGTTTGTTCTCTGTATTCATAAGTCTGTTTAGATTTTGTTTGTTCATTTGTTTTGCTTTTAAAATTTTCTACATATAAGTGAAATAATGCAGTATTTGCCTTTCTCTAACTTATTTCACTTAATAGCTCCTAGATCCATCCATGTTGTCACAAATGGCAGATTTCACTTCTTTTTAATGGCCGAGTAATATTCCATCACTCAGACTCCACAGCTTCGTTATCCATTCATCTATCGATAGACACTTAGGCTGCTTCCATATCTTGGTTGTTTTAAATAGTGCTGTTATAAATGTAGGGCTCCATGTATCCCTTTGAATTAGTTTTTGTATTCTTTGGGTAAATACACCGTAGTGCAACTGCTGGATCATAGAGTAGTTCTATTTTTAACTTCTTGAGAAAACTCCATACTGTTTTCCATAGTGGCCGCACCAGTTTGCAAGAGGCCTACCACCAGTACAAGAGGCTTTTCTCCACATCCTTGCCAATGCCTATTGTTTCCTGTGTCACTGATTTTAGCCATTCTGATAGGTGTTAGGGGATATCTCATTCTAGTTTTGGTTTGCATTTCCCTAGTGATAAGTGATGTTGAACATCTTTCCATGGGTATGTTGGACATCTGTGTGTCATCTCTGGAGAAATGCCTGTGCATGTTTCCTGCCCATTTTTAATTGGATTATTTGGTTTCTCGGGTGTTGATTTATATAAGTTCTTTATATATTTTGAATATTAACCTTATATCAGATATGTCATTTGCAGATATCTTCTCCTATTCAGTATTTCCTTCATTGTGCAGAAGCTTCCTTTTTTGATGTAGACTCAAGAGTTTACTTTTGCTTTTTTATCCTTGCCTAAAAGGAACCTATCTAGAAAAAAGTTGCTATGGCCAATATCAGAGAAATTACTGCTTGTGCTCTCTTTTAGGATCTTTATGGTTTCAGGTTTCACATTTAGGTCTTTAATTCACTTTGAATTTACTTTTGTGTATGGTGTAAGGAAGTGGTCTAGTTTTCCCAACATCACTTGTTGCAGAGACATTTTCCCATTGGATATTCTTTCCTGCTTTCTCAAAGATTAATTGACCATATAACTGTGGATTTATTTCTGGATTTTCTATTCTGTGCCATTCATCTGTGTGTCTTTTTTGTGCTAACAGTGAAATGTTCTGATCACCACAGCTTTGTAATATAACTTGAAGTCTGGAATTGTGATGCCTCCAGCTTTTTCTTTTTTAAGAATGCTTTGGCTAGGGCGCCTGGGTGGCTCAGTGGGTTAAGCCACTGCCTTTGGCTCAGGTCATGATCTCAGGGTCCTGGGATCGAGTCCCGCATCGGGCTCTCTGCTCAGCAGGGAGCCTGCTTCCCTCTCTCTCTGCCTGCCTCTCTGCCTACTTGTGATCTCTGTCAAATAAATAAATAATTTAAAAAATCTAAAAAAAAGAATGCTTTGGCTATTCAGGGTCTTTTGTAGCTCCAGACAAATTTTAGGATTGTTTGTTCTAGTTCTGTGAAAAATGCTGTTGGTATTTTGATAGGGATTGCATGAAATGTGTACTTTGCTTTGGGCGGTATAGATATTTTAGCAATATTTGTTCTTCCAACCCATGAGCATTCCTGGAATGTTTTTCCATTTCTTTGTGTCATCTTCAATTCTTTCCTCAGTGTTTTAGTGTTTTCAGAGTACAGGTCTTTCACCTCTTTGGTCTGGTTTATTTCTAGATATCTTTTTTTTTTTTGGTGCAAT
Organism: Enhydra lutris kenyoni; assembly: GCF_002288905.1. NCBI lineage: Eukaryota > Metazoa > Chordata > Mammalia > Carnivora > Mustelidae > Enhydra > Enhydra lutris. Next base: position 14,293,365 of record NW_019154101.1, read on the forward strand.
TTTAAATGGGATTGTTTTCTTAATTTCACTTTCTGTTTTGTGATTAGTGTATGGAAATGCAACAGATTTCTACACATTAATTTTGTATCCCGTGACTTCACTGAATTCATTTATCGGTTCTAGCAGTTTTTTGGTGGAGTCATTCAGGTTTTCTCTATACAGTATCATATATATCATATCCTATCATCTGCAAATAGTGAAAGTTTTACTGCTTTCTTCCCAATTTGGATGTCTTTTATTTCTTTTTGTTGTCAGACTGCTGTGGCTAGGACTTCCAGGACTATGCTGAATAAAAGTGGTGAGAGCAGACATCTTTGTCTTTTTCCAGACCTTAGGGGAAAGGCTCTGTTTTTCCCCATTTTGGATGATATTAGCTGTGGGTTTTTCCATGGACAGTCTTTATTAGGTTGAGGTAAATCTCCTCTAACTTTGTTGAAGCTTTTATTGTGAATCAGTGTTACACTTTGTCAGATGCTTTTCCAGCATCTACTGAAATGATCATATGATTCTTATCTTTTCTCTTATTGACACGATGAGTTTTCTGTATAAAATATCATGTCATCTGCAAATTGTGATAGTTTTACTTTTTCTTTATCAATCTGGATGCCATTTATTTCTTTTTCTTATCCAACTGCTGTGGCTAGGACTTCCAATACTATAATGAATAAAAGTGGCAAGAGTGGGCTTTCTTGTTTTATTCTTGGTCTTAAAGAAAAAGCTTTTTAAGTTAAGAAGATAGCTGTGGGTTTGTCACATATGGCCTTTATTATGTTGAGGCATGTTCCATCTATACTCATTTTATTGAGTTATCATAAACGAATGCTGGATTTTGTCAAATGCTTTCCCTGTGTCTATTGAGATGATCATGTGATTTTTATCCTTCATTTATTAATTTGGTAATTACTCTGATTTGCAGATATTGAACCATCCTTATATCCTTGGAATAAAATACATGTGATCATGATGTTCAGATTTTTTTCAGTGTATGGTTGAATTTGCTTCATTAATAATTTGTTAACAGTTAACAAATTATTAATGAAGTATATGGAATAATGGATAATGGAAATAAGGCCTAATTTTGACTAAAGAAACTTCCTTAACTTTCTGGACAAGATTGAGAGACTACAACTTACTGTATAGGCAAATTAATGGTTTTTAAAGGAATATGACTTTTTTGTTTTAACAATTTCTTTACAGCCTACCAGTTCTTAAAATAGTTCCACACCCAAATAAAGGATTAAGAGCAATCTATATCAGTAACAACTACATATGGTGAAAATCATTGTTAGTAAAACTTCATTTTTCTATCAAATATTTATCTTAATTATCACAAGGTCCTTAGAAGAAACTGAAAAATATGGTATAAAAAAAGAAACTGAACCAAAATTAATTACACTAAGACTATGTCAAACTAGTGTTTTCATAAGAAGGAAATAATGGATATGGGGAGATTCTGGCATACAATTCAATTACCCCAATAATGTCTCTATTTGATTTAAATCTCTTTTGCATGATCTGTCTGTATCACTACTTTCCACATAGCCTTTGGGGCTGTATATAGGGAAAGGTTTCATTTTAAAAATGTCTCCAAATTTAATTTCATTGTGAATTTTGTATATAAGGGAGAAGAAGTATAAGGAAAAAAATGTGGTATTTAAAAAAAAATAAATCCTTAGATATGTATGTGTCTTTTGTAGACCCAGCCTGAAAGAGGAAAATTAAAAATTTGATGAAAGACTATTATAAAAGTTCAAAATTATACTAAGTGATTACTGTAGTTACAGCTCAGTAGGACCATGCTAAATTTATTTAACTGCTGTTAACTATATGACAAAGCAGATGGTGTATTAGTCTCATCATGAGCTCAGTATTATGTTGGGAAACAGAAATAAAATATTGGCCTTATTTTAACTGTGTAACTGGTGTGTATGTTTAATCATTCTGACCCCCAGAAGAAGTCAGATTCTAGAAAACACAATGAAATAAAGTAATATATAATTTGGAGGCAAAAAATGAATTCTTAAGAATTTGAAGGCTGGTAATTATTAGGCTGTTGGATTACCCTTGAACATATATCATATTAAACTTACTCTTTGTTCCTTTTCTTTTTCCTCTTCCATAGTTTGAAATGCAAGGACATGTGCTTCTTTTAAAGATTTATGTCTCTGTTGATGTTGTTCCTCTAATTCTTCAAGCTCTTGTGTAAGTCGTTGTCGTTCTTGTGTAAACTGGGCTTGCAGTTGCTGCAAAGAAGTCTGAGACTGGGAAAGCTGCATCTCCAGATTCTGTTTCAGCAAGGAAATCTATGCCACAGAATGGTACACAATGAAGAATAATTACAAGGCATATTTCACAAATTGCCAGTCTAAGGGAAAAAAGCATGTCAACAATATTAACTACGGTAAAATAATTGTCTTAAATAAGTATCCACTTAAAAAGTTTTAAAATATTTCATAGATACTTAATATTTAGGTATCACCACTTTAAAATCTATTTTTAGTAATTATCCTAAAAAATAGACTGTTTTAGTGGTATTAAGTTTGTGGACTCTCTAAAGAACACTGTAGCCCATGTTTAGGAATATACCTCTTTGTTACAATGAACACCTATGTTACATTGCAATAAAAATTTATAATATGAAATAAAAATGGGACAACCAAGCTTAATGTATTTATTAGGTTATGGTTACCTCAAGGAGATAGTATAAAAAGCTAAACTGCTTATTTGTGAGGTGGTAAAGTTGAGTAGTTAAGAATGTGGGCTCTGAGTTAAAATCCTAGCTCTGCCACTTGCTCTATTAATACTTCACAAGGCTGTGTGAGTTGAAGAGTGTTACTACACATAGTTCACTTAGAACGGGCCCTGACATGTAGTAAATGCTCAACAAATATTAACTAAGATTATTTGGGAATTTAAAAACTACTCTTTAACAGATTTATCCTTTATAACTTGGAATCCTTATGTAAACAAAAAGGATATTCACTTTTGAATTTTAATTCAAAGGATTTGCAAACCTTCAAGCTTTTTTAAAAACCACAAACATCCCCAAATTCTCTATTTATAGACTCGCAATGACAGGTACTTGTCTTTAACTAAGGAAAACTTATCTGTTACTCCTTTTGTACACAGACATCACCCTTAATATGTCTGCATATTATGGGAATATGCAGAATAAAAATATGAAACACTTGTATATGTATGTGTGTGTGTGTATATATATATATATTTTTTCATGTATACATTTGATATAACCATTTAATTTTATCTATTTCTCTTCTCATAAACAGGAAATTGTAACTTGGAATTAGATTCCTCAACCATATTCTAATAGAAGTCTGAAGCTAAGGAAAACATAGGAGAAGCAGATAAAAGTTGTCAAATGTTTTCCAGTCAGTAATTTAAGATATGTGTTTATACACAAGTAAAACAGTTTCTATGGCCAAGAAGGCTAAGGGAAAAAGGATACTATAAAGTGAGTATATGTAAATGGGAAAAGATTTTTTGATTGATGGAAGGCAGATATAGGATGCTTCAGATGTTTCACAAAGGAGAAAGGATCTGGGTAAGAAACGGGGAGAATCACCACAGATGCAAAAAAAACAAGAAGGAAAAATAAGGACAATATTACAGCAACAAGTAAGGCCATATCTGTACAGCTGGAAGACTAAGACAAATTATACTATGTGACTTACCATTTTATGCAAAGAAAATCAGAATGAAATGAATATTAAGAACAACCCAGAAAGAAAAAGTAAATCATAAAAGGGTAAAGGGCAACAAAAATGTGTGTTTGTGAACACTAATGTGTAATTGGTAGAGTCATTTTCTTCCTAGCTAGCTGGTTCTTGAAATAGAAAAGGCACCTGCCTACCCTCCTCTCTTCCCAAGTTCAATTCTTGTCACAAACCTAGCATGGGGACCCATGTGACTGCCTTGCCTGTAGTGAAAACTTTTAAAAAACATATATGGGAACATTAGGAAAAGACTATGTTACATGTAGAATAATGATTGATATTGTCAAAGCTACTAATTGGCCCCTGGCTAAGGGACTAAAATCCAGCCAGTGAACAAACTGCTCATGAAGCTGTCTATCCTGACACGCATTTGCATCGACTCAAAGGGAAGGAGCATGTTTCTTCAATTTGCACACAGTGCTACATGCGCTAGTAGTAGCCCTGGGTCCAATACTCCAGTTAAGTGCGCACTGAGGGATAAGCCAGGCAGTTCATAGCAGTGTATCTGATTTTCTGCAATACCCACTTCAAAAATTCACTGTATTTGTGGAATTTGAGAAAAGGCAGAGGATCATAGGGAAAGAGAGGAAAAATGAAAGAAGAAGAAACCAAAGAGGGAGATAAACCACAGAGGACTCATAATCTCAGGAAACAAACTGAGGGTTGCTAGAGTGGAGGGGGTGGGAGAGATGGGGTGGGTGGGTGATGGACACAGGGGAGGGTATGTGCTATGGGGAGTGCTGTGAACTGTGTCAGACTGATGACTCACAGACCTGTACCCCTGAAACAAATAATATGTGTTAATAATAATAATAAAAAATAGCTCTTATATGTTAATCTGACTACAAGTGACTTACACTTTAACTATTTAAGGATGAAACTTATGAAGAAATACAACATTTAAAATGAGGTACCATAGTCGTATAGTTATATATTTAAAATCAAAGCACACTTTGAAACCTCTCTAGCTTAAATAAAACACACTTAAATATTTTACTTAATATTTTATACTTAATATACTTTACCGTGAAAGAATTCCAAAGTATATTTTTCATTTTAGGATGTAAGATTAATCTTTGCAACTATGCTGGATAAAACACACGCAAAAAGACATTATCATGCAATGTAGTGTTCAAATATACTTAGTTTAGATATTCTGTATTCTTAACTTTAAAAGCACACCAAAATAATATTAAGGCTATCTAAAATCTCTGGATTCATGCTCAAGACCATTACATGAATTATATGCAGAGAGCCTTTATCATGCAATACAGCATCAAAACTTCTTTGTTCATTTTATAAATAAATTAGTAGCATTGCATTAAATTGTCAGCCTTTAGTCAACATGAAAATTACATGGCACTTTAAAACAGAAATAATGAGCGAAGCAATGTAAAATGAACTAATGGTTTATAGCTGTAATTTAAGCAGCTGAATTTAGTATTTTTTATGGTAATGCATATTAATATTCAACTTCATTAATTCAAAATAAAAGAGAACAAAAATAGACTATGTGTCAAATAGTTTGGGCAATCTTGGTCAGTACTTTTATTACAAAATTATAGAAAGGGATTTGTTGACTAAATGAAAATGGTTGTTCAAATTATATGTTCAAAGTATGTAGTACATGTATTAGTTTCTATACATTTGTTCTAATTTTAAATGTTAATGCTTTTTATTTTGTTGGTTTTAAATAAACCAGAAGAATCCTTATTTCAAAAAAGAATTTTAGTCCTCTTTTAAAAATTCTTACCACAGGTGTTTAATATAAATTTTATATAAATTTTGTAACATATTCTACTGATTGACAGATATGAGGTACTTTGTAAATAATTTTAAAGGCCAAAAGTAATTGCCACTCTGATCTCTACCATTTAAAACACTGATGTCTTTTTGAAAATAGTGTTATAAAATTTTCAAAAAAATGAAAATTAAAATTAAAAACATATGGATACATTTTTGTAGAGAAAGGAAAGTTTACCTATTTCCTACAGTCAGTTTCACAAGGATTCTGTCCCTTCACAGTGGTGCATGAAAAAACACCCTCAAAATAGACAATGAATCAAATCTGAGTTACTGGATCTGATAGGATGTCAACATGGGACATGGAATTATGTTAAGCCAAAATATTTATCATTTTTGACAAGAAAGGTCAACACAAATTCTTAGAAAGTCTAACCATATGATATTCAGTTCAATACTTTCAAATATATAAGGCAACATTAAAAACCGCTAACAGAGGCTTGGAGGACAGTAAAGATAATTTATTACTATGTCAACAACTTAGATAAATGTTCACGTAAAATGTTTGAAGGTCCCTGAATATTTTAATTCCTTTCCCCCCTTTTGAACCACTAATTTGCTATTTTTAAAGAGTCTAGCTAAGAAAATAAATTTAAGTGTAGGGTAATTATGACCATTCTGAGAAAATTCTAAATTGTTCATAATTTCTTGGTATTTTTCTAAGAAAACCTATGAAGTGAGTTTATCAATTAAGAACCACAACAATGCCTACTTAATGTCCTTAAGCTATTTTGGTAATATGTTCCCACTCACCCCTTTAGTCTTTGTTGAAAAAAATTAGAAAGCTTTTATAAAGGACAAAGGTATCCATAACCACTTGTTTTTTAGAACAAGACAGTCTGTAACCGAAAACTTGCTGGGAAGGCTGGGAAAGAATGTGTGGAAGGGGTGGGGAGATGCTCACCCTGCTCAACAACACTGACAAGATGGTATTTTGTTTGGGTGATAACAGAGTACAAGAACTGATCCTCAGTGACTATGTTACAAAAGGAAATTAATTAATCGGGATTTCATTGTGTCACCAACCCCTTTTACTTTTTTTGTAAGAGATGAATCAAGGTGTTCCCATTCTAGTTACTAACATTTAACTTCAATTTAAGGTTGTTTTTTCATTTATAACTACTCATTTATAACTATTTAAGAAAATGTAACTATGTTGTCACAAGTATCCTGAAATACAGTTAATTCTGATAATAACCTTATTTAGATTCTTACTCCTACTCCAATTAGTACATATGGTTTATATACAGTGGTTCTGGTTTAATATAGTGATCATGCCTAAATTGTTACTATATGTGAATTTCTTTTTTTAAATATGTGAATTTCTAAATGTAGCCTTCTTTCACCAACATTGAAATATCTTTGTTGCTTATTTTTAAATATATTTTTAAATGGTGTTAAATGTATTCATGTATTTATTTTTTAAAGATTTTATTTTTAAGTAATCTCTCCACCCAATGTGGGCCTCAAACTCACAACCTCAAGATGAAGAATCCCATGCCCCACCGATGGAGCCAGCCAGGTACCCCTTTGTTCATGTATTTCTAATTATTTTTTATACAGAAAACAAGGTTTAATATTAAAAGTAGATAAAATGTTTTCTTGTATAGTAGAAAGAATTTAGAAAGGTATGACAAAATAGTTTCACTCCAGAAGTATCAAAATTTCACAGAACATCTCCCAACTCAAGCTTTGATTCTCCTAAGACAGGAGTTGGCAAACTATAGTCTGTTTTTGTAAATAAAGTGCTACTGGAACATGGCCACCCAGACTCACTTGCATATTGTCTATGGCCACTTTCATCCTACAACAGCAGAGTCAGCAGCTGCCAGAGAAACGGTGTAGCCCACACTGCCAAAAGTAAGCACCATCTGGCCCTTTACAGAAAATATTTGCTGACCTCTGCCCTTGGATATCAAGAAAAATATTCAAGGATGTTCAGCTCTGTTATTTTTAAAGAACAACTTTGGGTATGGTAAAAATAAATCTCATTTTTTCTCTTCATATTACATATGAAAAATTTTAAATACATGTTTACATTGGAATATTACTTTGAAGCTCAATTTCTACATATTTAAGAACAATAGCTTTGCCAATTCATAGAAAAGGGACTTGCTTCATTTCACTTAAATCTCTTAATAATTACAACATCAAAATGTAAATTATGTTGGGAAATCACATGAACCTTCTCAACTAACACCCGTTTGATACTACTTTCTTAAAAAATAGTTCAACAAAAGAAAAGCAAACATACATTTATTTGCATTGTTACAAAAGTCAACTAGTTTATAGTTTTCAAAAATATTTTTAAAGTAAACATTTAAATAATGAATTTTTATTCATGAGAGGTAAAATCTTGCTTGGCTCTATAATAAAAATATACTCATTAATACAATGTGGTAGATGTATGCACATACACAAACGAATGGCTGAAAGCTTTTGTAACCCATATACAAAACATGACTTACTGAATGCAGAAGTGTATTTTTTATATCGTAAGTTAAAGCTTTAAAGCAGTGATGATATTTATGCAAAATCAAAAGTGCAACATGCCCTTGTGTACAAATTGTAAGTGCCGCTCACTTACATTGTTGATAGATTTATGCAAAGCTTCACCCAGAGAGTGCCGCTAGGAAGAAAAAAAATCAAAGGAATAAAGGGAAACATTCAGAAATCAACTAAGTGAAAGAAAGAGGGATATAAAAGGGAGAGTAAAACACAGGACATTATTTATAATATGCTCAAGAAAAAATAAATTGAAAACAGTTCTGCGAAAGGAATTAGACAAAAAAAAAAAAAAAAATAAGACACACAATCTAAATTATCTGTAGTCCCTTAAAACAGTAGCTGATGTTTGTGGGATGGCAGACTTACCTATGCAAAATACTGAAGACCAGTGCATATAAATCAGAGTTCAGTTGAAAAGATAATCGTTATTGAAGGATCTAGAAGAAATATTACTGTTCTAAGTTGTTCCCAGAAATCTAAAGCTTTATCCTCAGTACTGGTATAGTATGCTCATGATAGATTTCTCAAGAGAAATGAGCAGATGAGAACTCAAACACTAACTTGATTGTCTGCATAATTTGGAGGCCAAAAATATTTAATCACTAAAAATATATGAATATTTAATAATACTCTGATTTTATACTTGGGGGAAAGAAAGAAGAGATGCCTCTATAACCCTATTTTCTAGGATATATTTGGCAAAATTATTTATATTCTGGGTTTATTTTTCAGAAGTTCATTGCAATTTTGAGTGATATAAAACAACTGGAAAAACCCACACCCTCTCTTTCCCCAAATATGGGGGAAAATGTGATTTCACTTTTAATTGCCTCATTTTTTTTTTTTTTGCTTCCCCAAAATAGAAAATAGTATTTTAAAGCTATATTAGTAATTTAAGTAGAAAAGTTCCTGTGAAATAGTTTTTGCTTTGGACATTAATCAAACTTTCAGACAGAAAATAATCCTCTTTTTCATAATGTGATTATTCCTTGGTGTATTAGAAACTAAAACTTGTTATCTGTAAATAATTTTTTACTAATAATTTAGACTAATATAAGATGTAACTTAGGATATAGTATACTAGAGTTATAAAAATAATTTGAGAGAAAAGATTAATTTCTACCTGGTTATTCTATAAGTGCTCAATTTAAAGTTTCCCATATATACTACATAAAATTATGTAATGCATAATGTACATTTTATATATACATACTTACACATACACTTTTTCTTTTATATGTATTAGTTGTATTAATTCTATTTACTTTCTCATACTTAATATTCTTTATATACTAATAAAACACTTCTCCAGACTTCGCAAAATGTATGAAAACCTAAGGGATTTTTAGTTGTGTTTTTTTGTTTTTGTTTTACCTCTCTGTATTTCTCAGAACTGATGTCCTCGTACTAGAAGTTAATTTAAAATGTATGGCATTTACTTATGAAGCAAATTTTATTTTTCACTCTTTAGGTAAGGTATCATCAGACAAAAATATGCGTGTTACTTAGGATTCCTGAACTGATAAAACGAGGCTAATATGACAGATCATAAAGTGGCATGCCAGGTCTTCCCTTAGGAATTCTTGATCTTAGATTTAAAACAACAGAAGTATATTAAAACACTTGGAATCTAAACTTGCAGGGGCACTGCCTCCATTAACTCACTGTTACAAGCTATGGAAATAGCTAAACCAAAAGGAACGGTCCTTGAGTGGTGACCTGGAGTGACTCACATCACAGACCTGGCTGTGTTAGTGGGGAAATGTACTAGCACTATGGAGTCATGACCCTTATTGGTTAATATATAAATGAAGTAAGATTTTTTTCATTTAGGAAGATCTTTATTGGAGTACTACTAAATTGCAGGAAATATCTTAAGTAGATACAGAGTGATATAGAGAGTTGAATAAGACAATAAAACAAATATACAAAAAACAATTAAAAATAAAGAAATATTGATAAAAACTATGATGGAAAAAAGATTGCTTTGATAGAAAAATGACTAGAAGTGATACTGGGTTAATCATAAGAAAACATCTGTTGGAAGAAGTGACATTTCAACTTGGAATCAATGAAAAAGCCAGCCACGAAATGTGATGATCCTGGGTAAAGTGTAACCAGGCAAAAGGATTCGCGAGCACAAAGACCTTGAGGTAGAAGCGAGCTGGGAGTGAGTGGATGTACACGTGTATGTGTGTGTGTGTTGGGGGGGAAGGCTTGTGAGGATGACATGAGATGGGTGATTTTTGCAGAGGCCAGATGGCTTATGGTCTTATAGGTCCATGAAAACAAAAAGCCTTAATTCAATGAAGTACCTTGAGAGCATTTTAAGGAGGGGAATGGCAAGATCTGATTAGTCATAAAAGATTACTTTGAGTGCTATGAAGAAAAGTGAAGGGAGACTATGAAAATGGTGGCTTGGCCTACTGTTTACAATGGGCGATGGAAGCAGATGAAGCTGGGGTGTTTTGGAGGCGGAATAAACAGGATTGAAGGATTACATGAGAGAGAAAGGAAAGAGAGAAATCAAGGATGATTCTTCAGTTTTTGTTTTGGTAAAACAAGCAGTGCCAAGAAGTGAAGATGATGGGTTGGGGGATGGTGACTAGGAATCAGTATTTGAGTCAGACATGTGGAATTTGAGATGCCTATTAACCCGCCATGTGATTCTGAGTTAGGTGAAGATATCAAGGCTAGAGATTTAACTGGAAGTCACTAACATTTGGATGGTATGTATGCCACAACTCTAGATAGGATCCCCTAAATTGCAAGAATACTTGCTGAACTAAAAATCTGTATGCAAAAATATTATTTGGCAAGCAGTCTATATGAGCAAGATCCATGTTAGTAAAAACCGATGCCCTATATAATAGTCAATTTGTTTCAAAACATCTTAAGCTTGTCAGTTTCTGAGATGAGTGAAAAGGGCCTCAGCACATCCTCTTCAACTGACAGCGCTCAGATACCTCAACACAGAAGGCTTACTGAATTTGTTTCAGGACTTTTCTTGAAGGATGAATATAATCAGACTTTCACATAAGTGAGAAAGCTAACTAAAAAAGTTGCTGCACTTAATTAGAAATTTAGAACTTTGTTTGGAAGAAACTATGCTCTTAGAGTCATCTCACTGTTCTAAACTTGAGTTTATTCATTTAGAAAATAGCACAAGGTTTTACATGTTTGCAATTTGTAAACACATCAGTATATACATACTGAAATCCACTGAATTACCAGCTTTTGGAGAACAAAGACGATGTCTTATTCAGAGTTTGTATCCAAAGTGCCTAATGGTATGTAGCAAAAAGTAAATAGGTCAATAAAGGCTTATTTCGAGACTACATGAATGATACGGACTTTTATATAGTTTTTGCTGCTCCCTATCTTACTTTTCCTCTCCCCCATAGTAACAGAAGCAGCAAAGAGAAAAGTTCAGTTAAAAAGAAAAAAAGTTATTTAGAAAAAAACACATACATCGTTATCATGTAGAAATTCTGTAGACAAGGCCAATAGATTCTAAGACTTAGAAATGTATCCTCAGAGAAATGAACTAATGAGTATACCAAATATACTAAATATTTGTCCAGAAAATATTAATCTGAACAAAGATTGCCTAGAGGGAAAAATATTCATTGAATGGCACCTAACTTGTCCCAGTATAGTCTATTCTCCATACTGTAACCAGAGTTCTAAAATTGTAACGTTTGGATATTTCACACTCCTGATTAAAAGCTTTCAATAGCTCCTCACTGCTCTGTAGACCAAGTCCCAGCAAAAACCCAAGTGATCCAATCTGCCTACCTCCCCAACCTCCTGGCTCTCTGCTCTCTAAGCAAAGGTATTTGGGGGCTGCCTGAAGGCCTTGCACATATGTCCCCTTCTGCTCAGAATGCTATCTCCTTCTCTTCTTGGCTTGACTCCTGCTTCTCTTTCAGGTCCTAGGTAAAGGATCCCGCAGTCAAAGAAACCTTCCCCAAGTTCCCATACTGTGTTAGGTCCCCAGGGTACACACGCTGTGTACCACAGTTGTAATGAGTTAATGTGTCAAACTATTATTTCTATTTGCCTTCCTTTCTAGATTATAAGCAATGAAAAGGCAGAGATCATTGTGACTCCATTATAGGTCTAGCACACTACATGTCAAATCGGAAGCACTAAATTTTTGACAAATGTCAAATGCCATCAAATGTCAACAGAATAAAATTCTCATTACTAACACAAGAAATGTCATTTATCAAATTTTTAATTTCCTTGAAATAATATTACACTGATCTTATACTGCAATTAAGGTAAAATATGTTAAAGCTTAATAAAATGTTCTAAAATTCAATATTTAATATATAATGGCAATTTTTAAAAAGATTTTATTTATTTGAAAGAGATAGACACATCAAGAGAGGAGTGGGAGTGAGAGAGGGAGAAGCAGGCTTCCCACTGAGCAGGGAGCCCGATGTGGGGCTCGATCCCAGTACCTTGGGATCATGACCTGAGCCAAAGGCAACCGCTTAACGACTGAGCCACCCAGGCACCCCTATAATATGGTAATTTCTTAAAGCAAATTATATAGTCTTTTTAAAATATTAATTACAAGGTTTCCTAATATCTACAGAAAAGTAACCAACAAACCTAAGTTTTAGAAGTGAAAAATCACAATTTAAATAATTCTTCTAAAGACAAAAAAATTCATGAATAATTATTCAATATTTAAACTAAAGTAGTAATAACAAGCATATAATAAGTGAAATTAAGGTGAAGACAAACTAATATGTTAGATAATTCTTAATTCTTTTCTCAGAGATTTTTTTAAATAACTTTATAATCATATACCCAGTGAACCCTTTCAGATCCCCAATGCCTTTTTTTTAGTATTTTGTCATTTGAAATTAGGAATATGCTAAGTTGATTTGTTACTACAATGCTATCTAAATGTTTGTAGGTATTTTTCAGGTGTGTTCTGGGTCTTACTACCTCTGAAGGCACAAACTGTTACCTACAGTATTTTGCAGAACAGATGTATACTTAGTACACATTAATAATTCCCCAGTATTTTAAGCATCTCTTTTTAAAGCCAGTGTAGATATCACTGTTCTATCTCTTCACTCTCTTCTCCTGAAGGTACCAATTTAAGAACTGGATAAACTTATTCTAAAAAAGGAAATTTTAAATTTTAAATAAATTTAAATAAATTTAGAAAACAATTTAGTGCTGTTAATCTTGGGGGAAAATCTCAAGAGCAGGAACACTAGTAATATTAAATCTGATAAAAGAAGATAAAATACAGTTAAAGTAAAATAATATCATTAAATTTTTTTGACTGAAGATAATTTAAAAACAAGCTTCCATATTTACTGAGGAAAATACTGCATATTAACTTTGAATCCAAGAACTGAAGTATGAAGAATAATGGATGTTGGCTGGTTTTTAGCAGACTTTAATCCCATTCCACATTTTCTGGGGTCCTATCTGCAATTCCCACTCTCTGTTCTAGCTGCTTTCTCTCTTTCTCCATATATTATTTCCCTTCAGTCTTTCTGCTTTTTCTTTGACTTCTCTTTTCCTTACTCCAGTCATCTCTTTTCCCAGGGCTGAGGCTGGATCTCTGATGTTTGTTCTATATAGTTTCCTACTCTCCTAATTTCTACAGAGATGTTTCAGAACTGGAGGTCAACTTCATTGATCTCCAGTCACTGCTCAGGATTCTGTCAAGGTCTTTAAGTTACCTGGGAAGAGCTGATTATTTCAGCTCACTTTCTAATCCCTTTACCTCTGAATGCATCTATTCTTCCATTAAAAAGTATTATTGTTATTCTTTTAAAACAAACATAAAAACTGATGTACATATCATCTTCTTTCAGTAGGCACAAATGCAATTTCTAAAGAGAATTCCTTCCTTCCTAACATCAAACTTAATTTAAGAGTCAAGAGATGGAGGGACGCCTGGGTGGCTCAGTTGGTTAAGCAGCTGCCTTCGGCTCAGGTCATGATCCCAGCGTCCTGGGATCGAGTCCCACATCGGGCTCCATCCCAGCGTCCTGGGATCGAGTCCCACATCGGGCTCCTTGCTTGGCAGGGAGCCTGATTTCTCCCTCTGCCTCTGCCTGCCATTCTGTCTGCCTGTGCTCGCTCTCTCTCCCTCTCTCTCTCTGATAAATAAAATCTTAAAAAAAAAAAAAAAGAGTTAAGAGATGGAGGTAGTAGAATGAGCACTGAACCAAATTTACTCCAAATTTTTGTGACCTAAATAGTGTAGGCCAGTGTTATTGAATAGAATTGTAATTGAGAGCCACGTATGTAATCTAAAAAGTTTTTAGTAGCCATATGTTTTTAAAAGTTGATTTTTAGTCATATATTTTACCCAATATATCCAAAACATTATCATCTCAACATATAATTATAGCTTATAAATATATTAGTGAGACATTCCATCTATGTTTCGTACTAAGTATTTGAAACCCAGCAGACATCTCAATTTGGATGAATCTCATTTCAAGTGCTCAATCATCGTATGTGGCTAGTAGCTATCACCTTGGACAGCACTGGTCTAGAAATCAGAACACAGTCTGCAACAGCCTGAAGAGGCTGGCTTCTCAGCTGCTCTTGACCAACAGCACTTATTTTAATCTCTATTGCTTACTCATGTCATTGCCCTTTCCAACTGAGTGTGAAAAATTCTAAAATCTCCTGTGATGAAGAATCAGTATGTCTAAAATCAAACTTACCATCTCACCACCCCACTTGCCCCCAGTTAAGTGGTTCATGACCTCCCTGTCTCAGATAATGCTCTTCTTTTGATTATTTTGGCTTTAAATCCTAAGTAAACTTTAACATTTCTTTCTCCTTTAGCAAAGTATTCCATCAAATCCCATGATTTGTTCCTTTATAGTTTCTCTTGTAGTTTCAGTGAAATAAACTTAATTCAGGTCCTAAATGGGTAGAATTATTTGTACTTCATGTAATTGACAACTTTGTCTTCAGTCACTATGCCTCAGTTTTCATACATTCCATTCAACAACTATTGAGTGCTCACTATATGTCAGGCAGTTTAAGCAGCTGGGTATGCAACTGTGAACAGTACAGAGAGAGATCCATCTTTCACGGAACTACATTCTAATAGGGAAAAGAATCAGTATGAGGCTATGTAGAAATACATGTTTTGAAGAAACACAAAGCAGAATAAGAGGACACAGAGTGATAGAGGGTGCTATTTTATAGAAGGAGGCTAGGGAAGATATTTTGAAGAGTTAGGATTGAGCAGAGAATTAAACAAAGTAAATGAACAAGCCATGAAGATCTGGTGAAAGTGGATTCCATGTGGAGGGACTGGCAGGTGCAAAAGCCCTGCGATAGATTAAGTTTGGGGTGTGTGTGTGTGTGTATGCCAGGAACTCCAAGTCTTCCCGTAGGATTACAGAAAAGGAAGGGAAGAAGTGACAGGAGATGATGTTGGCAGGGGACAAATCATAAGGCTACTACAGGCCACAGTAAAATTGTGGATTATAACTTAAATGTAAAAGGTTTGAAGCAGGAGAGTAACATGATCCAACTTAATATTTTAAGGGCATCACTCTGGCTGGTTGAGAAACAATATGAAGGTGGGCAAGAGAAGAAGCAGGATGACCAAAATACAAGCTCTATCTGCAGCGTGGGCGAGAACTGCAAGTAGCTTGGATAGGGTGATAGTGGAGGAAGTGCTGGAAATGGGCAGATCCTGGGTGTACTTTGAAGGCAGAGCAGCAGGAAGTGCTGATGGACCAGCTTCACGTTGTGACAGAGAGGAGTCAGAGAAGGCTGAGCAGTAGACGGAGGGCAGTGTCTAGGAGGAGCAGTCTAGCTTAGGTTGAGGGATGATGGTTGGGTGCATGATGTATATTCAAGAGTTCTGTTCAGACATTTTGGATTATCTAATTGAGATGTCTCCATTTCAACCTCACTTCAATATCACAGCCATATTAAGCTGTGATAAAATAAAATAAAACAAAATAAAAATTTCAACGTGTTGAAAAGTCTCCTATTCATAACCTTACTGAGTGAACTCTCAACTCCTATGATTAGAATCAAAAATTTTTCACAATGACCTATCTCCCCAACTGCCCCACCTCATTTTTCTATATTCCTCATAATGCCTGGATTATGAGTATATTCAATAAATGTCAAATGAATGAGAACATTTATGTTCATCCTTTACCCTATTTGAAAGTCACACTGAAGTTGACCTCTTTAATAAAATTTTTCCCAATCACATTGGCTATGTCATTCTTTCTCTACTCTATACTCCCACCCAGTGGTATGTTGGTAAGTACGTAATAGCTCTTTGAAAAATAAAGCCCTGTTGTGCAACAAGTACTGATACTGTGGTGTAAATACTCCCACCATCATGACTTCTAGCCACCAACATGTCCCAGAATATGGAGCTGAGAAAGCCTGCATACAATCAGGGCTATGTGCGCTGGCAGGAGCCAGAGCCAGCACTTCACTGCTCCTAGAATACAAACTGTCCAGACCATTTATGGTCACTCACGGCAGAGTGATTTTTACTGCAGGTAAAATCCTATCAGATTGCAGATAATGTGGAGGTTAAAAACTGTGTTACATACATACACAGTGGTTATAACCAGCTAAATAACCTTTGGGGACTCAAAGTTCAAAATGAGGAGTCAGACCCAAACTACAGGGTCCCACAGTTCTATATGTGAATGTTGTCTGTCTCCCAAATTGCTCAGTCCACTGCTCTGAATGTGGGAATTAGAATATTAAGTCGTCAGACCAGACCCAAAATAAAATTTGCCTTGAAAAAGGTGAAATAAAATCAAAATAAAATATATGATATTTTAGGATCATAAACAGAAAATATGATCACAGAGCACTCTGTATACTTGCTTTTCTTTAGACAGAGTTGAAGAGTAAAAATGTAGTTCTTTTGCTCTAAAGGAATTCAAAGATACACTGGTTAGCCCAGGAAGTGTACCTAGTTTTGGACTAAGGGGTAGTCATTGGACAGAAAAAAAGAACACAATGAAACATTAAAAAAAAAACTAAAAATATGAAGTTAGACTCTGATCAGAGCACAGAATAAAAATAATAGCATTGGGAAATTTTGATAAAATAACATCTGATTGAAGGAAAATGAAACTGTTGTGCCTTTCTTTGCCCATTTCTTGATAAGTAAGTTTAAATCAAATTTAACTCTCAAGAGATCAAGGTCACATGAAAGATAAATCATTTCTTCTTTGCTCTAAGCAGAATGAAATACAAGTAAACCAAAGCACAAAAATAGACGTGTTCAGTTTACTCAGAAATAGTTAAAATCTGTGAAAACACAGATCCTCTGATACTTTTCACAATACAGGTTTCTGCCTAAAGCCTAGCTGTTCCAATTTTGTTCTCCACTCTTACTCCTTAAATGTCCCAAAGTCCAAGGTAGATCTGTTTTCTCTAAGGGCAAAGGAGTGCTGGCAGGGCTAGGAACAAGGAGATGAGTGAGACCAGTAGTAGCAGTAAATAGAATGAGATGGTTGTAGGGCTTGGAGCTGGGGGCAGACAGCATGAGGACCAGGATTCAGGAGTCAGGCAAGTGGAAAGTAGGAGAGCAGGTACAGCACACCGGCTCTAGGAATCCATCCACAATAATCAAGAAAACAAGATCCAAAGGGCCAAGAAGGATGGAGGGGTTTTTTGTCCATAACAATGTTCCATTAAAAAGATTGCTAGTCCTGCTGGAAGTTTCTGTCCTCTGACATACTTGGAAAGAATGCAACTTTGATCACATAATACCCACTTTCACTTCAGTGTGGAATCATTTGTTCAACTGTTTTCCTAACTTTCTTCAGGTACAGAAGATTCTGAGGTGTAACAGCTATTTGCCAGTTTATCTACGGGAATGTGTAAGTCTCCTGGGTTTTCGAAGTGGGGAGAGGGGAAGATATTGTCATTTTGGAAATGGGACTGATGGCATAGAGCAGAACAGAACAGCTTCATCTTTGGAGACAATTCCTGGTTATACTTATATGTATGGTTAATCTGCTTTGAAAACTGATCAAAAATTATTTCTGTAAAGTTGGCAAAATTGGAACTATTATGTAATAAATTACTTTATGACACAGAACTAAAATAATAAGCAAAACATTATGTTCTCTCAGGAATAATCAATGCAGAACAGATACTGGAAAAAAAAGAAAAAATATCAGAGAAGCATGGATGAAATCTGACAATTTATTATAAGAGAGATTACATGAGTAATGAACTAATTTAATAGAAAATAAGTGGGAGAATTTGTAGGTCCTCTTTAGAGTGCCAAGTTCAGCCAAAAAATGTCTATGTCAATACTTTGTGATTAAAAAACAAGGCAGACTTTCAGGGGTGTTTTTCATCTTTATCATAAAATTGAACTAATCTTTTTAAGTACAGAACATCATAGTAGAGTAGGACCTCTCTACGCAAGAAAATAGGTCCTTCTAGGTCTCTAAATAGGAATGTAAAATAAGTATACAGAAAGTAACCAATAATTAATGCGAATCTGGTGCCCAACTTCTAGTGAGAGTTGTTTTCTTTTTACTTTTGTCTGAATTTCAAAGGTTTCAAAAATTCTGTATATATACTTCCTTTTCAGGGTAACATTAACTATTATGAAAGGCCAGACACAAATCGGCAGGCCCCAAGTACTTTTGAAAGATACTGCATATATGTACCCTCTGTAATAAGTTATCTTACAGAAAGCCTATCCTGTTTATTTTGAAATTCATCATGATCACAAATAGAAAGATAATAGTAGATTTCTCACACTAAATTACAGAGCTGCTTCTTGTCCAAGTTCTGCACTTGCTTATCAACTAGTGACTCATGCAGTCAGTCTTATTTAATAACGAGCTTTGCAGAAAAGTGCTAAGAACTCAAAATTTAGAAGTTGTGTAAATGACTGAAAATTCTTTTAATTATAGTGAACATGGAAATAAGTGAACCTGACGTAAGAAGACAGATTTAGGATGTAAGACAGAAATATCATTACCTTTTGTTTTGATAAACATTTTGAAGTGTAACAGGCAATACCCTTTTGCTGAGAAAGAAATAAACTGCTCACTTCTAGTATGGCTTTAGACAATCAGGATGCATTTAATAAATTTTACCTTCTGAGGCCCAAGTGATAGCTAATGGCTGAAAAAAGATTTTATACTTTCAAAATATGGGTAACTTTTCTATTTAAAAATCTCTATAATGTGTTCAGTTCAAATATTCAACCAAAAACCTATAAATTCTTCTCAGAATTTAGGACTGCATATAAACATTATTTAGTACAAAGTTTTTGCAAGTTAATGAATACACCTCCTTGGTTTTATACATTTTTAAAATTTTAAATTTGCCCTATGAAAAGTAACATAATACAGTGAATTAACACACAATGTTTTATAATGTTTTCCTGGCTACAGAATGTCAAGGAAAATGAACCTTCAGAATGTAAAGACTATTAATTACCTGGTTTAAGAGATCTTCTACTTTCTTCTGCCATGAATCTCTGGCTGCATTTTTCTCTCGCTCCTTTAACTGCAAAAGTTGAGACATGGCTGACTTTTTATCCTCTTCATGTTGAAGTCTTAACTCTTCACGAAGTTTAGAACACTCCTGTCTAAAATAAAAGGAATGCCTTTATTTTTAAAGAGAATTATTCCTCTCAGTAGCTATCATATAGTTATTCATGGGTTTTTTAAATATTCAATTAATTCTCCTAAAAAGTCAACTCAGAACAAAAGTTGATTATTTTTTAATCAGGCTTATAGGACTATAAGGTAAGTTGGTAACTTACCTAAGATCATTTGTTCATCAGTTATTAATGGTAGAACAGGTATTAAAACAAATAAATCTTCTGACTTGAGGTTAGTATTTTATAAAGAAAATAAAATCAGAAAAAGTATTGAAGCAGAAAAAGAAAATAACCATTTCTCTGCATCTAATCAGGAAAAAAATTCATTAAAAATGCTGTCACTATGATTTTAATGATAAGACAACACATACCATATAATAGAAAAACATTTTTGCACATCTGTATTGATAAGATTACATTACAGAGTACAAAAAGTACCTAAGGTTTTCAGTCCATTTGATTTCTAAGTCATGGGCCATTCTGTCCACTCTGTGCTTCTCTTCCTCTTTCATAGCAGCAAGTGTTTCTTCATGCTGTTGCCTTTCTTGTTCTAGCTCACCCTGAAGAATAAAAACTTTTCAATGAAAACAAGTCTTCAAAAGCAAAGTCATTGCTGGTTATTTCAAATAAGCAGAATGCTTGCATTATAACTTAAATTCCTATAGCATAATAATTGATAGTGCCATCTACAATGATTACTGGAGATTTTCAGACAATACAGGGCACACATTTTATATTTTAAATGTCCTTTTGCAAGCTATGTTTCATTAAGACTTCTAATTTTACAAATCCTTTTAAATAGTTTTAAGCTAGCATAATTAATAATCTTAACTTTCCATATCATGGGTATCTATTATCTTCATACACACACACACACACACACACACACACACACATAAATTACATAGATATGTTATTCAAATTCACTCATATTTATATACAAAGGTCTGCTATTTATTCAGAACTGAAGCATTATAGCTATACCTCACTGACATGATTAAAATAAGTGATAATACGATATAGATGAAATGCCTGTAGATTAGTATAAATCAAGTGGCTCTCGGGAGCCTAGGGCTAGAGGTGGCCTGTTTGGACAACACGGCAACCTTCGGTCCCTGCCAGCAGTGGACTGCTCTTCGGCTACAGCAGAAGAGGAACAGTTGTAACAATGACCCCTTCTGGATCACCCACTTTCTAAGAGCATGTGTTGGAGCATTGCTGAAGGGCATATCCAGGTTACTGGGAGAGAAGAAAGTCTGTTCAAACTGCCATTCTACACTGCTGACCTGACTATAAGCCATAAATTCTGAAAACTGGATCTGGCCATCTTAGCCAACTGTCCTTCTCACTAAGTATTCTGCCTCTAGGAACTACTACTTTTTCCAATACAGGCATAAAATGGGGTAGAATTTCTTGAAAAGTATTTCTTTTATTGAATGCAAAGTACCTTATTAGATATTAGTGGGATAAGAAAAGAGGTAAAGAAAATTTGCTCTTTTTTTCCTCAAGTGTTTCCATATCCATCACCTCCTGGGATCCTCATAAGATATGGAGGGTATAGTGAGGAAACAGCCTCAGCAAGGTTTTAGTAATGTCAGAAACTATAAACTCCACACTACAGATTTGCAACTGTTAAACCAATATTACCATCATGGTCATCAGCAGCTTACCCCTTATTTACCAAACCTGACCTAAGAAATCTTAAAGGGCAGATGCTGTCTTGCCCATGTCTGGATCTCCCAGAGGTACCAACAAGGTGACATACAGTCAGAGACCAATATCCACTTGATGGTAGGTACAGTTATATCACCCACAACCGAAACTCAGCAGGGAAGAGGGAGAAAAACTCCTATCCAGGCAGAACACCTGTTAAGGAGCCTTCCTAAAGTTGTAGTAAACCATGATGCAGCACCTACATTTACTGGATTAAAACTGCCCAGCAGAACAAAAGATGAGCAGTTGCTAAAGTTTTGCTTACAGTTTTTATTAAGTTCTACTACTTGATAGGAGAGTAATGTAAATATGTGCAAGGACCCTAAAGAAATGAAACTGATTCCAATTCTAAGCTAAAAAAATTAAATTTGAAATAATATTAATAAGAGGCAACACCTCCTAAGTGCTTACTATCTTACTAAGTACTGTGTTGTAAATGGCTTATCTCATTTAATTCTTACCATGGTGGTGTGAAGTGTATTATTATCCCTCACCACTCCTGCATCGTGCAGGTGGGTAAATTGAGGATAAGATTAAGTAACTCGTCGGCAGTGACACATTAAGCAGTGGATCAAGAATTCACACCCAACCAAGCTGACTTCAGGGCCCACACTCTCATACGCCTCTCTGAAGGAAGAGTAAGAACTCTCTGGATACTATCCTCTTAGTTCTAAAGGATGCTTTTCTCTATTTTCTGAGGCGATGTAAATACTTGCTCTGCTCCCTGAGAATGGAAGACCACAGAGTCTTTGGAAATTTGTGGGTCACAGAGAATTGCTTTGTTGCTATACATGAGAGTTCAAACACCTACCAATAAAAGAATTGTGCATCTTAACTTTAATGGGTTGAATTGTGATCCCAAAAAGGTATATGGAAGTCCTAACCTCTTGTACCTCAGAACTTATTTGGAAATAGGGTCAGTGAAGATGTAATTAGTTAAGAGGAGGTCATAATGGAATAGGGTGAACCCCTAGTCCTACGGGAAGGGTATCCTCCTAAGAAGACATGAAGACCCAGGAAGAAAGCCACTGACCACCGAGGAGGAAACTGAAATGTGCCACAAGCCAAGGAAGACCTGGGGCTACCAGAGACTGGAAAAGTCTAGGAAGGATCTGCCCTCCTAGGTTTCAAAGGGAGAATGGCCCTTGATTTTGGACTTTCAGCCTCCAGTCTGTGAGAAAGTAAATTCCTATTGTTTTAAGCTACTTAGATTTAGTACCTTGGTAGCAAAGCCCTGTGAAACTAATACACTCCATACAATGTGATATTTACAATAATCCTTAAGCAAAGTAACTAAATATTTTTACCTTGCTGATGTTTAGATTATAGTAGGTATTCTAAAATTACCTCAACATTTAACAGAGCATCTTTGGTCTCCTTCAGCCTGCCTTTAGTCAGATCAAGCTCATTCTGAAGTCTGTCCTGGGTATCCTGAAGACTAGCAATGAGGCCTTCTGCAGAGCCAAGACCTTGTTCACTTTTCCTCACCAGATCTTGGAGACGGCCAATCTGCAAGGACATACAGCACTTTTAATATACTTCACTGTTACAGACCAGCAAAACAGCCATGTTTGTTTTCTTAGTCTTTTCTTTAGTGGTAATTTTACCAAATGGATCTTTTTTGATAAATTTAGAAGAAGCATTCAAATAATCATGATAGTTTTCATCTGTTTCCCCCCCATCAAAGACCTCCATATTTATGATTTCCCTCTCTCAGGACAACCATGTGAATAAATGGATAACTCAAGCCCCCATTTTAACAAAGAGAATTCCTAGTTCCATCAAATAATCAAATCCCTACAAAAAGAAACTAGAACAAGATGAAGATATATCAAAGACAGAGGAAAAAATATTATTTTAGATAAAAATATTTTTAAAACTGCTTTTTAAAATGGAATCACTTGTACTTCATTTGAGCCCAGTTTTCCTGCTGGTTATAAAGGCAACCTAAATCAGTTGATTTAGGTCAATATTGATGAGCTGCAAAATGCACATTACAATAAGTTGTGATTTCTTCATTTCCATACAAAATTTCCTCATGAAATTGTTAAGAGTTGAATTTATAGGGGGCGCCTGGGTGGCTCAGTCATTAAGTGTCAGCCTTCGGCTCAGGTCATGATCCCAGGGTTCTGGGATCGAGCCCTGCATCAGGATCCCTGCTCAGCGGGGAGCCTGCTTCTCCCTCTCCCCTTCCTCCTGCTTGTGTTCCCTCTCTTGCTGTGTCTCTCTCTGTCAAATAAATGAAAAATCTTTAAAAAGAAAAAAAAAGTTGAATTTATACACTCTTGAAATTAGGAGCTAATAAGACAATTTGTTGATTAGGCAGATTCATATCTTCAAGTTATGAGAACTAAAACCAATACGTGGAATACTTTATCTAGGAAAGTGCTATGTAGTAAAAATCTCCTTTTTATAAAACAGCCAAGTTTATCAAAACCCTATAGAAATGAAAACTTCTAATTTCAAAATAACACCTGAATATTTCTCATTGTAAATACAGGCATCACAAGGAAAACTAAAAACATTCTCTTTCAGCCTCCTCTCAAATGACCACCCCTTTCCTGTCCCCTTTCCATGCACATGTTTTGTACTGAACAATTCTGGTGATGGTAACATTTTATCTTGTTACTATCTTTAAAGGGATGCCAGCCTGATACACTAAGCTGGAAAGCTTCCAATTTTTTTGTGCTCTGAAATATTTTCAGTTAAAATTTATCTGTTTCTCAAAATTTTAATAAAAGTCATCCATTAAAATCCTCTGGGCCTAGTGCCTCTTTAGATACATGTTGGGAGTATTTATTTCATGGTTATAATTGGTTCTATCAGGTTGATCAACTACTTTGAGTCATTCTAAAAATTTAAAATACTATACAAAGACATCTTTTTTCCCTAATTTAAAAAATGTAATAGCATATTTACATTTAATATTCATTTACCGTGTCTTAGAATTTTTTTTGTCCCTGAATTTATGCCCCCTTTCTCTAGTCTATCTAGCTTATTTGTATCTTCCCTGCTTTTTATGTTGCTCTGCCTTGCCATAAATGTGTCACACAGGTGAATGAATACTATAAGGAAGGTGTAACAGAGTTAAGGAGTATTGAACCTGGGGTTCTGCTAGCTCAGTCTGTGGACCCTTGGAGTTTGAGCCCTACCTTAGGGGTATACTTAAAAAAAAAAATCGAGTTTCAAGTTCTTGGTCTGCCACTATAAAGTATGAATAATGATACCTACCTCATAGTTATTATAACATTTAAACTCAAGGACATATGGGAAAAGATTCTTTAATTAGAAAACAACATGCAAATACCAGGTACCAATCAGTAAGGAGGGGATGACCAAATTTATCAACATGGAGAAAAATCTTGTTCCACAATCCAGGTAATTTTCAAATGAATAAGATTATATGTACAAATGAAATACATGAAGAAACTTATAAAGAACAGTATTCTAGCTATTACACAAAGAATTAAAAGAGAAAGTCTGTTCAAGAAACTAAGTAGAGACAGAATGAATGTTTAAAAAGAAAAAAACTTTAACATGCTGCACAATTAAACATAATAAGCAAATAATAAGTAACGAACACAACCAATTAAACTTTGTTTTCTAAAACATAATGAAAGTGGATATGTGAGGAACACATCTGTTGTCATATCAAAATCCCTTTTTGTCATGTGCAGCATCTACCTTTCTTCTCTATGGGTCCATGTCAACCCAAACCCAGGAATGAATGTGGCATTTCCTTGAAGCATAAACCAGTTCAGTAATCTCATTCTGTTGGCCATGAGGACTGATCAGAGGCAGGCACATGGTATAAGTTCATCTTTACACAGTGATCTCCAGACTTTTAAAGGAGTTCCTAAAAAAAGATCTTTTTCCAGTTGCACATATAACCTAAGAGAATGTATGACTGAAACAGGAAATCAACACAAAGAACAAATCCAACTGGAGAAAAAGAGAAGCTGAGTTCCAGTGTAAACAACTTCAGTTCTGAATCTGGTCATGCCTGATGCTAACATTCCCCCGGGACTTTTCCAGTCAACATGATTCAATAAATTTCCTTAGGCTGGTTCGAGCTGGGATTTCTGCCACTTGCAGTAAAGATCAATCCTCTGACTCCTCTTAACACTGAAGAAATACAGTATATAGAAACCTCTTCCCTGGAATATTCACTCATGCATGCTCTTCTCTGATCCAATCTCCTTGCAGTGCCTGTGTCACTTTTTTATAAATTACAAATACAGATATGAGTATAAGCCCCAAGACCAAGCAAGCATCCACTTATTTGTACTCAGCATCCTCCAAATTCTTCGTGTTTCTCTTAAAATAACACCCAAAAATCTTTCAAGGGGTTACAAGGCCTCCGAGGCATAGACCCTGCCTCAGTCTCCAGCTTTCTCTTGCCAACTCCCTTCCTCGGTCTTTACGCTCCTTGGGGTAAGAACTGAATTCTGAAATCGCACTGCCAGGATTAGAATTCTGGCTTTACCCACTTACTATGTGACTTGGGAAAGTTCCACAGCTTTTTTGTGACTTGATATCTAGTAATTACAGCATGGGGTTACTGAGAGAATTAAAGGAACAAAGAGTATAAAGGAGAGACTATATAAAACAACACCTGGGACATAGTAAGAACTAAATAAATATGAATTATTATTATAGTTGTGATAACAGTCCCACCCACACTGGCAACCTTCAATTCCTAGAAAATTCTTGCGCCTCAGGGCCTTTGCAGATCCTTCCCTCAGTTCATTCCTGTTAATCAGCAACATTTTGTAATATTTGTCAGACTTGTTTCTAAATTTCTTCTATAAACAATGATGAAATTTTGTCAATAATATTTAATTATTTGCTTCAGTTAAATACAGTGAAATTCAGGAGTCAAAGGACATGCTCATCTGTGCTAAATTCTTTCCAAGAAAATTATGATTTTATATTCCCATCAGCAACTTTTCGTGCTTATTTCTTTGCCCTTATCAACACTTCATGGTTTCAATTTTTATCATTAATTTTATGGTAATGGGAATGACATCTCATTAATTTCATTTCCCGTTTCTAAATTATAGCAGTTAAAATTATCTTTTTCATGTTCTCCTTTAGCTCATTAAAAAAATTCGGGAATCTGTATTTTTTAATATTTTGTATATATTTTTAAGGTGCTAAAGACATGAATTTTGTTACTCGTGCAATTTGCCAATCACTTATTTCACCCCTCCCCCATTTTTCTTCTCTCATAATTTTACTTATGGTGTATCTCGATATACAGAAATTATAGCTTTCACTGTATAAATATACTGTTTTTAATTTGTAATATTGCCATCATGTGTTGAAAGGCCTTCCTAGTCCTAAGCTTTGTCACTTGCATTTTCCTATTTTATTTATATTTATATTCATGATTTGATACATTTCAATCTTAGCCCATCTCAAACATCTCTGGTATGAGGTTGAAGAATCTCATTTTTCTCTCTTCTTCCATTTACATATAGTCCTAAAAGAGCACTTTCAGATTAAACCTATTAAATCTAACTTTTGTCCCACTCTTCCACTGACATTGTAGGAAGGTCCTCAGAGAACCCTTGATTGCATGACCTTTCCAGGTATCATACTTTGGCTTCTAATCATTGTGTGACTCTGTGAGGCCCTAGGCACTTCTACCTCTTGAAAAGTATCTGTTTTCATGTTGTTCTCATATCCATCAATTCTCATTCTCATGCTTTTGATTTCTCCTCCTCCATCTTTTTCCCTGCCTCTGTTAATTCAGTACTGGTGCTCCTCTTTGTTACCAGCAATCTTCTGGTGAGCTCTTCTGTGTTAACAGCTTCAGTGACTTCCTAATCTTTAGCTCTAAGCCTGGCCTCTCTACTTAGTTCCAGCCTAGATGTCTCACAATCCCTTCAGGTCCGAACAATTCAATATCTTGCCATTCTTTTGTAGCTTTCCTCCTGTAATACCCATCTTCCCAGAGTAGCATAATTACCTGTCCAAACACCTGAGCTAGATACTGGAGTCTTTTTCTACCACTTATCACATCAGGTCCTGTAAATTTTATTTTTGAATAATCTTCTCTACTCCCATGTTTTGCTTTCCTAGTCAAGAAGCTAATCAACTCTTGCCCAGACTAATGTAATAGAATCTTAAGTCATCTACCCAACTCTAATGACCAGTCCCCTCCCCATACAACTCATTCTCCTACTGCCACCAGAATTCTTTTCCTGAGATCATCTGAGAGTATCAGTCGCTGCTCTGCTGCTAGCACTCTGTCATTAGGACAAATTCTGAAGCTTTGCTATAGCACAGTCACAATTTAGCTTAAACTTCCTTTTCTACCACATTTCTTGACAAGTGCCATATTGTCAAGTACACTAATTCTCAACCAGGGTCAATTTTGCCCCCAAGGACAGTGTCTGGAGACATTTTTGCTTGTTACAACTGAAGGGGAAACACTGTGGCACACACTACTAGTATCTAGAATGTAGACACCAGAGATACTACTATACACCCTAAAGAATTATCTGCCCAATCAAAAGTGCTGGGGTTGAGAGACTGGTGAACTGAACTTCTACAGTTCACCAAGACATTATAACGTGAATGCCGACATGATCATACTTACACTATTCCTTGTACCTATATTATCTTTCATCATTCCTACATCTGCAAATTTCCATTTACCTTTGAAAGACCACCTTTCATACCACATTTAAAAATTCTCTAACATCACATTCTCCGGAGCTTTTCTGAATGCTTATGGTAGAGAAGCACTTCCTCCCCTGGAATTTAAAAAATGCACTGTATTTATCACCGGTCATAACAGCCACTTGAAGCTATGAGTTCCTTGACCTTTTGTCAAAGTATCCCTACCACCTAGAAGATACCATGCAGTCAATAAACATTTCCTAAATCATAAAAGGTATGTAACTACTACTAACTTTTCTGGAGACCAATTTAGTAATAAGTGTCAGTCATACCCACCCACAAGTTAATTAATTCTGACAAACAACTGACAAGTTTAAAAATGGACCCTGTGCCTAACATGAGACTGCAGTGTGGCTGTTATTTTGATTTCAACCTTGTGAGATCCTGAGCAGAGGATCCAGCTAACCTATACTTGGACTCCTGACCCATAACACTTTGAGGTAATAAACCTGTACTGTGTTAAGCCACTAAGTTTTGTGGTAATTTGTTACACAGCAATAGAAAAACCAATAACACTCTTATTTATAGAAGTTGACTTAGTTTTTAAGGATGAGTTTAACTCATTCAAAAAATATTTCATTTATAAATACTGATCTCTTACCATGTGTCAGGCAGTATATCAACGGTGATAAAACATTTTATAATAAATAAATCCAAATGATTTTTAACAAAATACTGAACTCTATATATATGCTTAAAAAACTTACATCCAGAAGAAAATCTACAACTTAAATGTTATAAAAACATTTAAAAAGACCATAATAGTTAGATTTATTGACCATTCAGCCTAGTATTCTGTCCTCAAAGGTGATCCCAAATAACATTTGATGGGATAATAGGATTATCCTCCATCTGAGATTTTAGACTCATTAGCTTCCTTTAATATTCTAAAAGGACTCTGGCTTTCATGAATTGATACTGAAATCCACAGCTGACCTACTTATGTTTTTGGTTTTATCATTTATAAGAGTATCAAGATCCATCTTATAAAGATAATACATTCTTTTTTTCTAAAATAATCATTCTCATCTTTATGAAGTACCCCCTAATTCTTTCCTCATGTTTTTCCATATACGTACTTTCTATCCAATAAATATAAATGGAAAAAACTCTTTTTAAAAGGAAAAAACTTCAAGGGTACCTGGGTGGTTCAACTGGTTGGATGTCTGACTTTTGGTTTCAACTCAGGTCATGATCTCAGGTGCTCTGCACTTGGTGCAGAGTCTCCTGAAGATTTTCTTCCTGTCCCTCTCCTCCCTCTCTGCTCCTCCCCCCACTTGCTCTCTCTTAAATAAATAGCAAAACCTCCAGACTAGATAAAATGCAGCTGTATGTGTTTGGGAAGAGGCACGTGTAAACATAAGGTTGCAGAACAATGAAAGGTCGGTAGATGGAAAAACACATAACAGTCATATCAAACTAAAAGAAAGCTGGTTATGCAGTATCAAACAACACAGACTAAAACAAAAGGTATGATCCATTAACTAGTTAAAGAGTTTTATATTTGTATGGATATAAAAAGCTTCTAAATAGTCAAAGCAAAAATTGACAGAATGTAAGAAGAAATAAAGAAATCCACCATCATAGCATCAGTTTTTAGTAAATGATGGGTCAAAAAGAACACAGAATATTTGAAGAAAATAAGTTAAAATCTTGATTTAATGGACTTGCATACAAGACTACACTGAACAACTGGACACAACCAGAGTATTAAATTTCTTTCATGTGTCACACTAGACTTAACAAGTTTTAAAAAATTGTTTTCATATTATGAATTTCACAGTTCATAATTTTAAATTTAAAAAATTTCACCATTTTTAACAATGATGCAGTTAAGGTTAAAAAACCATGTCAATCTCACACAACTGTCCCAGAGAACAGAAAAAGAAGTAAGTCTTTTTTCGTTGTATGAGACTACTAGAACCTTGATTCCAAAACTAGAAAAGGATGATATAAAAAGGGAAAAGTACAAAGCAATCTTACTGAACCCAGGCTCAAAAATACCAAAATGAATATTAGGAAACTGAATCTAGTTATTATATAAAAAGATATATATATAATCTATTATGGCCAAGTAGGATGGAAAATTAGGGACGTCTGGGTGGCTCAGTCGGTTAAGCAGCTACCTTCGGCTCAGGTCATGATCCCGGGGTCCTGGAATCAAGTGCCTCGTCGGGCTCCTTGCTCTGCAGGGAGCCTGCTTCTCCCTCTCCCTCTGCCTGCCAGTCTGCCTGCTTGTGTTTTCTCTCTCTGACAAATAAATAAATAAAATCTTAAAAAAAAAAGAAAATTAATCTAAGGTACCACATTAACAAAGAAAAAAAGTATGATCTCAATAGACGCAGAAAAATCAGCATCAGTTTGTGATTTCTTTTTAACTTAAGAAACTAGAATTATAAGAGAATTTCCTAAACTTGTTAAGGAGCATTTACAAAATAAAACTTTAGAGAAGCATAGTATTTAACTGTAAAATGTTGACATCCTTCACTTTAAGAGCAGGAAACAAAACAAGAAAGCTTATCTCTAGAGATCCTACCCAGCCAAGTAGGACAAGTAAAAAGATGTCCAGGCTGAAGGAAACAGCAAGAGCATGTGGAGGGATGAGCCAGGCAGATTCTTGGGGAGCAATTCTAATATGGCACCAAAACATTACCAGGGTGCTAAAGCATAACTGAGAACATATCTAAAAGGAAAATCAATTATGTGTTTCTTAGAATTCTTCTCAGTGAAATTACAGTGTGTAGACTGGAGAAATATTTAAACCATTTCAAACGGAGAGTAGACCCTGGGGGACCTTCTTGAGAAACACAGATGGTCGCTAAACTGCCTTTTAATGAGAGTGGGACACCATAACTACAAGGATCATATTCTGCTGGGAGAGGTGTGCAAATCTGGGGCCAACGGTGAATTATCTTGGACAAGAGGAGAGAGGCTGAGCCAATACAAATATAGCTATATCCCTTGCTTTTTCAAAGTCCATGTTATGCCACTTCACTTTCATAAAAGACCTATGATAGTACTTTTCGCTAACCAAAAGTAATCTGGAGAGATTTTCACTTTTACAGAAAAAGACAAAAAGCAAAATCGCAAGCCCTTATAGAGGCAGTGCAGTGCGAGAGCAGCCCCGCCGAGTCCCTATCCTGAGAACACTCAGCATGTCAGTGTCATGCCACCATTAGTTGTGAACTCTGTGAGCATCTTTGCATCTGTTAGCAAGAAGGATCCTAAGGTATCAGAAAAGCCTAAGAGAGGTTAGTTTTGGGGTTTTGGAGTGCTCAAAAGTTTTTCTGTATAAATTAATGGTAACTACTTATTCATTTTATACCATTTCAGCTTACAAAAGTTTTCACAGGGTGCTCCACTTAAAAGCAGGGGCAACCTGTAACAGTCTTAATTCTATCATTTCCAAATGTGATAATTGGTGCCTTCCCTGGATAAATGTTTAAAGATAATTAAAGAAGGCTGAATGTAAATGATTAGCAAGCCCTGGGGCACTCATGTTGTGGCGTGGTTTTCCTGAGCAGAAGCAGAGTAATGAGAAAGTAGGATTTAAAGACTTTGGGAGAGATGATGCTAGTGAGGTAGGAGCAGTCGACAAGATGAGAAATGTCCAGACACGGACTTGTTTTAGGAAGAGCACTCTACAAGACAAGACTGTCCATATGAAGGATGAACTGGAATGAAGGACAAGAAGACAACAGGGAGGCTATTCTAGGGCATAGGTGAACCTAGGCAGTAAAGAGAAAGGAATAGAACAAATAATATTATAGTTTTTAAACTGTCTTTACATTTATTTTATTCACAACTTCTTGATTTATAACATTCTTATTATACTCTATTCTTAGTCTTTCCTAAGCTAAACAATACTATTTTCTTATGGCATTTAAAAATTATTTTAATGTCACTCTGTAGAACTTATAAAGTTATAAGTTATAAATTTATAAAGTCTCTCTTTTTAAAATAGAGATACAGTGTAGAGAATAGTAAGTCACTGTTTTACAAAAGGTAGATAAACCTCTTCTGTTTTCTTTCTTACAAAGTGATGTTATCCTTTGTTTCGCTTTTTCCCCACAAAGGCACCTTGGTCTGATATTTTGAGTAGTAAATTTTTACCTGGTGAGATATAACCAATGTATTATGAAAAACTCAGCATCAGTGAAAGCATGTGGTTATTTTTATTCTAGATATTTTACCATCAGTGAGGCTCACCGACATATACAATGTTACCAAATAAGATATTACCGATAAGACATAATACAGGTGATAAGCCTAAAGAATTCTTGCCTCGTGATTAGCTGTATTTAGCTTCTCTTCTAACGCTTCCTTCAGGTTTTCCAGCTCTTGTTGAAGTTGACTTTTATCCTCTTCCAGGTTTAGTTTCTCCTTTTTATATTGTTCCTCCAATTCCTTAGGAAAAGACAATAACAAGTATTATATACTTCAAAGACTCCAAGAAAAAGGCCGTTCTGTTTTATATTTTGATACTTAAAAAAAATTTTTTTTTATTTATAAGTATATAATGTGTTATTAGCCCCAGGGGTACAGGTCGGTGAATCACCAGGTTTACACACTTCATAGCACTCACCATAGCACATACCCTCCCCAATGTCCATAACCCCACCACCCTCTCCCTACTCCCTTCCCCCCGGCCTCCCTCAGTTTGTTTTGTGAGATTAAGAGTCTCTTATGGTTTGTCTCCCTCCCAATCCCATCTTGTTTCATTTATTCTTTTTCTACCCCCCAAACCCCCCATGTTGCATCTCTACTTCCTCATATCAGGGAGATCATATGATAGTTGTCTTTCTCTGACTGACTTATTTCGCTAAGCATAATACCCTCTAGTTCCATCCACGTCATCACAAATGGCAAGATTTCATTTCTTTTGATGGCTGCATAGTATTCCATTGTATTATATTTTGATACTTTGCTTTTCAAATCAGCCTTATCTTTAAACAATAATATTGGAGTTATTATTCTAATTAATCCTAAGGGCTTAGAGTCTATCATTCTGAATCACTTATGATGTGGTTAAATAATTATTTTAAATGGTAAGAATATTTGACTTCTCTAGATCAAACTGAGCCAGCAACAGAAATATATGATGTAAGTGATAACTGGGGAGATAAAAAAAAATTCTATCTCTTAAATACAGAATTCTTTTATATTTACATAAAAAAAAACAAAAATCCAGGAACAGTTCTGGAACACTGGAACATAGTCAAGAATTACCAAGTACAGTGGGAAGTTGGGGGAGCCTGGTGGTGGGTATTATGGATGGCACGTATTGCATGGAGGACTGGGTGTGGTGCATAAACAATGAATTGTTACACTGAAAAGAAATTAAATTAAAAAAAAAAAAGAATTACCAAGTACAAAATTAAGGCATCAAAAGAAGCAATACCAGTAAAATAGATACTTACTGAAGAACGCCTACTATTTGGCATGCTACTTAATACTTGGGATACAGAGGCAGTAAAACATGGGGTCTGTCCTTAATCAGCTAAAGATAACAAGCAACTAAAGAATATGTGACGAAAGTTAAATGAGCGTAAGAACTACAAGGATATATGGATGGAGAACTGGTAAGTTCTAGCTTGGTGAGGAAATCTGCACAGAGAACACAATCCCTAAGTCAAGTCTGAAGGAGTGCATTAGTAAGAAAAGGTGGTGAAACAAGAGGGAAATCGAAGAGAGAAAAAACCTGTGCAAAAACCACGGCAGTACAAAGACCTGGTATGTTACACATTGCTCAATGTTTCTATAGCGTAAGGTAAAGAGGAGTAAACAGCACTCTGCGGTGCTCCAAGGCAAAGTCCAGGTTTGATGATTTGCTGGGATGACTCACAGGATTCGGCATCTAGTCGTACTCACAGCTATAGTTTATCATACACAGCAAAAGGACCCTAAGCATGATCAGCAAAGGGAAAAGGCAACAGGGCGAAGTCTGCAGGAAACCAGGCATGAGTTTTTAAGAGTTCTCTCACACAGGACTCTCCAGAAAGTTGTGACAATAATGTAAAATGCTGTCTATCAGGAAAACTTATGAGTGACTCAGTGCCCATGTTTCTCACTGGGGGCTAATGACATGGGTACCCTCTGACTAGCATGTGCCAAACTTCCAGATGTCAAGAAGGAAAGCAGATGTTCAGCACAAACCATATTGTTTTCATAAATGCTTTAGGCACATGAGCCATTCTTACCATTCTTACCAATGGTGGAAACCCTCCTGAAATTCAAGTTCCCAGACACGAGCAAGGGCCAACATTGCCCCCTGCCTTTCTAAGAATAGCAGCTTCAGGCCTGCTATGTTAACTCTTTTCTGCATGGATTCTCTACATATTCAGTTTCAAATAGAGTGGATAAACTGGAATTATGAAAGAAAATATAATCCCTTTTGATACTAATAAGGAATGGAGAATTCACCTTTCAGTAAATGTTCTTTAAAAGATAACTTGACATTGGAGAAAGACTATTCTAAAAGAAGGGTGGTTTGAGCTTATGCTCAGAAATGAGCTAGCTAGGCAAGAGAGGAATGAAGCGGCAAGTGATAAGTTATTTTGAGAAAAGAGAACGGTACAGATAAAGCTATCCTGAGTTTTGAGCATGTTCGCACACAGGAAATTCATGTCATCTGTTTTATAGCAACCACATTTTAAAGAAAGATTACAAGAAATGTAAATAGCATAAAGCAGATTTTTAGGAGGCTCAGAAATTGAAATTCAACAGGCAGGGGGATAATTAGGAGAGAAGTAAGGAGGCAAAAGTGATATTGATGAAAGATGCCTTGATTCTAGTACGTAGAATGTAATACAGAGGAATAAAGAGAGACAAAAAGCAGAACACCTGCAAGTTAAATACTACGAAAAGAGAGGAAAAGGCTAAGATGAATAAGGGACGTAGAAATGAAAAAATAGTAACAAAAAATACCTATGGAAGAGCTAACTGAAGCAGCAGTTACCACTAAACACTTCCCTCTAAATCCCTGAGCACTTGGCACATATGTATAGTCCGTGAGCACGCACATGCACCACGTAATTAAAGCTGTACAAATCTGTTCTGGAATAGCGACCTGGCACAGAGAAAACCACCACCACAATTTTGAGAAATAACATGTCATTAAGTTTTGTCTCCAGCTACATAAACATAAAATAGTAAGTTTAGATAGAAATAACACTCTAACAGGAAGTTTTATCTGAATTTTTAATTAAGTTCAGGTGTTGAATATTCTTTCCAAATAGCTGAATCATAAAAGGAAGAGACATAGAGGCAAAGATCTCAATTTGTATCCAACCTCTTCTATTTACTAGGTTAGTGGTA
This sequence comes from Enhydra lutris kenyoni, assembly GCF_002288905.1. Classification (NCBI taxonomy): domain Eukaryota; kingdom Metazoa; phylum Chordata; class Mammalia; order Carnivora; family Mustelidae; genus Enhydra; species Enhydra lutris. The sequence goes on from NW_019154101.1 coordinate 14,328,759, forward strand.
CTGAATATATCATTTAGGTTTACTAAACCTATTTCACCACCCACATACTAAAATGACATTAATCTCCAAGTCTTAAATAATAAGAAATATACAATAAAGCTTGGGAAATTGTAAAATGCTATTACATAAAATATATAGCAACCATCATAAATACATGCCTATGTGTGGTGGTTAAATGTCTTGGGATTTGATATCTGAGACCTGAGTTCAAGTCCTGACTGATTCTTACTAGTTGCATGTGTTTGCACAAGTGTTTAACCTCTCTGTCCTCCACCTCCTCTCCAGGAAGAAAGGTAGAGCAATTAAGCCTATGAGAGTGTTGTGAGGATTAAATAGAACAGATGGAAAACATGACTGCGGCGCCTGGCACACTGTGAGAAGGACTAATAACTAACATTTATTTGTCACTATATGCTAGGACTTGTCTGAATTCTCAACATTTTATCTCACTTAACCCTCATAAGAACATTACAAGATGGATTTTATCTTCCTTTGTCCACTGATGAGCCTGAGGTGTGGCTTTTGAGACCCAAGATTAGGCAACTATAAGCCAAGAGCTCAGTGTAAGGCCCACATCTGTCAGACACCTCGCTTTTTCTACTATGCAACAGGAAGCAGACATCTACAGGAGACTAAGTGCTCCAAGCAGCTGAGGCTTCCTGAGGAGCACACATCGAAGATGCTGTCTCACGAGGAGACAGCTCAAGATCAAGCAAGTGTTTCTGCTACAGCTTATACAAAGTAAGAATGCTTCATATCAATTTAATCAACTACATTCCATGTCAACAATTTTTAAGTTACTCTTTGAATCATGATTTACAGAGTGATTATGAGAGAGCAGCCATCAGAATGAAGCAACTCATTTACTCCACAGTATGGGTCACACTGGATCATTACAGAAACCCCTCCAGTTTACCAATGCAAGGCTACGTTGAATTTGTACTCACCACTTGCAGTTTTTTCTTATCCCTAATTGCATTACTGTGGACAGCCTCAATTGCCACGTGGTGCTTCCAAGCTAATTCTTCCAAAGTCTTAGAATGAGCCTCATTTAATTGAGCTACCTCCCCTTCCAGTCTATTTTGCAGGTTTTTGAGCTCCATCTCATAATATTCTTGCTGAGTTTTCTTTGCTTCATTTACTTTCTAAAATTAAAGCAAATAAAGATCAATAATTGCACCTGCTTTTTTCATTACTGCTATTAGTATTCTGGATACTCAATAAATACATAAACTTGAAAGAACTGAGCACTATGGGATTTAGACTTTGGACATGAGATTACATCATCAGTATTCTCAGAAAATGACAGAGTAGCACAGGCAAAATGAATAATTTTAACACAAGTGATAAAATAGACTATTATTAGGTTAGAACTAAGTACAAGTTAGCACATCTGTGAGCTTAAGAGAAAGGCTTCCCATATGTCAAAGCTGCACACAAAATGGCTTACCAATTTACCCACTCAGATGATATTATTCAATCCAATCTTATTGAGTGCCAGTTACATGCCTTCTAAGCAGTCACAGTCTAATGATGGGAAAAAGGCAAGACAGTGGCAATATAATTTTATAAATTCTATGAAAGGAGTATATATCATGTGTTATAAGAATTTACAGTAAAGGAGCCTAACCTGGAACAGGTGAGAAAGGATGTACATCAGCGTGTGTGTGTGTGTGTGTGTGTGTGTGTGTGTGTGTGAGAGAGAGAGAGAGAGAGAGAGAGAGAACCTGGAAGGGGTGGGAAAGGATGTGTGTGTGTGTGAGAGAGACAGTGACACACACACACGCACACATACATCAGGGAAAGCTTTCCAGAAGAGAAAACATCTGAGTTGTTGATGACACATTCTCTCATTTAATTCTCACAAGCCCATCAGGAAATGAAAGATGAGAAAGTTTCAAATCTAGATCTGATGTCAAAAGCCTGAATTCACAACCATTTCCAGCATTTTGAAAAAGAAGGTAGTCTGCCAGGTGGTAAAGTTCAAGTAAGACAGGAAGACCATGGAGCTGAGCAGTGTGGACAGAACAGAAGATACATGGCTGACAGTGGTGAGGGATAAGGCTCAGCAGGAGGCAGGAGTCAAATGATGTGAAAGGGTCTTTTATGCTAAGGAGTCTGCATTTCATCATGATAGGAATGAGAATCATTGCAATTACATAACCGACATACTTTTGACAACAATCACGTTGGCAGTAGGCTAGGAAATTGTAACTGAAATCCAGGCCACGATGACCTAAACCTAAACCTAGAATCTATAAAAGGGTATGAAGGCAGATGATGGAATAGTACATTAAAGGAGTAGAAAACCAACAGGACTTGGTAACAGATAAGAGGTTAAGGAAACAGTAATCAATGATGACTGATTTACCAAACTAGACCGACTGTAGTGCTACTGGTTGAAAAAAGGAGTAAAAAAAGATATAGTACTTTTGAGGGAAGAAAGTTCTAGATATGCTGATTTGAAATGTTTGTGAGAAACCAACATATCTTGTGGGAGTCAGAGACATAGGACTAACTAACTAACTCTTTCATGTCTTAAGTTTAGGGAAAAGATTGGGCCTAGACCATCAGATTTGGGAGCGATCCCTGAACAAATTTTATGCTACTAGAATGGATGAGCCTGTAGAATGAGGTGAAAATGCTGGGGAGCATCAATGATTAGGGAACAGATAGAGAAGGAAAGCTGCAAAACAAGACTGCAAGGCCAGGGAGACAGGAGGAAAACATGTGAGAGTGTGAAACACGAAAACAGGGATGCTGTAAATCAGAGAGGAGTAAGTACCACAGTAGGACAAGATTCACCAAGTCCAGCAACCTGGATGTCACCCGAGGCTGGGACAAACAGATTCTGTGGAGTGGTGGTAAGAGAAACCACATGACACTTGGGTAAGGAGTGAATGCGAGGTGAACAAGGGGCAAGGTTTTGAATATGCTTGGTTGTTGAGGGAAAGAAAAAGAAGTATCCAAAACTCCCACTCAGTATTGTGAATATCTGAAAAACTGCAATAAATATTTAGCAATTACTCTACAAATGATATGTCTTGTTTAATCTAGAAGTTCAATATGTTGGTATATGAATTTTCAGAGCTTGATGCTTTTTGTTCTTTTGTTTTACAGAAATTTCCTAGGTGGATATGCAATAATATTTTTCATTAGTACAAAAACATATACAATTAAGCACAAATGTACATGCCACTGGAATAAAAGTTTATTCAGTTTCTGGCTGAAATAGGTTGACATGTCTTAAGTTTTTACATTATAAACTGTTAGTATTCTGAACATATACACAATATGGGATAGTCCAGCTGTATAACATTTTTCCTCAAAAACAAAAACTTACTAGAATTAAGAGATGGATTGTTATTGTCAATTAGATGTAAATACTTTAAATCAGATTTGAAAAAGATGAAAACTGAACTTTTTTTTTTCTTTTCCTTTCTTTGGTGGGGGCGGGGGGAGATGGATTCCACTGCTTTTTACCTTCTCCAGTTCCAAAATCTGCTGCTTCTGCTCTTCATCCAGACTCTGAGTTTTGCTTTGCAAAAAAGCTCTTTCTTCTTCAAGCTGAGATACTCTCTCATTGGCCCTTGATTTTTCTGATTCTAGATCTTTAATTGTAACCTCCTGGGTCATTTGAGTTGCTTGAAGCATTCCAATATGACCTATGCCCCAAAAAGAAAATCTTCACTTTAAAATCTATTACATTGTGGTATAAAACAGTTTATATTTAATGACACAATTGTGCTTACTACCTGAGGGAAACAAATAGTCTGCATGTACAAATTGTACTTTGATTTCTTCACTGTATAGAATAGAAATACTTGCCATGGGAATACTTATCCAAGTAGACTAATTTAAACTAGAAAGAAGTTCAGTTTCACATTGCTGATGTTGTCCCTGCCCCACCTGCCGTACTCAAGAATCTTTTTTTAAGATTTCCAACTAAAAAGTTTAAGTGGAAGCAACTCCTCAGGGGTGTATATAAAATCCTCAGGAGTAAAACAAGGAAAGATGTACTGATTAATACTATGGCGCTAAAATGAGTAATCTGTTCTTTTCTAATCTCTTTTTTCAAATTCTCATAAAAGACAAATCTGTATGTAGACAGTAAATATGGCAGGGAGCTATTTGGTTGAAACTAAATTTATTTTAAACAAGAGAAGTGATAAAGAACTAAGCTGGATTAAGAGACAGATAAGAACAACGAGGTTATCAAAGAAAGAATAAATGGCAAAAAAAAAGCAGGGTGGACGATGAGAAAGATGAAAAATGAGAATGAGAAAAAGGGTCTCAGAAAGCTTGTGTTAGGGCAGTGATCCTCAATGTGCTCTGGACCAGGAGACCTGGAGCCCTCGCTGGCAGTGAAGAACATCCCTGACCTACTGTCTCAGAAGCTCTGAAGCTGGAGCCCAGGACCTGTGGCTGCACAAGCACTTTGGGGTGATTTTGTACACATTAAAGTTGAAAAACTCCTACTTAGGGGAAGGGTTGTATGGGATTCACTGATGAGCCAATCAAATGGCATCCTCAGAGAACTAGTTCAAATGGCTTTACCTGGCACCATAAACACTTGGGCATATGACATGGGTCAGCACTTCCTCTATAAGGGCTAAGAAATGAGCACATTAGCCATAGTAGAATGGACAACTCAGGTTTTATATGTAAAGTGATCCCTATTAATAAGCTAAATGAAATGAGACACTGTGATTCACATATAGGGTCACTAATTTAAATACATATGGATTTTTTTAAATGTATGTTTTTAAAGAATAAAAGCCCTTAGAAAGAATGCTTCATTGTTTTTAGTGAATGATTTATTGCTGCTAACTCTTAATTTTTTATAAATATATATTCCTAAAAATAAGTTATTATTTGCTTATGTTACTTATGATTAAGAAGAAATTAGAGACCTTCAACATGTTAGGGTCTAATTTTAAAGTATGAGTAGGAAAGGCAAATTCTGTCTTGAATTAACATTTCAGTGTTGGTTTTAGCTGAGGAATATACCAAGAACTGTGGTCATACATACTAGCTTTGAGGACAAGGTCTGAAGCTTGTTGTTGTAAACGTTCTCTGGCCGCTGCTAGCTCACTTTCCACTTCCTTGTGTTTGCTCAACAAGGCCATCTCTCCCTCCTTGGCATCATCAAGCTGTTTTTGAAGAACCTAAGAATGATCAAATAGCCATTATTAATATGCAAGAATGATGCTGAGCTAATTAGCTAAGCTAATGATGCTAATTCACTTAAATTACAAGCATCAACTTTCTCTTATTCAAAAGTCACAGTTAATAATACCTACTTTTAAATCTGTTTTGATAACACTTTTAACATCTTCATAAATCATATGACGCAATCATGAAAGACTATTCTACCCCTTCTAATCCACTCAAATACTGTATAGAAACAGCTATGAAATTTTCTATGCCAATAAAACAAAATTTGTAGGGACTTCTTGGCCTTCTTTTCAAATGTGCCATATGCCTATTTAATTCAGGTTTATAAAGCAATCAATTTTTGTTCATTGTCTGGGTAGACCATTATTAATGAAGGTAAGGAAGAAAACACAACTAAACCCAAAGCCCAATATTTTAACTCTCCCAAGTCACTTGTGAAAAATATTAACATGATATTTCAATAAAATCCTGTCATAATCAGTAAGATTTTAAGTGTTCTTTATATCTGAAGTTCTAGTTGGGAATAATAACTACAGAGTAGTACAAATTACCCCTTTATTGATTTTCTCACAAAGCAAAAGTTGGAGAAAGCAAAATGGAAAAAAAAAGTTAAAGTAGTCTAATTAGAAAGATAAAGACAAAACTGAGGGGTAAAAATCTGTATGTTTAATGTGACATTCTTTACTTACCTGAACACTGTTCTCTGCTATAGCAAGTGCTATCTGAAGCTTTTGGCATTTGTCACGAAGACTTCCAGCTTCATCCTGTACCATCTGTAACTCCGTCTTTAACTTTCCTATCGTTTTTCGTAAAATTGCTTCTTGTCCCTGAAATTCTTTTCTAAGATCAGCTTCCTTTTCTTTGCTAGCCTGTAGGCTTTCTGCAGTAAAAAGCTGTGACCTTTTCAAAGTATCAAGCTCATGCTCATAAAAAGACTGAGCTTTATTCAACTTGCCTTCATAATCCTCAATGAGCTTTTTCCGTTCAAGTCTTAGCTCTTCCAAGGTTTGGTTTAAGGTCTCCACCTCCATTCTGTGCAGCTCCTCTGCCTTCTCCTGCCCTTTACTGACCGAGGCACTGTGATCCTGCTGTGACTTCAACAGCTCTTGGATCTCCCGTCTGTGAGCAGTTCGCAAATCTTCCAAGGCCAAGCGTTTGTCTTTCTCGAACTGTACCTGGAGTTGTCCAAAACTCCGTAATCTTTCCTCAAATTTCCTCCTAATCTCTTCAACCTCTCTAGACATGGTTACTATGCGCTGGACATGCTGGGCTTCTGCACAAAGTTGCATGTCCTCAACTCTGTGCTTATAAGCTTCAAATTCTGTCAAAGCCTGCTGTTTCATTTTTATGTGATCTTCTAATGATGCTTCTAAAACCTGAATCTTTCTCTTAAGGTCTAACTCCTCTGTTACTTTGCTTTTATACTGCAGTATTTTTTCTCTTGTTTCTGCAAGAATCTGTTGGATTTCTTCTTCATGAGCATCTTTGAGGGCTTGGATTGCAGATTCATGCTCATCATTTTTAGTGTTTAAAGCATATATTACCTGCATGGTTTTGAAAAAGGGAGAGGCAATTCAGCAAACCACATTCTTTTCTTATTGGAAGTTAATTCTTTCATTTGGGCTGATATTTTTCAACACACATAATATTGGCTATGGTAAATACTAAATACCGAAGCTTCATGTATTGTTTTGGATTCATAGATTGATTTACTTGGCTACTTTTACCTTACCCCAACCTTAAAATTGCACCTGAAGACTTTGCTACAAATAAAACAGCAAAGAGAAAAGAGACAAAGGCCCTGTGGCCTAGTAGAAAGGAGTTTTCCATATGACCCTGTCTAGCTTGGGGGTGAGGTTCAGGAGAAAAACCTCAGAGTAAGTGTATGCCCTACATGAGTGTCCCAGAGGAAGAGAGCCTTTGCATCTAGGCCCTAACTCTTCCTAAAGGCCTCTTTCATCTGTTTAATGTCTGGTAGGTTCTAAATTTAGAGAGTTTCTTTTCTAATTCTCCTATGGTCTGTTTTTGAGGCTAATCCTCTTCAAGCTCATAGTGGTCTCCTTACAGAATCCATTCACACTTTTCTGCTCAACATCAAACACTGCAGTTTTACTCACTCCCTAATTCTTCCTCTGTCTCCAGGCAAGCCATGTGCCTAGAGCCAGAGTGTACTGAGTATAGGTCTTTATTTTCATTTTAGTCCTTAGAGTTTAATGATTCCATTAAGATTTTCCCAACCTTAATTCCAAATGACAACACAGTCCCTTTATAGTAATGCTCCCATTCTTGCATGTTCTTTGATACCCTCCACCATTCCTTTGTGGTCAAATAGTATAATATTTATGACTATTACTTAACGTGGAGATGCACCCACTTTCTTCTGAAGTAAAAAGAAATGAACACTACACAATCCGACCATCCAGAAGCTAAAAATCAGTGTCCTAGAGCTTTGCTCATTTTAATGTGATCTTATTCCGGCTTTAAAAATGAATCCTAGCACCAAGAGCCAGAAACTGTAACGAAGAGGCGAAAGCACCGCCATTTTTGTAGCGAACTAGTTTACATAGCCTGAGGCTATGGAGACAGACTCCCTGGCTCTTCAGATACCCTAATAAGGCTAGAACGTACTGTTAAATCTAGGTGGTCACCTGCCTATAGCTATATTTATGCAAGGAGAAGACACATTGGAGACTTACCCCACTCCAGGGGCTTCGCTCTCTCCACATAGGGCCCTGTCTTCCAGAATCAATTCCTTACCCATATACTCACTTGGTCTGCTCTATTTTGTGAGATGTAATCATAACAGAGGCAAAAAGATTGAGAGATGGCAAGACCCCATTATTCTTGCCAGCTACTTCTCCTGCTAGCTAACCTCCAAAAGGAAAATATATGCAACAGAAGGGAAATAAATGCTAATTTATAGTTTCTTTCTCTCTCTCTCTCTCTCTCTTTTTAAATACCTCTAATTCCAAATCCTAGGTTATGTCCCTAATGAGCTAACAAAGATCCCCATGGAAGATTCTTTTCATTTATACATTTAAGCTTAAAGGTAGCTTAAAATCCAGGAAAGTTGGTGGTCTCCTACAACTCTCCCTCAGGGTCTTACCTGCCTGGCATGTGGATGCCCAGAAAAGGCTAAAGGAGACACTAAGGAAAAACACACCACCCAGATGGAGAGAAGTCCATTTGCCAGAGTGGTGTAGAGCACAGCTCTTAAGACCTTCCCAGGGCAGTCTGTGTGCTTCCCTTATCTATCACATGAAGCAGGTGGAAGGATGAGAGATAATGCAAAGAGAAGGAATCCCTAGACAATGAAACCTGGAACACTACATCAAAAACTAATGATGTACTGTATGGTGACTAACATAACTTAATAAAAAAAAAAAAAAAGTCACACTTTTCATCATTTTAACCCAGGAAATGATCTTGAAAAGGACCCTCTGTGGTGGGATTCCATATAGCTAGGGATGAAACAGTATGGGAAATGGGAGCTTCCCTTTGTCAATAATTTATTTAAATACTCTTCTTTAGAGGGGCACCTGGTGGCTCAGTCAGTTAAGTGTCTGCCTTTGGCTCAGGTCATGATCCCAGGGTCCTGGGATCAAGCCCCACATCAGGCTCCTTGCTCACCAGGGAGCCTACTTCTCCGTCTCCCTCAGACTGCCACTCCCCTCTGCTTGTGTGCTCTGTCAAATGAATAAATAAACTCTTCTAAAAAAAAAAATAACACTCTTCTCTTTTTACCTTTTTTTAAAAAATTTATTTATTTAAAGAAAGGGAGAGAGAGAGAAAGAGTGTGTGTGTGATAGCATGAGCACGGAGGGAAGAAGAGGGAGTAGTAGGTTCCCCACTGACCAGGGAGCCCAATGCAGGGCTCGATCCCAGGACCCTGCGATCATGACCTGAGCTGAAGGCAGAGGCTTAACAGACTGACCACCTAGGTGCCCCTAAATATTCTTCTCTTTTTTCTAATACTTAATTTCCCTGTGGCCTTTGAAGGGTCAGCTCAAGTTCTATGTCCTTTAATAAGTTCCAAGACCACCCAAATCCGTGGGAGTCTATCTTTTCTTTAAATCCAGTACCTCTGTTTCCTTACCACCACTCATTCCTGAGACTCAGTAAATGTTCAATTGATGACATTTGGGGGTCTTGACAACAATGTTGGAAAGCTATGTATGGACGTTAGAAAGCCTAGAAAAGTAGCTGACAATATAAAAGCACAGTAGCATGCAAAATGAAAGCATTAAGTTAAAAAGAATAGAATTTAAGTAATAAAACAGCTGACAAATAATAGGGAAATATTATGGTGAAGAGCTGTATTTCACTTGATATTCTAATCCAAGGGTCAGCAAAGTGGGACCTGTAGGCCCAATATGGCTGTTGCCTGTCTTTGTAAATTGTTTTACTGGAGTACAGCTATACCCCTTTGCATATGGAGAGCCTACAGTTGCTTTCCCACTACAACAGCAAAGTCGAGAAATTGTGAAAGAGACCTTACTACTGACTCCTGTTCTGATATACACATGCCAAGCCATCTTATCAGCCCAAACTGGCAGCCAAAAATAAAAAATAACTGAATTTGCAGTGGCTTTGTTTAGTATCAAAGAGTCCACGGTTCCAACCACAACAACTCACATGTTAAGAAAACCAATTATTTGATTCTGAAACTATATTATATAAAAGAAATATAATATTCTACTGGTCATACATCCTACTGGCTATATAACAGTATCCTGCAGGACAACAATGTTAAAATAAAAAGTTTCTAAAAACTTAAAAGGAACAATAACAGGATGCCAAGCATAATAACAAATTAATTGTGCTTTTATTTTTCAAAAGGATTTTATTTATTTGAGAGAGAGAGAGAACATAAGACGGGGAGAAGGAGAAGCAGACTCCCTGCTGAGCTGGAAGCCCAAGACAGGACTCCATCCCTGGAATCATGACCTGAGTCAAAGGCAGACACTTAACTGACTGAGCCACCCATGTGCCTCAATAGTGCTTTTAAATGACCATTTAAAATATACCACTATTTAATGATATTATTTTTAAATAAGGATGCTAATATGAATTTTCAAATTGACATTAACAAGATGTATCCTCTAACTGCTCACTTTTCTACGTAATTATAAAGGTAACCATCTTAAAGTATCTTTCTCTGATTAATTACCATTTCTCAGACCAAAAAAATAGATTCTTCGAACACACAGAAGATATGACTTGAAGTAACAGAACTGATCCAAACCGTATTTTTGACCCTAGGTAAGATAACTTTATTTCTCCAAGCTTCAAGTTTCTCAATATTAAATAGAGATCATATTTATTCTATTCTAGTGACATTGTTATAAGATCTATCACTGACATTTAAAAAATGATGTTATACAACGGTTTTTCAAAAAATATAAAGCACTATAAGATGGTAAGCCTTTTTTATTAGTTGTACCACTTATGGACAGAATGAGACTAATCTTAAAAGAAACTCTGGTAACTGATAATAATCACCCATAAAATTGGCTATTATTTTCCACACAGGAAAAGGAAACTCTCTAATGTCTCTTCTCATAAAAGACATTAAGAGCCACTTGCAGTTGTTCTAGAACTATGAACATTCAGAGAACAGGACAATACAATCATTTCAGCAATTTCATGTCATTTCACACTTCCATTTTATGCCAATAATGCACAATTTAACTATATATTCCATGATGAATAAGAAATAGTTAGAATTTTTACTTTTTCTATGAAGATTTTCAGATAATCTTACCCATGGATACATTGAAAACAATTCTATGTCCTAGTTTTTAAAATGTTACTTAGGGAACAACAAATAGTTTCTGAAATAGTTCTCACTGTTGGCGGCTATGGACCGAATTGTGTCCATCTCCCTCCCCAAACAAAATTCATCTACTGAAGTCCTTACGTCCAATCTGACAGTATTTGGAGACAGGGCCTTTGGGATATAATTAAGTTTAGACAAGATCATGAGGGTGGTGTTCTCGTGATAGGATCAGTGCCTTTATAAGGGACACGGGAGAGCTTGCTTCCTCTCTCTTTCAGCCATGTGAAGATACAGTGGGAAGGTTTATGGTTCTATGTCATGGCAGACTGAACTAATATATTGGCAATATATAAATATGTTCTCACTAAAATCTAACTCATTAGTAGTAACATATTTTTATTGATGAGTATATGTATATTAGCTTAAAATATGTTAAGCTATTATACCAACAGTTTTAATACCATTAAAGTAAAAGAGTCATTGAATAAATGATGGTAAATTCATACAATGTAATATTATAAAGTCATTAAAACGCACATCTCATTTAGGAGAATACTTCATAATATAAGCAAAAGCCTGTAAGAGACCGTAAATATGCAATGCTGTATCAATGAGATCCAATCTTATAGAGGGAAAAATGTGAGTGTTTATGTGTATGCAGATACATATTAAAGGTATATAAAGAAACAAGCCAAATTTTAACAGGGGTATTCAGTATTTATAACCTTCAATAATGAATGCATGTTACTATTACAGTTAGAAAACATTAAACACTTTTAGAAGATTAACATTAATTATGCTAAAATAACAATCAACACTCAAAATGCTTTCATTTTTAAAAAACCTGACTATCAAAATAGAGAAAATTAAAGGAACGTTCATTAATTACCAACAGATATCCTGAAATTTTCCTTAAAAATCACCCACTGAGGGTACTTGGGTGGTTCAGTGGGTCTTAAGTCTCTGCCTTCAGCTCAGGTCATGGTCGCAGGGTCCTGGGATCGAGCCCTGCATCAGGCTCCCTGCTCAGCGGAGAGCCTGCTTCCCCCTCCCTCTCTGCCTGTCTCTCTGCCTGCCTCTCTGCCTGCCTACTTGTGTTATCTCTGTCAAATAAATAAATCAAACCTTTAAAAAAATTTTTTTAAAAAAGCACAGCCCTTTAAAAAAAAACCACTGAAATAAAACATTTACAAATGTCATTCTTAAAATCTTCAAAGAATATTGAGTGTTAATCATTTTAACTTATGAAAAAGAACATATATTTTGAGAAAATTTTTCAAAAATCCAATTACCTAGTTAAAATTTGATAACTTACTGGCAAGTCTTTAATGGTCATTTCCTACTTCATTTATTCTTTCCTACGGCAAAAATATATTGCACACCTGTTATGTGCCAAGACCTATCCCTGGCACAGTGAACATGACTGCGAACTGGATGCATATATGAGGTATTTGTTCTCATGCAGCTTGGTGGAAACCAACCTTAAAGAAATATTTACTTCATTAGTCAAAGTAAAATTTCAATGAGTTATACAAAGGAGAAGAAATACAAAGTGAGTCTTTGTAAGGGGTAATGTAGGTGTTTCCCATTATTAACTGAATGAAATGCTTACTTTATCTTAACCAGGATCTCTTCATTTAGTCAAAATGATAAAGGGAAAGCTACAGAGATAGAATACAGGACCAAAGGCTCGGTAAGAGCAGAAGGCACAGAGATGGAAAAGCCTAGGACTCTGTGAAGGGAAAAATGGGTTCCAGAGCTGGAAATGTAGACATGCTCATGCCGCAGAGGTACTTGTAGCAGTTGGGCTGAATGGGATCCAGAGGGGAGAAACTCCTGAGAAAGAGTGAAAAAGACTGAGGACCAGGCCTTGGACAGGGTTCAGGGGCAGCAGGGAGGATGAGGACCCACAGACAGAGGTAATGTGTTGGACAGATGCGGACCCTTAGATGAAGGACCAAGGTCTAAGATGTGAGGAATGGACAGTAGCTCTTGTCAAAGGCTGCATAAAAATCAAGAAAAATGAAGACTCAAACTCTCTGCATTCAGAACCTAAATCTCAGAAGTAAGTCTTTGAGAGCACATTTGGTAGAATGGTGCCAGAGGAGCTGGCAGACAAGTGGCAAAGTGGGTGAGTGGATGGTAAGTGAATGGAGTAAATCCATTGATAGAGAAAAACTCCAAGAAATTGTGGGTAAGAGAAACAACTAGGGACAACTAGAATGATAGCCTAGGAGGCAGCAAAATCCAGGGAGAGTGCTTTTTTTAAAAAAGAGGGTTTGAAAATGTGAACCAGGAAGTGTCAACTACGGAACCGAAGTCATGGAGAAAGTCTGAAATCAGGCTTCCCTGGCACAGGTGGAAAGACTGATGCTGGCTCTGAGTAGGAAAATGTCCTCCCAAGAGAGCAAGGCTGAAGACTGAGGTTTTAGGTAGAGAGAGAACATGGACAACTGCTTTCGGATGGCTTGACACTCCTCCATAATAGGGAGATGAAATCATCTTCCTGGTGTGCAGGAGCCACCAGCACCTTCTCTCCATTGGCCATAAACGACGCCACTAATGTTAGCTAGTGAGGCCAGTCCCAGCCTTCCCAGCATGCCTCACTGAAGACAGACTCAGACACACAGCAACCGTTAGCAGATCCTTCTCATCAGTTCTCTTCTAGATGTTTTCCTGCCTGTCTCAATCTCTATTTTTTACTTATTTGAAAATTCTGGAAACTTGTTCACTTTTCCTTTCTTATCAGTGTCAGAGACAGAAAACATACGAACAGGAGAGGGAGGAAGGAAGGATTTACCCTCAAGCACTGTATGAGGCACAAAGAAACTTACTAAGTAATAAAGGAGCAATCTCAGATTAATTTAAAAAAGATCCTATACATCTTAAACAAATGAAGAATATGTTTTTTTAAGATTTTATTTATTTATTTGACAGAGAGAGATCACAAGTAGGCAGAGAGGCAGGCAGAGAGAGGAAGGGAAGCAGGCTCCCTGCTGAGCAGAGAGCCCCATGTGGGCTTGATCCCAGGACCCTGGGATCATGACCTGAGCCGAAGGCAGAGGCTTAACCCACTGAGCCACCCAGGTGCCCCAAAGAATATGTTTTTATCATTAAACACTCAGTTCTTCTAATTGAGCTACTCACCAAAAAGTTACTTTCAGCCTTAAGGCACCAAAGTTAAAGAATGCTGAAAAGAGACCCTCAAACTTCTCAAAAATAGTGGATTATTTAACTCTGCCATGTAGTTTCTATTCTCTCTGTTGTGGAGTGATAAGAGAGACCATTACTCTATACCACAATTTATATTCCAAAGTATTCCCAGACCTGCTGTATAAGTAAAATTTTCACAAATTATCAAATATTACCAATGAGTTCTAGGTGGCTTACTTAGGGAATCTAATGTTTCTATGAAATGGTTCATCTTTTGAAGCTGGTATGTTATTAGCATACTTACTGTATAAGGGCATGTTAATAAAATGTGTTTATGAATTCTCAGGATCTTGAGCTCACCTTCTCCCATGGACACTCTGATGTAACAATTACAAATATGCAGCTAACTCTGAAAATGACCTGAAGACTGGCAGAACAGACCTTCCACGACTAATCCTAGAGAGGAAGCCACATTGAAAAGGGTAGAAGGGGCACAGACATGGCTGGGAACCAAACCCCTCTGTGAAACTAACCACAGCAGGATGGACACCACAAAGAAGTGAGAGGATCAGACCCCTTGCCAAGCACTCTAGGCACTAGGGACCTATACTAGGAATATGAGTCCCCATAAAACCTGGCTTTGAAAACCAACGAGACTTAACTTTGGGAGTTTTAAAATTCAGTGGGCTAAGGGCACCTAGGTGGCTCTGCTGGTTGAGCACTGACTTTGGATTTTGACACAGAACATCTCATGGTTGTAGGATCAAGCCCTGCATCAGGATCTGTGCTCAGCACAGTCTGCTTCAGATTCTCTCTCCTTCTCCCTCCTGTTCTCTCCCTCTCTATAATAAATGAATAAAATCTTTGAAAAAAGAAAAAAAGAAAAAAAAATCAGTGGGCTTAGCTCCAAGAGAGCTGAAGGGCAACAGGAAACTGAGTCCCCATCTTTAATGAGCCAGTATAATAATTACCTCAACCAGAGACACATACCTATACATGAAGATTTATTTACTAATTTACTATTTACTAATCTCAGAAGGTGCACTGGAGGGGGAGGGATGTTCAGATTTCTCCAAGAATAATAGTGCTGACAGACACCATTTCTCTTCCCCTCCTCTAGCCTCGATTGCTGGACACTTGCTGGAGTCAGAGCTAACACTCTCCATCTATGTTGCTGTATACATTCCCTGTAAACCCACCTCAGCAGGCATCCTCCAAAACAGCTTTTACCCCAACACTCCCCACATGTAGCCCCAGCAGGGACATGTACCACTCTAAAGTAACTCCTACTCAGGGGAAAGGGGAAGATGGAATCCAACACACCAGCATGTCTGCAGATCCAGCAGCTGAACATTTTAGCTGCCCACACAGGAAGCAAGTCCTGTTATCCTATATGCCTGTAGTTATGGCAGAAAGGCTAACTGTAGGTAAATAGTCTGACCCCAACTTCACCCACCAATGAGCTCTAGGCAACCTCAGAGAGGCCTTTCAACTGTGTAGGGACTAAACCCTGCCCAATATGCCTACAGGAGGAAAAGCAAGTCAGTGCAGCCACCTGGGCTGCAGGTAAATATGGCTTAGTCACAACAGTAGGGGGCACACAGCCCAAACAGGGGACACTCAGTGGAAAACCTGATTTTGTACCGGGGTACTGCATTACAGGACACCACAAACCTCTTTTACACAAAGTCACTACTTTCAAGATCAGGAGACATAGCTGACCTCCTTAATACACAGAAACACAGAGTTAGACAAAATGAGGAGACAGAGGAATAATTCCTAAATAAAACAATGAGACAAAATCATAGTAAAAGAGCTAAGTGAAATGGAGTTGAGCAATATGACTGATAAAGAATCCCAAGTAATGGTCATAAAGATACTTGGTGACTTGAGAAAAGAGTGGAGGGTCTCAGAACTTCAACAAAGAGATAGTAAATATAAAAAAATAACCAGTCAGAGTAGAAGAATTCAGTAACTGAAAAAATTCACTTGAGAGATTCAATGGCAGACTATAGGAAACACAAGTTGAATAGCAAAAACAAAAAAAATAATAAAGAATGAAAACAGGCTAAAGCAACTCAGTGACAACATCAAGCATAATAACATTTACTTTATAGGGATCCCACGAGAAGAAAGAAAGAAAGAAAGGGGGCAAAAACTTATTTGAAGGAAGAACAGCTGAAAATTTCCCTAATATGGGAAAGGAAAGAGATATTCAGGTCCAGGAGGTACAGACAGCCCCTAACAAGATGAACCCAAAGAGGTCAACTCAAAGACACATAATAATTAAAATGGCAAACTGTAATGATAAAGAGAGAATTTTAAAGCAACAAAAGATAACAATTACATACAAGAGAAATCCCATAAGGCTACCACCCGATTTTTCAGCAGAAATTTTGTAGGCCAGAAAGGAGTAGGATATTCAAAGTGCTGAAAGAAAAAAAACCTGCAACCAAGAATACTCTACCCAGCAAGGTTAAATGTAAATAGATGAAATGCTATAATCAAAAGACACAGAGTGACTGAATGGATTAAAAAAAAAAAAAAAAGAAGAAGAAGAAGACCCATCCATATGCTACCTACAAGAGACTTCAGATTTAAGGAAACAAACCAGACTAAAAGTGAAGGGATAGAAAAATGGAAGGAAAAAAAAAAAAAACAACCAAAAAACCCAACACACAGAAAACACAAAAGTCAGGGTGGTAATACCTATATCAGACAAAATGGACTTTAAAAGATAAAGACTGTAAGCAAGAGACAAAGAGAGGCACTACATAATGATAAAGGTATCAATCCAACAAGATGATATGACAACTGTAAATGTCTATGGACCCAAAATAGGAGCACCTAAATAGAAAACAACTACTGACAGACATAAAGAAATTGACAGCAATAAAATAATAGTAGGGCATGGTATTTACATCAATGGATAGATCATCTGGATAGAAAATCAATATGGAAATAGTGCCTTTGAATGATACATTATACCAGATGGACCTAACAGATACAGACAGAACTTTCCATTCCCAAACAGCAGAATCCATATTCTTTTCAAGTGTTCATGGAATATTCTCCAGAACAGAGGACATGTTAGGCAACAAAACAAGCTTCAGTAAATTTAAGAAGACTGAAATCATATCAAGCATCTTTTCCAACCACAAAAGTATGAAACTAGAAATCAAATTAACAAAACAAAACAAAACAAACAAAAAAAACAGTAAAGAACACAAACACATGAAGGCTAAGCACATACCACTAAAGAACCAATGGGTCAACCAGCAAATCAAAGAGGAGACCAGAAAATACATGGGAACACATGAAAATGAAAACACAATGGTCCAAAATCTTTGGGATGTAGCAAAAGCAGTTCTAAGAAGGAAGTTTATAAGATGACAGGCCTACCCCAAGAAATAAATCTCAAAAAAATAGCCTAACCTTACACCTGAAGTAGCTAGAAAAAGAAGAAAAACAAAGCCCAAAGCTAGTAGAAAGAAGGAAATAATAAGGATTGGATCAGAAATAAATGAAATAAAGTCTATAAAAACAACTGAAAAGATTAATGAAACCAAGAGCAAGTTCTTCAAAAAGATTAACAAAATTGATAAACCTGTGGCCAGTCTCAAGAAAAAAAGATAAATAGATAAATAAATCAGATACAAAAGAGGAAACTGACACTACAGAAGTACAAAGGATGGTAAAAGAGTATTATAAAAAAAAATATGCTAACAAATTGGGCAATCTAGAAGAAATGGATAAATCCCTAGAAACATACAATTTTCCAAAACTAAATCAGGAAGAAATAGAAAATCTGAAGAGACCAATTACTGATAACAAAATTGACTTGGGTAATTAACTGCCAACAAACAAAAGTCCAGGACCAGATGGCTTCACAGGTAAATTCTATCAAACATTTATGGAAGAGTTAATACCTAGTCTCCAACTATTCTAAAAAATAAAAATAAAAAAGGACAGAAAAGTCCCAAATTTATTCTAAGACTATGTTACTTTGACAGCAACACCAGACAGACACTACAAAAGAAGAGAACTATAGGCCAATATCTCTGATGAACACAGATGCAAATATCCTCAAGAAAATATTAGCAAACCAAATTTAAAAGTACACTAAAAAAAAAAAAATCATACACCATGATCAAGTGGAATTTATTCCAGGGACATAAGAGAGATTTAATATTCGCAAAATCAATATCAATATGTGATATATCACATTAATTTGAAGAAGGATAAAAACCTCAACAGATTCATCCCAATAGATGCAGAAAAAGCATTTGACAAAATTTAACACCCATTCATGATAAAACAAAACAAAACAAACAAACAACCTCTCAACAAAGCAGGCTTAAGAAGGACTATACCTCAACAGAATAAAGGTCACATATGACATCCACAGCTAACATCATACCTGATGGTGAAAAACTGAACTTTTCCTCCAAGATCAGTAACAAGACAAGGATGGTCCACTCTCACCGCTTTTATTCAACATTGTATTAGAAGTCCCAGTCACAGACTTCAGATGAGAAAAAGAAACAAAAGGCATCCCAACTGATAAGGAAGAAATAAAACTGTCACTGTTTGCAGATTATATACTATATAGAGAAAGCCCTAGACGATCCACCAAAAATATACTAAAACAAATATGTGGATTCAGTAAAGTTGTAGGCTACAAAATTAATACACAGAAATCTGTTGCATTTCTACATTCTAATAACAAAGTAGCTGAAACAGAAATTAAGAAAAGGGTCCCATTTACATTTGTGCCAATAAGAATAAAATATCTAAGAGTAAATTTAACCAAGGAGGTGAAAGCCCTACACTCCGAAAACTGTAAGACACCGATGAACAAAAATAAAGATGATGCAAACAAATGGGAAGGTATACTGTGCTCATAGACTGGAAGAATATAATCAAAATGTCCATCATACCCAAAACAATCCATAGATTCAATGGAACCCTGTCAAGATACCAGTAAGCATTTTCACAGAATCACAACAAATACTACTAAAATTTGTGAAGAACAACAAAAGATCCCAAATAGCAGGGCAAACTTGAGAACAAAGAACAAAGTTGGAGGTATCACACTCCCAGATTTCATGATACACTCAAAGCAACAATAATCAAACAAGTACAGTACTGGCACAAAACCAGACACCTAGAATAACAGAACAGAACAGAGAGCCCCAAAATAAACCCATACCTATATGGTCAGTTAGTACAGGTCAAAGGAGGCAAGAATATACAATAGGGGAAAGATAGTCTCTTCAGTAAATGGTGCTAGGAAAACTGGACAGCCATATGTAAAAGAATGAGACTAGACCACTTTCTTACACCATGTACAAAAATAAACTCAAAATGGATTAAAGAGTTAAATATAAAACTGAATTCATAACACTCCTAAAACAAAACAGGCAGTAATCTCTTGGACATCAAACTTAGCAATGTATTTATAGATAAGTCTCCTTAGGTAAGGGAAACAAAAGCAAAAATAAACAATTGGGGTTACACCAAAATTAAAGACTTTTTGCACAGCAAAGGAAACCATCAACAAAATGAAAAGGGAACCCAGTGACTGGGAGAAGATATTTACAAATGACATATCTCTTAAGGGGTTAATAACAAAAATATATAAAGAATCCATACAATTCAACAACAACAAAAAACAAGCAATCAATTAAAAAATGAGCAGAGGACATGAATAGACATTTCTCCAAATAAGACATCCAGATGCCCAACAGACACAGGAAAAGATGCTCAGCATCATTAATCACCAGGAAAACGCAAATCAAAACCACTATGAGATATCACCTTATACCAGTCAGAATGACTAATATTAAAAAGACAAGAAATAAGTGTTGATGAGGATGTGGAGAAGAAGGAATCTTTGTGCACTATTGTTGCGAATATAAATAGGTGCAGCCACTGTGAGAAACAGTACAGAGTTCCCTTAAAAATTTTAAAACAGAGGGAGGTCGGGGGGATGAGGTAACTGGGTGGTGGATATTAAGTAGGGGACTTGATGGAATGAGCACTGAGTGTTAAAAGCAGGTAATGAATCACTAAATTCTACCTCCGAAACTAATAATATACTATATGTCAATTACATTGAATTTAAATTAAAAAAATTTTTAAATGCAAAATAGAAATATCATATGATCTTTTAATCCACTACTGGGTATTTGCCTGAAGAAAACAAAAACATGAATTCAAAAAGATACCCCTATGTATATCACAGCATTACAATAGCCAACATATAGAAGCAACCCAAGTATCCATGAAAGATGAATGAATCAATAAGATGTGATACATACACACGATAGAATATTACTCAGCCATAAAAACAAATGAGATCTTGCCATTTGTGACACAAATGAACCTAGTGGGTATTATGCTAGGCAAAATAAGTCTGACAGAAAAAGACAAATAGCATAAGATTTCACTTAAATGTGCAATCTAAAAAAAACAAAACAAATTGGTATAGCTGGTAGAGCATGCAACTCTTGATCTTGGAGTTGTTGGTTCGAGCCTCACATTGGGTGTAGAGATTACTTAAAAAAAATAAAACCTTAGGGGAGAGAGAGTCAAGATGGCGGATAAGTAGCAGGCTGAGACTACTTCAGGTAGCGGGAGATCAGCTAGATAGCTTATCTAAAGATTGCAAACACCTACAAATCCAACGGGAGATCGAAGAGAAGAAGAACAGCAACTCTAGAAACAGAAAATCAACCATTTTAGGAAAGGTAGGACTGGCGGAGAAGTGAATCCAAAGCGACGGGAAGATAGACCGCGGGGGGAGGGGCCGGCTCCCGGCAAGCGGCGGAGCAACAGAGCACAAAATCGGGACTTTTAAAAGTCTGTTCCGCTGAGGGACATCGCTCCAGAGGCTTAACCGGGGTGAAGCCCACGTAGGGTCAGCGTGGCCTCAGGTCCCGCAGGGTCACAGAAGGATCGGGGGTGTCTGAGTGTCGCAGAGCTTACAGGTATTAGAACGGGGAAGCTGGCTACAGAGACAGAGCCGAGGAGTGAGCTCTCAGCTCGGGGTTACCTTGAACTGGTCGCAGGCTCGGTCAGCTCGGAGCGCGGCCGGAGGCAGGGCGACGGGAGTAAATCGGCGCTGTTCTCTGAGGGCGCACTGAGGAGTGGGGCCCCGGGCTCTTGGCTCCCCCGGGCCGGAGACCGGGAGGCCGCCATCTTCATTCCCGCCCTCCGGACTCTACGGAAAGCGCTCAGGGAACAAAAGCTCCCGAAAGCAAACCCGAGCGGATTACTCAGCCCGGCCCCTGGTAAGGGCGGTCCAACTCCGCCCGGGGCAAAGACGCTTGAGAATCACTACAACAGGCCCCTCCCCCAGAAGATCAACAAGAAACCCAGCCAGGACCAAGTTCAACTACCAAGGAGTACAGTTTCAATACCAAGGAGAGCAGCAGAATTCCAAAGGAGGAGAAAGCAAAGCACGGAACTCATGGCTTTCTCCCCATGATTCTTTAGCCTTGCAGTTAATTTAATTTTTTTTCTTTTTCAATTTATTTTTCTCTTCTGCTAAATTTTTTTAACTTTTACCCTTTCCTTTTTTAACGTTTTTTAACTAGTTTATCTAATATATATATTCTTTTTTTCCTTTTTATATTTTTTCTTTATTGGTTTTCTTTTCTTAATTGTTTTTTTTTTTTTCTTCTTTCTGAACCTCTTTTGATCCCCTTTCTCCCCCCTCACGATTTGGAATCTCTTCTGATTTGGCTAAAACATATTTTCCTGGGGTTGTTGCCACCCTTTTAGTATTTCACTTGCTCCTTCATATACTCTTATCTGGACAAAATGACAAGGCGGAAAAATTCACAAAAAAAAGAACAAGAGGCAGTACCAAAGGCTAGGGACCTAATCAATACAGACATTGGTAATATGTCAGATCTAGAGTTCAGAATGACGATTCTCAAGGTTCTAGCCGGGCTCGAAAAAGGCATGGAAGATATTAGAGAAACCCTCTCCGGAGAGATAAAAGCCCTTTCTGGAGAAATAAAAGAACTAAAATCTAACCAAGTTGAAATAAAAAAAGCTATTAATGAGGTGCAATCAAAAATGGAGGCTCTCACTGCTAGGATAAATGAGGCAGAAGAAAGAATTAGTGATATAGAAGACCAAATGACAGAGAATAAAGAAGCTGAGCAAAAGAGGGACAAACAGCTACTGGACCACGAGGGCAGAATTCGAGAGATAAGTGACACCATAAGACGAAACAACATTAGAATAATTGGGATTCCAGAAGAAGAGGAAACAGAGAGGGGAGCAGAAGGTATATTGGAGAGAATTATTGGAGACAATTTCCCCAATATGGCAAAGGGAACAAGCATCAAAATCCAGGAGGTTCAGAGAACCCCCCTCAAGATCAATAAGAATAGGTCCACACCCCGTCACCTAATAGTAAAATTTACAAGTCTTAGTGACAAAGAGAAGATCCTGAAAGCAGCCCGGGAAAAGAAGTCTGTAACATACAATGGTAAAAATATTAGATTGGCAGCAGACTTATCCACAGAGACCTGGCAGGCCAGAAAGAGCTGGCATGATATATTCAGAGTACTAAACGAGAAAAACATGCAGCCAAGAATACTATATCCAGCTAGGCTATCACTGAAAATAGAAGGAGAGATTAAAAGCTTCCAGGACAAACAAAAACTGAAAGAATTTGCAAATACCAAACCAGCTCTACAGGAAATATTGAAAGGGGTCCTCTAAGCAAAGAGAGACCCTAAAAGTAGTAGATCAGAAAGAAACAGAGACAATATACAATAACAGTCACCTTACAGGCAATACAATGGCACTAAATTCATATCTCTCAATACTTACCCTGAATGTGAATGGGCTAAATGCCCCAATCAAAAGACACAGGGTATCAGAATGGATAAAAAAATAAAACCCATCTATATGTTGCCTACAAGAAACTCATCTTAAACCTGAAGACACCTCCAGATTTAAAGTGAGGGGGTGGAAAAGAATTTACCATGCTAATGGACATCAGAAAAAAGCAGGAGTGGCAATCCTTATATCAGATCAATTAGATTTTAAGCCAAAGACTATAATAAGAGATGAGGAAGGACACTATATCATACTCAAAGGAACTGTCCAACAAGAAGATCTAACAATTTTAAATATCTATGCCCCTAACATGGGAGCAGCCAACTATATAAACCAATTAATAACAAAATCAAAGAAACACATCGACAATAATACAATAATCGTAGGGGACTTTAACACTCCCCTCACTGAAATGGACAGATCATCCAAGCAAAAGATCAACAAGGAAATAAAGGCCTTAAATGACACACTGGACCAGATGGACATCACAGATATATTCAGAACATTTCATCCCAAAGCAACAGAATACACATTCTTCTCTAGTGCACATGGAACATTCTCCAGAATAGATCATATTCTTGGTCCTAAATCAGGTCTCAACCGTTATCAAAAGATTGGAATCATTCCCTGCATATTTTCAGACCACAATGCTTTGAAGCTAGAACTCAATCACAAGAGGAAAGTTGGAAAGAACCCAAATACATGGAGACTAAACAGCATCCTTCTAAAGAATGAATGGGTCAACCAGGAAATTAAAGAAGAGTTGAAAAAATTCATGGAAACAAATGATAATGAAAACACAACGGTTCAAAATCTGTGGGACACGACAAAGGCAGTCCTGAGAGGAAAATATATAGCGGTACAAGCCTTTCTCAAGAAACAAGAAAGGTCTCAGGTACACAACCTAACCCTACACCTAAAAGAGCTAGAGAAAGAACAAGAAAGAAAGCCTAAACCCAGCAGGAGAAGAGAAATCATAAAGATCAGAGCAGAAATCAATGAAATAGAAACCAAAAAAACAATAGAACAAATCAACGAAACTAGGAGCTGGTTCTTTGAAAGAATTAATAAGATCGATAAACCCCTGGCCAGACTTATCAAAAAGAAAAGAGAAAGGACCCAAATAAATAAAATCATGAATGAAAGAGGAGAGATCACAACTAACACCAAAGAAATACAGGCAATTATAAGAACATACTATGAGCAACTCTACGCCAACAAATTTGACAATCTGGAAGAAATGGATGCATTCCTAGAGACATATAAACTACCCCAACTGAACCAGGAAGAAATAGAAAGCCTGAACAGACCCATAACCAGTAAGGAGATTGAAACAGTCATCAAAAATCTCCAAACAAACAAAAGCCCAGGGCCAGATGGCTTCCCGGGGGAATTCTACCAAACATTTAAAGAAGAACTAATTCCTATTCTCCTGAAACTGTTCCAAAAAATAGAAATGGAAGGAAAACTTCCAAACTCATTTTATGAGGCCAGCATCACCTTGATCCCAAAACCAGACAAGGATCCCATCAAAAAAGAGAACTACAGGCCAATATCCTTGATGAACACAGATGCAAAAATTCTCGCCAAAATACTAGCCAATAGGATTCAACGGTACATTAAAAGGATTATTCACCACGACCAAGTGGGATTTATTCCAGGGCTGCAAGGTTGGTTCAACATCCGCAAATCAATCAATGTGATACAACACATTAATAAAAGAAAGAACAAGAACCATATGATACTCTCCATAGATGCTGAAAAAGCATTTGACAAAGTACAGCATCCCTTCCTGATCAAAACTCTTCAAAGTGTAGGGATAGAGGGCACATACCTCAATATTATCAAAGCCATCTATGAAAAACCCACCGCAAATATCATTCTCAATGGAGAAAAACTGAAAGCTTTTCCGCTAAGGTCAGGAACACGGCAGGGATGTCCGTTATCACCACTGCTATTCAACATAGTACTAGAAGTCCTAGCCTCAGCAATCAGACAACAAAAGGAAATTAAAGGCATCCAAATTGGCAAAGAAGAAGTCAAACTATCACTCTTCGCAGATGATATGATACTATATGTGGAAAACCCAAAAGACTCCACTCCAAAACTGCTAGAACTTGTACAGGAATTCAGTAAAGTGTCAGGATATAAAATCAATGCACAGAAATCAGTTGCATTTCTCTACACCAACAACAAGACAGAAGAAAGAGAAATTAAGGAGTCAATCCCATTTACAATTGCACCCAAAACTATAAGATACCTAGGAATAAATCTAACCAAAGAGACTAAGAATCTATACACAGAAAACTATAAAGTACTCATGAAAGAAATTGAGGAAGACACAAAGAAATGGAAAAATGTTCCATGCTCCTGGATTGGAAGAATAAATATTGTGAAAATGTCTATGCTACCTAAAGCAATCTACACATTTAATGCAATTCCTATCAAAGTACCATCCATTTTTTTCAAAGAAATGGAACAAATAATCCTAAAATTTATATGGAACCAGAAAAGACCTCGAATAGCCAAAGCAATATTGAAAAAGAAAGCCAAAGTTGGTGGCATCACAATTCCGGACTTCAAGCTCTATTACAAAGCTGTCATCATCAAGACAGCATGGTACTGGCACAAAAACAGACACATAGATCAATGGAACAGAATAGAGAGCCCAGAAATAGACCCTCAACTCTATGGTCAACTAATCTTCGACAAAGCAGGAAAGAATATCCAATGGAAAAAAGACAGCCTCTTCAACAAATGGTGTTGGGAAAATTGGACAGCCACATGCAGAAAAATGAAATTGGATCATTTCCTTACACCACACACGAAAATAGACTCAAAATGGATGAAGGATCTCAATGTGAGAAAGGAATCCATCAAAATCCTTGAGGAGAACACAGGCAGCAACCTCTTCGACCTCAACCGCAGCAACATCTTCCTAGGAACATCGCCAAAGGCAAGGGAAGCAAGGGCAAAAATGAACTATTGGGATTTTATCAAGATCAAAAGCTTTTGCACAGCAAAGGAAACAGTTAACAAAACCAAAAGACAACTGACAGAATGGGAGAAGATATTTGCAAATGACATATCAGATAAAGGGCTAGTGTCCAAAATCTATAAAGAACTTAGCAAACTCAACACCCAAAGAACAAATAATCCAATCAAGAAATGGGCAGAGGACATGAACAGACATTTCTGCAAAGAAGACATCCAGATGGCC
The DNA here is from genome assembly GCF_002288905.1 of Enhydra lutris kenyoni. NCBI lineage: Eukaryota > Metazoa > Chordata > Mammalia > Carnivora > Mustelidae > Enhydra > Enhydra lutris. The sequence continues at coordinate 14,354,951 of NW_019154101.1, forward strand.
AACAGACACATGAAAAAGTGCTCCACATCACTCGGCATCAGGGAAATACAAATCAAAACCACAATGAGATACCACCTCACACCAGTCAGAATGGCTAAAATTAACAAGTCAGGAAATGACAGATGCTGGCGAGGATGCGGAGAAAGGGGAACCCTCCTACACTGTTGGTGGGAATGCAAGCTGGTGCAACCACTCTGGAAAACAGCATGGAGGTTCCTCAAAATGTTGAAAATAGAACTACTCTATGACCCAGCAATTGCACTGCTGGGTCTTTACCCTAAAGATACAAACGTAGTGATCCGAAGGGGCACGTGCACCCGAATGTTTATAGCAGCAATGTCTACAATAGCCAAAGTATGGAAAGAACCTAGATGTCCATCAACAGACGAATGGATAAAGAAGATGTGGTATATATACACAATGGAATACTATGCAGCCATCAAAAGAAATGAAGTCTTGCCATTTGCGACGACGTGGATGGAACTAGAGGGTATCATGCTTAGCGAAGTGAGTCAATCGGAGAAAGACAACTATCATATGATCTCCCTGATATGAGGGAGAGGAGATGCAACATGGGGGCTTAAGGGGGTAGGAGAAGAGTAAATGAAACAAGATGGGATTGGGAGGGAGACAAACCATAAGTGACTCTTAATCTCACAAAACAAACTGAGGGTTAATGGGGGGAGGGGGGTTGGGGGGGTGGGATTATGGACATTGGGGAGGGTATGTGCTATGATGAGTGCTGTGAAGTGTGTAAACCTGGCGATTCACAGACCTGTACCCCTGGGGATAAAAATATATGTTTATAAAAAATAAAATTTAAAAAAAAAATAAATAAATAAATAAAACCTTAAAAAGTAATAAAAAAAATAAAAAACAAAGCAAATGAATGAACAAACGCATAAAAACAGACTATAGGGGTGCCTGGATGGTTTAGCTGGGTGAGTGACCAATCTTTGATTTCAGCTCTGGTTGCAATCTCAGGGTCATGAGATGGAGCCCCACATTCGGCTCTGTACTGAGTGTGGGGTCTGCTTGAGATTCTCTCCCTCTCCCTCTTTCCCTTGCCCCACTTACATGTCACATGCTCTCGTGCTCACTCTCTAAAATAAATAAGTAAAATCTTAAAAAGAAAAAAAAACAACAGATTTTTAATACAGAGAACAAGTTGATGGCAGCCAAAGGGTAGAGTGTTAGGCGGGTGGGCAAAATAAAAGAGATTAAGAGGTACAAACTTACACTTATAAATAAGTCCTAGAGATATAAATTACAGTAAAGGGAATATAGTCAGTAATATAAAAATACTGTATGGTAATAGACAGTAACCACACTTGTGGCAAGCAATGAGTAACGTATAGAATTATCAAATCAATGTTTGTATAACTGTAAGTATTTAACATATTAAATTAAATTTTTTCAATTTTTTTAAAAAAACCTTTCTTTTAGGGACACCTGGGTGGCTCAGTCAGTTAAGTGTCTGCCTTCGACTCAGGTCATGATCCCCAATGTCCTGGAATCACGTCCTACTTCAGGTTCCCTGCTCTGCTGGGAGCCTGCCTCTCTCTCTCTTTCCCTCTGCTCCTCCTCCCTACTTGCATGCTCTCTCTCTCTAATAAATAAATAAAACATTGGCAACAAAAAACTTTTTCTTTTAGAGGTGATGAAATTACACAAATCCTTATATATTTTCTTACCTATTCTACGGGTGATCTATAACAGAATTTATTTTCACAGCCTAGATTACAGGCTTAATCACTGCAATGTAAGAAACAGTTTAAAAATAAATGACAGGTTTATAGAATTAATTCAAGGACTAGTCCCAAGTAGCCCATGTAGCAGAATGAACACAAGGAAAAAAATAAAAATTAAGAAGTCACAAATACGCATGCATCCTAAAGAAAAAAAAAAAAGCAAGAAGCAAAAAGAACATCACTTAGTGTAAAATAAATGTCTGAAAGAGAAAACCCCTCAGCACCAAGCACGTGCTCGCATACGTGCACACACATACACACAGACATACACACCATACACACATTTTCTTTTTCTGAACCATCTCAAAATAAGTTGCAGATATCAAGACTAATCACCACTAAGTACTTTAGTATATATTTCCCAAGATCAAAGACAATTGCGTTATCATACCTAAGAAATTTAACCCAATGGTATAGTATCTAATACACAGCCTGTACTCAAGTTTACCAATTATTCAATAGTGGAATTTATAGCAGCTTTTCTCTACTGATGCAGATTCAATCAAGGATCCCATATTGTACTGAACTGTCATATTACTTCAGTCTCCTTTACTGTACTGCAGACAAAAAGCAAAAGTAAGCCTTTTCTCCCTCATGACATTGACATTTTTTAACAGATCAGGCTAAGGTTGTCTTGTAGAATGCATATGATAAAGATTTTTATAGAATTATATCAAGTTCTCTTTGTGGAAATTTTATGTTGTGTTTTCTCAACCCACCCTGTTAGTTTTGGGGATAACTAATACCTCAATATAAGGGCACATTTATCAGTCTGGTTTTCCAATATAACTCTCCTCCCAACTCTTCCTTCTTCCAACCAACTGTCCCTCCTTTATGATGTCCTACTCAGTTTAAAGCCATTTAGAAATGAGGACAAAAATTACAAAATGAATTTAATTTTGTTTACAAAAAGTTTAGTCCCTAAGAAAAAGCATCCTACCTTTGTGTGGCAAGCCCTTTGAGGGGGATTGTCTGAATAATAATCATCCCTGTCCTTTCTTTTCCTGAGTGGAGTTTGTAAGCCAAAGGCCAGGCTTGAACTGCTCCTAACTATGGAGGGGATTTTTCTAAGTCTTTGAGAGTGGTGAAGAGACAAGCTGTCTGGGTGTTTAGAGAGGATCTTAACACCCCTTTATAGTATGTGAGATGTAAACCCTCTTAACCCATATTCTCACAAAATATTCAGCCACATAGCATTTGCCACTAATGACTGTAGAACTAGGGAGATACACTGAAGATCTGGAGTTTAAGGTGAGTAGAAAGGAAAAAAATAGAGTAGTTTAGCCTGGCAACAAATCACTTCCATATTTTTTCTTTTCTTAGTCCAGGCTCTATTGTTTTAAGTTAGGTAGAAAAAAATTAAAAAAAAAAAAAAAAAAAAAAAAAAAGGCTGTTTTCATACATTATGTAATCTAATTAATTCCATCAATAGACTTATGTCCAAAGGAAACATTTACAAGGCGGTTAACAAAAAAATGGTCATTTGGATTTATTTAAGCCAAGAGCACTATAAAACCCTAAATTAAAAAGAGCTTTAGGGGCATCTGGGTGGCTCAGTGGGTTAAGCCTCTGCCTTCGGCTCAGGTCATGATCTCAGGGTCCTGGGATCGAGCCCCACTTCGGGATCTCTGCTCAGCAGGGAGCCTGCTTCCCCCTCTCTCTCTGCCTGTCTCTCTGCTTATTTGTGATCTGTCAAATAAATAAATGAAATCTTAAAAAAAATAAAAAGAGCATTAAAGTCCAATTGCTTTGAGAAAGAACTACCTTTAGAGATACATTTGTTTTCTATGATATCTATAATTATTGTTGGAAAAGTACACTGGATATATCTTCCTCTATAATAATGTAGAATACCTCTGTTTCCCCAGAAGATTTAACTTGACTTCTGAGACAGCAAACAAAAATCCTATTACAAGGTTTATTATTTAGGGTTTGAGCAGCACGGTCTGTACTACTGGACTTGAACCAAAAAGACTTAAAAATCAACAGACTTTTACTGACTACCTTCCTATGTGCTCAGTGTATTTTTATATGCATTCTGGCAAAGAAAAGTATACATGTTCCTACTTAATCTTACTTAAATAGAACTATTTAAAACGTACATAAAGTAATGGCAGACAATTTTAGATAATATATATTCAGTGTCAAGCTATAGAGCACAAAATACCACCTAGAGCATGAGAATTTTTCAGTGGAGGAGTTTCACTAGATGAAGACTGCAGTAACTGTGAAGAAAGCAGCCTGAGTTAAGGTACAAGACAGAAAGGATTCTGGTGGTTGGTATGGTCAGATAATCCTCAACAGAGAGATTGGTGAGTGATAGGGAAAGTCAGTTAAAGTTAAAAATAAAAAAGATTGGGGCGCCTGGGTGGCTCAGTCATTAAGCATCTGCCTTTGACTCAGGTCATGATCTCAGGGTCCTTAGATCAAGCCCCGCATCGGGCTCCCTGCTCAGGAGGGAGCCTGCTTCTCCCTCTCTCCCTGCTTGTATTCCCTCTCTTGCTGTCTCTCTCTCTCTGTGTGTCAAATAAATATATACAATCTTTTAAAAAAAGTTCCCAGTGATTAATTTTGTCCCTGTTATTTAATTGGGAAACAGATCTCTCTAGTAAAGTTAAATTTAGATCTACACATATTTTCCTGTTTGTATGCTCACTATGGTACTGGACAAAGATTTTTTTTTTTCTTAAAGGTGTTATTTATTTGAGAGAGAGAGAGAAAGAGAGAGAGATGAGCACACTAGCAGGGGTAGAGGGAGAAACAGCCTCCCTTGCTGAGCAGGGAGCCAGACGCGGGGCTCAATCCTAGGACCCTGGGATCATGACCAGGGCTAAAGACAGATGCTTAACTGACTGAGATACCCCGGCAGCCCTGGACAATGATTCTAAGACATACTTTGTTTTTTTCCATACTTAAACATCTCTTAAGTTTGGATGAATCTTGCAATAAATTGTGTATCATTTGGATAGCACTTTTCTTCCCCTTAGTGGTACATAAGACAAGGATGCATCTTAAAAATCAACCACTATGAATCGAGAATGCTATGAAGTCACCAGGAAGAGTAGATGAGGGGAAAAAAGTGTTTTATGTTTAAAGCAGAACGGAATCAATTCGTAACTCTATAAAAAAACTGCCTGAACCTCTTGCCCACAAGAAACAGAAATGATCAGATGGTCTATGGCAGGAAGGGGCAGGAACACATCTAGATTGAGTCCTTATAGAAAGTGAACAGTTGAGACCAGAGGACAGAAAGCAGACGAAGAAATGGTAAATTATTTTTCAGAGTAGAAGTTGTAAAGCCTGAGTTGAGAGAGAGAAATGCCATTTCCAACAGACCTCTGGAAAGCAGGGGCAAAATCAGGGCATGATGATATGGGGGTTGTTCTCATGTCAAGAGCAGTTAAGTCCCCAAGTCACCACTTGGATCAAGAAGTAAAACAGTTCACTGGTAAAAATTAGAAGGCAAGTGATCTGGGAAAAGTGAGCTGAAACAGCTCCAGGGTGGAGAACACTGGGCACAAAGGAGCAGGGATGAGGCATGGGACCAAGAGCAGAGGATTTGGTGAAAAATCTAGCAAGCCGCCAAACGGCAGTCAATATTTGCAAGATGTACCTAATAAGGAAAGGATGAGTCTCCAAAATATACAAAGAACTCATAACAAACAATAAGAAAATGAATAACCTGATTAAAAAATGGGCAAAATATCTGAAGAGATACCTCAGCAAAGAGATATGAAGGAAGTAAACAAGCATATGAAAAGATGCTCAACATCACATAACACTTGGCAACTGCAAATTAAACAAGGAGATATTACAACACACCTGTTAAAATGACCGAAATCCAGAACACCAATAACATCAAATGCTGGTGAGAATGAGAGTCAACAGGAACTCTGACTCACTGCTGGTAGGAATGCAACATGGAATGGCTACTTTATAGGCTGTATAGACTTAGTATATACTTAGTGTAAATGTAATATAGTTTACTATAAACTTAGTATAACTAAGTTTATATAGACCTGTGGAATCACTGTGTTGCACACCTAAAACTAATGTAACATTGTGCATCAACTATATATTTTTTTAAAGTTCAGCAGTTTCTTACAAAATTAAATGTGCTCTTACCGTATGATCCAGCAACTTGCTTTTCAGTATTTACCCAAATGAGTTTAAAATATGTCACTAAAAATTGCATGCATTATGTTTACAGCAGATTCATTCATAACTGCCAAAACTTGGAAGCAACCAAGTTATACTGCTCTAGGTGAAGGGATAAACCGTAGTACATCTAGACAGTGGGCTATTACTCAGTGTTAAAAGGAAATGAGCTACACCTAAAAAATCACAATGTTTCTTGAAACTTTCAGAGAGCTGACGTCACTCTAACAACGCTCTTAACAGTTTTTCACCTCACAAATAGAGAAAAGAAATCCTTTTTGTGACCTTCAAAGTTGTACCCGCTTTGGTCCTCACTCTTGACGTAAGTCATTTTCCCCAAATGAATCTACAAACATATCACCAGAGACAAGAGAAGAAGCAGCACTAGCTGAGAGACCAGTACTGCACAGACTGTGTTGAGAGGCAATGTGTGCAAAACTCATGAAAAAGTTGAATTTCTATATATTGAATTTCCTTAAAGAAAGTGTTACAATACAATGAATCAATCAAAGGTCAAGGTACCAGCACCTTTTAAGAAATTCAATAAATACATCCTTTTTTGTAAGTAATGGGAGAATTAGTGAGGGGTTTCAAGCAGAAAAATAACAATCTGACTGGCATTTTAGAAAGTAAAATTCTGACTGCATTGTGGATACATTAGATGGGGTAAGTCTAAAAAACAGTCAAAATGCATTAAATTAACTCAGGAGACCTTGTGAGGTTCCTAACATAAACCTTAGCAGGGAGAGATGATACTTCATTGTTGCAAGCTATTTAGGAAGTCATACACAGCAAGAGAACCAAAGTGGGAGGAGAAAGAACTTCTCCCAGTGTTCAGGCTGAAAGGGAGGTTATGCACCTCTATAAATTTCATTCTATCTTCAACCAGGACTCATATGTGATGCATTACAGGGGACTTGCTCAGCATCTACTAAATGAGATTACCCTCCCCTCTGCTACTTACGCCCACCCCCAGTGTCATTGTTCAGATAGACCTGGGCTGGAATGGACAGAACTCGGAAGCCTCTGGCTCCCAGGTCCACAGTTCTGTATTTAGCTTCTACCTTCCCAGCAGAGCAGACATTGTAAAAACACATCATTCCAAATTTCTCAAGCCTTTCTAAGGCTATTTGTCCTTAACCATTTTTCTGCTCAACAACCAAGGGGATATTACACTCCCATTAAACTTTTGTTCACTATGGCAATTGTTATTACTCTGATGTGGGGATAAGTTGCAGTATAAGAATCACCAAGTGGCCTTTTAAAACTACACACTCATTCCCCTCTCCCTTTGTGATGGCTACCAACACACCCACGGAGGGGAGGAATTAAGTGGAAAAAAGATTGAGAACCACCTACTGCTTTACTAACCTATTTTATAAGGATAAGAATTCAGATATGTAACAGCAGTATTCCAAATTGAATTCTGAGAACTTACTCTGTATTTTTGATACACGTTTTCTGTTATTTCCTATGGTGACAAACACTCTCAGGTCTCAATCTACTTCTCAGCAGGAACTACACATAGTTAAATGAGACCAGTATTATGATGCCCTCCCTACTGAGAAAAATCTCAGTGCCATTCTGAAAGGATCTGAAGTTAAGAAAGGTAATGAAATACTAGGAAAGCTTTAAAGTTGTCCATATTCAAATTCTTTACAGAAAAAAATTCATATTTAATTTAGTAACTCAAAACAAACAAAACACATATTCCTTTACTGACTCATCTCTACTTTTTTTAACAGAATTTTTTTTTAAGATTTCATTTATTTGAGAGACAGAGAGCACAAGCAGGGGGTTTTTTGATGTGGGTATAAGTTGCAGTATAAGAATCACCAAGTGGCCTTTTAAAACTACACACTCATTCCCCTCTCCCTTTCTGATGGCTACCAACACACCCACAGAGGGGAGGGATTAAGTGGAAAAAAGATTGAGAACCATCTACTGCTTTACTAACCTATTTTATAAGGATAAGAATTCAGATATGTAACTCTGAAAGGGAAGCTAAGGTAAATGAGTGAATTACAATAAAATAAAGCACACTAGCTTGGCAACTGCATGCAGATTGAGATTTTCCCAAAATGTGGCACAGGAGATGACTTCAAGCAATCAATACATTTACCTTAATGGTCACTAAAATAACACAAGTAGCTCATCGAATCTGTGAAATCACACATTATTGTTTAGGGGAAGATGAAAGTAGGAGGAATTCACAGATTTCTTATCTTAGAGGCCCTATGCTCAAAAAATGCTCTTGTTGAGCCTTAAGCAAACGTGACTTAAAAAAAAAATAACAGCTTTGGCATATAATTCACGTACCACAAAATTTATCCTTTTAAATTATGCAATTCAATTGTAGTGAGTAAATTCACGAGGTTGCACGACCATTACCACTATCTAATTCCAAGAGACTATAACCGTTTGTAGTTACTACCACTCCCCTCTGACCCCTGGCAATAGCTAATCCACTTTCTGTCTCTATGGATTTGCCCATTCTGGACACTTCAGAGAGATGAAATCAACAATATGTGGCTGCTTTCACTTAAATGTTTTCAAGATTCATCTGTGTTATAGCACGGATCAGTATTTCGCTCCTTTTTAATGGCCAAATAATATTACATCATAAGGACATGCCACATTTTTGTTCACCCACATCAGCTGATGGACATTTGGGCTGTTCCACTTTTTAGCTATTATAAATAATGCTGCTATGAACACCCATGTACAAGTTTTTGTGTGGACATACTTTCAGTTTTCTTGGGTATATACCTAAGAATAGAATGATGGGTCATGTGGTAACTCTACGTTAACTTACTGAGAAACTGATTAACTATTTTCCAAAGTGGTTTGCATCATTTTTGAATTCCATAAGCAATATATAAGGTTCCAATTTCTCTACATCTTTGCCAACATTTTACTGCCCATTTTTAAAAAATTATTATACCTGGGGCGCCTGGGTGGCTCAGTGGGTTAAAGCCTCTGCCTTCGGCTCAGGTCATGATCTCAGGGTCCTGGGATCGAGCCCCACATCGGGTTCTCTGCTCAGTGGGGAGCCTGCTTCCTCCTCTCTCTCTCTGCCTGCCTCTCTGCTTACTTGTGATCTCTCTCTGTCAAATAAATAAATAAAATCTTTCAAAAATATTATTATACCTGTATTAATAGGTGATCTCATTGTAGTTTTGACTTGCATTTTTTCTAACGACTAGTGATGGCAACTAATTCTTTGTATGTCTTGGTTACCTCCCCAAAAGCCATGTTCCTTATCTATTAGCCTACTCTCGTCTTCCGCCTACAAAGCCTGCAGTCTCCACTTCATCTCTGAGACCTAGTCCCCTTTATGTTCCTACTCCCACCTGGACAACCCATACTGAGCTTTCCTTCACACAGCCTTGCCCTCATCCCAGCAGCCTCTCTCAAGCCTACCTCTGTAGACTTTAGCTTTTCTCTTTCTCTCAGTTCCCTCTTCTGTTTCCCAGTCTCAAGTCCGACATTTCCAAAGTCCTTCTTAATCTTCCTATATTCTAAACCACCTCTCCCTTTGACTCTAGGCTCCTCTCTCCCCCTCCATGTCCTTCCTTCTTAATATGCACAGGCGACAAGCTCTGCAGACCTGGTCCTTTACCTATCCTTTGTCCTTGGTACTATTAAATGTTATCCCATTCTTTCTCTATTCCCCAGTTTCTCACTAGTCTGCAGTCTGTCTGCCATTTGATTTGTGAGTAAAAGCAATGCTGGAAGAAAACCATTCCAACTGAAGAGCTGTGATGGTGAATTTTATGTGTCAACTTGGCTGGAATATGCGGTTCCCAGGTATATGGTGAAACATTATTCTGGGTGTGTCTGTGAGGATGTTTCTGCATGAGATTAACATCTGAATTGGTAATCTGGGTAAAGCAGATTGATAATCACATCAAAAAATTGGCAAAAGACATGAACAGATGCTTCTCCAAAGAAGACATACAAATGGCTAACCAACACATGAAAAAATGTTCATCATCATTAGCCATCAGGGAAATTAAAATCAAAACCACATTGAGATACCACCTTAGACCAGTCAAAATGGCCAAAATTAACAGGACAGGAAACAACAAATGTTGGAGAAGATGTGGAGAAAGGGGAACCCTCCTACACTGTTGGTGGAATGCAAGTTGATGCAGCCACTTTGGAAAACAATTTAAAACAATTAAAAATAGAGCTACTCTATGACCCTGCAATTGCACTACTGGGTATTTACCCCAAAGATACAGATGTAGTGAAAAGAAGGGCCATCTGTACCCCAATGTTCATAGCAGCAATGGCCACGGTCGCCAAACTGTGGAAAGAACCAAGATGCCCTTCAACGGACGAATGGATAAAGAAGATGTGGTCCATATACACTATGGGGTATTATGCCTCCATCAGAAAGGATGAATACCCAACTTTTGTATCAACATGGACAGAACTGGAGATTATGCTGAGTAAAATAAGTCAAGCAGAGAAAGTCAATTACCATATGATTTCACTTACTTGTGGAGCATAAGGAATAACACGGAGGACATTAGAAGAAGGAAAGGAAAAGTGAACTGGGGGAAATCAGGGAGAGACAAAGCATGAACTCTGAGAAAAAAAGCAAAGCAGTGGACTCTGAGAAACAAACTGAGGATTTTGGAGGGGAGGGGGTTGTGGGGATGGGTGAGCCTGGTGGTGGGCATGTATTGCATGGAACCATGGAAGCAGTGTATATACAGTGAATCTTAGAACACTGGAAAAAATAAAATTAAAGACTAAACAAACAAACAAGCTATTGGTTCTATGTAACCCAAATAGAACAAAAAAGGCTAAGAGGTAACTTCTTCGTCCTGTTTGAGCTGGAATATTGGTCTTCTTCTGCCCTGGGACTAGAACTACATCATCGGCTCCCCTGGGTCTCTAGCCTGTGGACTACAGACCTTGGGACTTCTCAGCCTCCATAATCATGTGAGCCAATATTTCATAATACTTATATTTATTAATATTTAATTATATTTATTATATATATTTATGTAAAATATAATATTTATATATATTAAATAAGTAAAATTCACACAGAGGAATTTAGATTTGGTTCAGTGAACAAAAAAGAGACAATGAGTACCTATTTAGAGGTTATGTTTGTTAATAGTACAACATCACTAAGCAAGACAAATTGAAATAGGGAGATTACAAAAGTTAGGAGACTACAAAAACAAGGCCTACACAGATTCCTGCCTGGGGCAAATGCAAATGCAATTGAAAATCTTAAAAATAATTTCAGAGAAACAAAAATGCAAGAACAAAGAAGACAATTTAATTCCAAAGTTCCACTCTAAAAGAAGAGTAGGGTCAGACAGAAATGCTACAGTTGAGAAAGAAAACTAGGTTTTTTGGTTTATTTCTTTATTCTTTGGCATGTGGGAGAGTTCTGATGGAGAAGATGATTAATTGAACTTTGGACATGTGGCATTTGAGGTGATGGCAGACATCCAGGTACAGATGACAGTCTTAAAAGATGAAATGGACAGAAGCTTCCTAAAATTAATTTAGGGTTCTACCATCCCACGACAACATTTTATGCTCAGCAAAATATATCCCTTGTCTTATTCAAGGGCATCCCTGGGAATTGGGCATCAAAGTAACTGGTTACTGAACATGGTTCTACTGTGCAGTCAGTTTATCAGCTCCATCACTAAAATCTTCAAATATCTCCCAAACTGATGCTATTCATATGATCTACTGAGAACTTCCTTTCCAAAGTGATATAAACTTGGGCACTCACACATGCTGAGCATTTTATTTATGTAGTGATAAAAGGAAACCAAGAGATTAAAATTATCACAAATATTCAGCATTCAAACCACAAGATCACTAACCCTCTTAAATCCTCCTAGATAGGACTATGTCCTATGTAACTCTGGTCTGGGGGGCACCCACCAGTGTTTTAAAGATTTGACTTTCTTTCTTCCTGACACAGCCACTACTTGTGTCACCATCTGCCCCTTTCTCAAAGGGGCTAAGAGGACAGAAAATAGAGCTTAGTCCAATTGAGAACTTCATTCCACAATATGGTTAAAAATTAACGTAGCATAACTTGAAACCAGTAAAGGCTGCTGCCCAAATACATACACAGGCACTACTACTACTGAGACAAACGATGCAAAATCTCAAAGACCTCAAGTCCAACATTTCAAAAAGTCTTCAAATTATGGTCCTCTTGCTTATCGTCCCAATAGGCAGAAAACTGACAAGTGGTTAAGGAGTGACAATATCCAAACCATATGCCATTATATAGTGTAAGCTCTAACTCTCTGCTATACTTATAATAAAAAAGCCTCTCTTATTACCATATATTACCACAAATCTAATAATGCCTTTTTAAAATGCTGCCAGAGGGGCGCCTGGGTGGCTCAGTGGGTTAAGCCGCTGCCTTCGGCTCAGGTCATGATCTCAGGGTCCTGGGATCGAGTTCCGCATCGGGCTCTCTGCTCAGCAGGGAGCCTGCTTCCCTCTCTCTCTCTCTCTGCCTGCCTCTCCGTCTACTTGTGATCTCTCTCTGTCAAATAAATAAATAAAAATCTTTAAAAAAAAATAAAAAATAAAAAAAATAAAATGCTGCCAGAAAGTGTCTCTGCTAATCTGAGGATTCTATATTTGTGTTCAAATGGCAGCAAGAGCTCTTTCCTAATAACTTATATTAGGTTACTATCTTATTTTTTTATTTTCTTAAAAGTCTGTGGCTAATCACTGAAAAAGCTATAAATGTGGTTAATTTTTCCCCCATTCCCATAATGTATACATTTTAGCAGACTGTGTTTTCCCAAAATGGTCACAATATTTCCCATCCCACAGGCTCTTCTGCAATATGACCTTTCCAATACCCCAATAAGGAGTCCAATTCTCTCGACTCTAGGCTGGCCTTAATGATTCACTTTTAACCAACAGAATATGGTAAAAGTGATAATGAATGATTTCCGAGCCCAGATCAGTAGAAGCCTTGCAGCTTCTTTCTCAGACTCTCGAAGACTCAGTCTCCAGATGCTGCCATGCTATGAAAAACTAAAGCTGCACAGAGTGGGCATGTAGGTCCTCTAGCCGACTGCCCCAGCTGAGCCCAGCCTTCAAGTCACCAGAGGAAGAAAGAAGTCATCTTGCAAGAAGAATCTGCAACCCTGTTGTTTCAATTCCCCGCGGAGCAAATCACACCCATCCATTCCAGTCTTCCCACCTGAAAACCCAGACATCATGGAGCAGACAAACCAGCCCCTCTGTCTCTGAATTTTTGGCCAAAGAACTTGTGAGAATAAACTGGTGGTTGTTTTGCAAGATTTTTGGGTGGTGTAAAAGGCAGCAATAAAAAACCAGAGCAGCAACAGCTAATTGGAATGTGTATGATGGGTAACATGCCCATCCCTTCATTTTAGTGACTGCATTTCACATTTTTCTTCCCCCCCCACTTTACTGAAAACTTTCATTTTCAAAAAAATTTTATTTGCCAATTTTGTTACCCATTTATTTTGACAGTTCAACTTTAGAAACCATCATATCCAATAAAATCATTTCCCCAGGTTTGATTTCAAGCTTATTTGTTTTAAAAGCTTGCTTCTAACATTCTCTCCATTTATTGGAATTATTTCAGCCTTTTTCACCCTTTTATTGCAATCTATGTTTGAATTAGGTCGTGACTAAAGACATAATTACTTGAAGCAAGATGTTGTGCACCCAACTATAACCTATGATAAGTAAACATTCTATCAGGCAGGCATAAGAATTATTCACCACTTACCATAAATAAAGTGCTATACCAGCACTTCACATTTAATCATTATAAATGCTTTATTATTGAGTTAGCCATATTGAATTCTATATATCTATTCTTGTCCACAAGTCGTATTTTGAGAGAAAAAGCTCATTTTCCTGTTTAATGAAAAGGCTATTCTTGTTTAATATATAATCTTAATACAAACTCTTTAAACCATTGCATTTTTATAAATACAGTCAACTTTATAACTTGCTATTATATTTAATGGGGACAAATTGGTCCCTCACAAATCATAGCATAAAAAAATCAAGGTCTTTGTTTTCCTGAGAGAATTTCATTTTCTTTATGAATCTTTATAACTACTTGGCAAAGAAAAACTTAGTCCTGTTGTTTCTGTTTAGTCACTTCTAATTAAAGTTTAGACCTTTCAGAAGATATTCCATTAAAACCAAGTATTATCATCCCAGTTACATTCCACCCCTGGAACTCACTCAGTTCCAAGCATCCCCACTAGGGTCCCTTCTGCTTTCACCCTGCTCAGCTGGGCCCTTCTAGAGGTGTCTACAAGGACATGATGCTCTCTTACTGATATGTGCTAGGTTGAACAAGCTGCACATCTGGCCAATATTATCCTCTTGCTGGTCTTGAAAGTGTAGTGGAAAAACACTGGGCACGACAGTGGCTGCAGTGATAGTGCAAACAGTCTAGGACAGATAAAGAATGAAGAAAGAATGGGTTCATGAATAGGAAGAAAAAGAACCAGGGGGGCTGGAGAATGGGTAAAATGTGTATGTGCTGCCGAAGCGAGCACAGAGAATGGGTAAAATGTGAAAAGGAAGGGAGAGATGAAAGGTTAAGAAGTTCATTAATTTAATCAACAAATATTTATAATATCTTTCATATGGTTATTCTGGAGTTTAAGATTTAGAGGAAAATGTGTACAAGTAGCTTGAGTAAAGGAAAAGATCACAGAATTTGCAAAGGTCAAAAACCGTGAGACTAGAGTGTTAGGCCACCCGTAGACAGCGACTCCCTGCTGAGCATGGGAAGCAACAAAGAGAGAGGTGCAGGAGGAAGACATGGTTGGCCTAAATCTCAAGAACTGTACTTACAGAAGAGTCCAGGAGCAATGGTTTATAAGTTGCAATAAGAGCTAGAAGAAAGATGTCTCTAAGACTTCTGACAGATGCAATGTGTGAAAATGAGTAGTGGTCACCTGCAAAGACAGCATAAAAAGCAGCATCCTGGGGAGAGAGCCAGGTTTTCAAATGACAATAAGCAGATAAAGTACCTGATGAAGAGATGTGGCTGCAGAGGACTCTGTTCAGCAGGGAGCAAGAGCTGTAGAGAGCAAGTATAAAAACTCCAAGCACACAGGGGAAGGAAGGAAACCTGAGGATAAGCTAGATGACCCAGGGCCCAGAGTTTGCAGCCAGGGCCCAGGGACAGAGGGATGAGGTAAGACAGATAGACAGAATGAGCTGACTTGAAGCTTCCAGATGTACTCTGATCTTATCATTCTGAACTTAGCAGGCTATGGATTTTATACAGAAGCTCAAGTATGTTAGTGACAGGTGACCAAGGTTAGCCTTACTCACAACTATATAACTGTGAGAAAGTCACTTTAAACCTCTCTAAACCTTAGAGTTTTTTTTTTCTTCTGTAAAGTGAACAGTATCTAGTTTGTGAAGTTATGACAGTGAAACAACATAATGTATGTAAAGTGCTTAACACAGTGACACACAGTACTGCGCAATACACTTTTTGGTTTAATTGCTTTTGCTTATTGATATGGTCCTTCCAAGGAACTGTAACCAGGTATGCATGAGACAAGCCTGCTGTAAACCCTCAGCCTCTGGGCATTATCTACATTCACACCAGTGGTCCTCTCAATTCCTCTCTCCCATCTTGTGGCAGAAACAGCTGTACTCAGTAGAGGAAATGAAGAGACTCAGGAGGCTCTTAGTGATCTGGCCAGAGTTTCATTCAGGTAACATGAAACATTAAGAGCATTGCCAAATATTGCTTGGGCATACTCTGGTATTCTCAGGTATGTTCTGTCTTGTACATCTGTTAAATTGCAAAGTCCTGAAGGATGAGCTCCAGGACTTATTTATGTTCCCCCAACCCACACTCCAGCATTTATTAGACACTCAAAATGTGTGTCTATCCATATAGGAATAAAGTAAAAGGAGCAAAGTTCCATACCTCAAACATGTTAATTCCAGAGGCTATATATTTGGCACAATACTACTTCTTTTGTTAAATAAATTCTAGACTAGTTTTTTAAAAGATGTTTAGATTTTATAAAATGTGACTTTCATATTTCAGTATCAACCAACAAAAAAGTAAAACCTAAAAATATACCCATATTTCTAATAAATAGAATATTGGTATTTTCATTCATGCTATTATTTTAAGGAAGACAAACTATGCAGAAATTTTCTATAAACATTAATAATCAAGTTAGAAAAGAGCATTTGATCAAATAATTCACAAATACATTTTTCTTTAAAAATTCTAAAACATATTAATCAGTTAGAAAAGACGGTTTGATCAAATAATTCACAAATATACCACGTTTTTCTTAGGATCTTGCTTCTTTTTTTAAAAAATATTTTATTTATTTTTGAGAGAGAGAGAGAGAGAGAGACATTACAAGTAGGCAGAGCGGCAGGCAGAGGGAGAAGCAGACTCCCCACTGAGCAGGGAGACTGATGCGGGACTTGATCCCAGGACACTGGGATCATGACCTGAGCCTAAGGCAAATGTTTAACCGACTGAGCAACCCAGGTACCCTGTGGTTTCTTGTTTAATACAAATTGAAGACTTAGAACTTTCTAGCTGCTAATTAAAAAAACAAACAAAAAAACCACTTAAGCAAAATAAGATTCTGCATTCTTATATTCCACCTTATTTAGCCACATGACTGCAGAGCGGCTGCAAGCTAAATTCTGGTACCCATCTTCATCCCCTGGTTCCTCCTCCACTGCCCTCCTCCACCCCCTTCTTATTATACTCTTTGCAATCTCTGAGCCAATATTTAAATACTAGATCAAACACCCACCACCCACCCACACACATAAAACTCCTTACATCCTCAGACTCTCATTTTTGCCCCTCTCAGCCAAAGCCGTGGATTCTCTTCCACCAGAAGCAATACTCTATGTATTGCACCTAACTCAATATGGGATCTCGAAGTGATTTGTGCATACACCTAGCTACCCAATGTTGCCTTCTAAAAGGCACAACATGGCACAGTTAAACAACTTGTTCTTTTATTTAGCTTTCTCACTCCACCTGCCTCATGATAGTAATACTTTTTGGGGGGGGCGGCTATTGGGCACTCATTGCAAACAGACTATCTGAGGTATGAGAAGCTGACCTGGAACCCACGCCTGCCCTGGCTATGATGGGGCAGTCTCACCTCACCCTACACCAGGCCCCTGGCACTATGGACCCAAAGCAAGCTGCTAAGGGCAGGGCCCCACCCACTGAAGTAGCTGCATCTTAAGCTCCACAAGTACAACTCCCCAGGCTTGCCCAACTCCCACACAGATCCAGGCCTGCAGGAAAGGAGGTGGGGGGAAGGCCCCTGACAAACACTGCAGCCTCTGAGAAAAGGCACTTCCTGCCTGCCCATCCCAGGGATAGCCCAGCAGGCAGTGTGGGGAGAGGGCAGCTGGCTGCCAGCCAGAGGCCAGTAGGGCAGGGATGGGGCAAGCCAGGCTTGGGGGGGGTGTCACTGCTGTTCCAGGCAGTCCTTGGTCACCCCCTGGGCACCACCTCTGCCAGCACATTCTGCACGTTGTCGGGGTCAGTGTAGCTGTGGCCTGTCATACTGCCTACATTCAGTGTAGATCTAGGCATTGGGATTCACAAATTTCCCTCCCATCATTACCTTTGGAGATTTCAAAAATGCATGTAGAGATAAAAATATATTATATGTTTATAAAAAATAAAATTAAAAAAAAATGCATGTAGACTCCAAAGGACCACATTTACAGTTCTTAGGGATTCTAACAACTGTCACTCTCCTATAAACATTCTCAAGACTGTATCCTGCATCTCATTTTAACTTACTCCACCTCAGAAACAGCCCCCTCTCATGTTATAACACCTTGATGTAAACCTTCAACCTCTTGGCATTACCTACATTCACACCAATGGTCCCCTCAATTCCTAGAGTTTCCTTCATCTGTCAGCTCCGTCCTAACCTCACTTCCTTCCCCTTGCAGCCCAAGGGTAGATTAACCCTCCTATTGAAGTTCTTCAGCTCTCTTACTGCTATACCCAACAGACAAAACCCAGACTCTGGAATAATACTTTAATAACTGCCCTCCTCTTTCCTACATTTGGCGAACAATAATCCTTTCCATAGGACTTTTCAGAAAACTGTGAAGCATTTAAATTAAGATCAAATACCACACCTAATTTCCTCTTGGGACAACAACACATCTCTCTGGATCTTTTCTCTGAAAAGATCTGGTCCATGATTTCTCTTCTTTCTCCTAGCAACTATACTAAATAATTTCCACTCTGTTTGAGGCCACAGCCACTTTTTATTTTAATTATCACCTATATGCTAATGACTTTTACATTTTTATTCCTACTATTCTCTACTTTTGGCTTAAAATGAATATCCAAATGTTTGCTATTTCTACCTGGATATACACAGTCATCCTCAAACTCTGAACTAATTCTCTCTCTCTCCCATTAATTCTACTTCTCTTTAGGGATAACCAGCCTCTAAAATGGCCTACACTGATTTTTGTCTCCCAACAGCCAAATCTTTGTGTAGTCACTAGCTCCAGTATACCATGGTTAGTTTGTGTAACCAACAGA
This sequence comes from Enhydra lutris kenyoni, assembly GCF_002288905.1. Classification (NCBI taxonomy): domain Eukaryota; kingdom Metazoa; phylum Chordata; class Mammalia; order Carnivora; family Mustelidae; genus Enhydra; species Enhydra lutris. The sequence continues at coordinate 14,373,458 of NW_019154101.1, forward strand.
ATATGGCAACAGATAATATGTCACTCTATATGATTATGAAAAGACCACAGCTTCCATTTTGGTCTTTTTCTTCCCCAATCCCCTCAGATGACTTGCTGTAGAGAGGTCCACATGGTGAAAGACTAAAGTCTCTTGCTAACAGTCATAGGAGTTAACTTAAAAAAAAAAAAAAAAAAAAAAAAAAAAGGAGCATCTCGCCTTAGTCAAATCTTCAGCTTCACTGGAACCTCATGAAAAACCCTGAGCCAGAACCACAAGCTAAGTGACACCTACATTCCTGAACTTCAGAAATTGTGAGATAATAAATGTTTATTGTACTAACCTGCTAAATTTGGGAGTACCTTGTTACACAGAAATGGATGTTCTTCTTATATTCCTATCTCGGTTGACATTAATATCCATCTAGTCACTAATTCATCAATGTTCATTCATGAGTACCTACAGTGTAACAAAAGACCTGTTATCCTCAATCTTCCACTACAACAGACTGTCACAAATTCCTGATAAGCTTACTTCCCATATGTTTCTTAAATCTGCCCCTCAAAATTTTCCAAATCTCGGGTGCCTGGATGGCTCAGTTAGTTGAGCCACTGCCTTCAGCTCAGGTCATGATCCTAGAGTCCCGGGATCAAGTCCCATATCGGGCTCCCTGCTTAGCAGAGGGGTCTACTTCTCCCTCTGACCTTCCCCCTCTCATGCCTGCTCTCTCTCATTCTCTGTCTCTAATAAATAAATAAAATCTTTAAAAAAAAATTCCCAAATCTCTCTTCTCTCTCCTACTATAGTCCTAATCCAGGCCCTCATAATCTCTCATCAATACTGTATTCCAATACCCTCCCAATTAGTTTCCTTGATTCCTACCTGTCCCTGCCACGAGTTAGCTATTTAAGACATAGAGAAGCAGCATATACATAAGAGTTAAGGTGAAAGGACAGGAAAAAGTTCTCACAAGGAATGAATGACCTCAGTATCTTTGTAGACAAGTAACAGAAGCTTGATAGTCTTGACAGTTTTAGTAAAATAGAAAGCAGCTTATTTACATGATGTGTACAAAAGGAAGCAACGAGTTTCCTCTTGCTACTATAATAATATGTCACAAAGCTAGCAGTGTAAGGCAACACAGATTTATTAATCATACAATTCTGGAGGTCTCAAATGAGATTATAATCTGGAGGCTCTTGGCAAGGATTCAATTCCTTGCCTTTTCTAGTTTCTAGAGGCCACCTACATTCCTTAGCTCATGCCCACATTCCATCTTCAAAGTCAGTAATGGCTAGTGAAGTCCTTCTCACATCCTATCACTCTGGCACTGACTTACCTCCTTTCCACCCCCTTTCACTCAGGAGGATTCTTGTGATTACACTGGCCCTATCCAAATAATCAAGGATAATCTCTCCATCTCAAGATCCTTCATTTAGTCACATCTTCAAATGTAAGGTAACATATTCAAAGATTCCAGGGATTGGGATGTAGACACATTGGGGGTAAAGAAGCGAGAGGTGGCATAATTCTGCCATAGTCTAGTTCCATAATTTTCTGTGGCTATGCTTCACAATCCAGAAACAGACAAAATAAATAGCAAGAGAGACTCAGGATTGAAATTTAAGATACGCGGGGTCCTAAAGAGAGCAATATCAAAGTGACAGGCGTGGCTTCAGATCAAAGTCTTTTTCTAGGCCAGTTAACCTTGCTAACTCCTTCAAGACCATAGAGTGCTCTTATCCAGGTTCCTTTTCACCAGCATTTTCTGATAATCACTGGGGGGGGGGGGAGCTAAGAAGATACCAAAAGATATGAACATTCTCTACTATTAAAACTGAAAATATACATTCTTCTCGGTCATTTAAAAAAGGTATAGGTCAAGTCTAATTATCTGCCAAAATATCCTCTATTTAAATATCTTAAGTTTTCTGTATGTTGCATAAAGTCACTTCAGAGACTTCCAACCAAGTGTGCTAAACTCCAGAGAGTATAAGATTCCTAGTTATCTTTAGATACGTAGACAAAGGCTTTTAACAAAAACAACTCCCACACTGACAGTTTGTGTTGGGAAGGAACCGCAAACATATTTTAAGCAAATGATGAATATAAAAAAATAAGGCTTTATTTTAATTAAGTCAACATTGTATTTCCAAAGGTTTCACTCCATGCTGTGGAATAATTTATATATTTTATTCCTTCTGACCTAGGGCAATGTGGTAGATTCAAGTTCAGATTATGAAGATCACAGTTTATAACCAAGGAGAGAATCATGTAATTCTGTCCCATGTTTATGATTGTAGGGCATCTGCTTGGTGAACGGCAACTCACACAAAAGGTGAGTATTCCTGCCCCCACTATCCCTTCCACCCCTTTCATCTGTGGGTGCTTAGTGAGATAATAAGAGTCAAAGTCACAATCATGTGAGGGTGTTCAGGGTATTAATAAGAGTCATAGTCACAGAGGCTCATAACAACAGCTCAAAAACCAAAGCAGGGGCTAAGTAAACAGCAGATGCAAAGTTCTGTATCCATTTTTAGATACAGTAGATCCTCACTATTGTGGATTCCATATTTCCAAGTTTGCCTACTTGCTAAAATTTATATGTAACCTCACAATCTAACACAGCTTGTTAGATAAGCTTCATTCATGCATGAGCTATAATGCTGTTGCCTATGAGTTCACTTTTTTTTTAAAGATTTTATTCATTTGAGAGAGAGAGAGAGAGAGAGAGAGAGAGAGAAAGAGAGAGAGTGTGCACGCACAAGAGCGCACACCAGCACAAGCAGGGGGAGGGGCAGGCAGAGGGAAAAGGAGAGGCAGGCTCCCTGCAGAGCTGGGAGCTTGAGGCAGGGCTCCATCCCAGGGCCCTGGAATCATGACCTGGGCCAAAGGCAGATGCTTAACGAACTGAGCTACCCAGGTACACTCTATGAGTTTACTCTTAATGAATAGAAAATATGTATTAAATAAGGTGCCATTAAACAGAAACACACATAAAACAAGGTTATATATTTACTGGTTGCTGAAAATGTGACCAGAGGGTATCAGGAACATAACCCTGTATTTCTTCTAGGACATAACTTGATAGAATATAACCATCTTAATGAGAATCCCCTGTATTTTTTTTTAAAGATTTTATTTATTTATTTGACAGAAAGAGAGATCACAAGTAGGCAGAGAGTCAGGCAGAGAGAGAGGGGAGGAAGCAGGCTCCTGCGGAGCAGAGAGCCCGACATGGGGCTCGATCCCAGGACCCTGGGACCATGACCTGAGCCAAAGGCAGAGGCTTTAACCCACTGAGCTACCCAGGCACCCCGAGAATCCCCTGTATTTTATTTGCTGTTAAACCTTTACTTCTGGTAGCTGTAGTCCCTAGTAATATAGAATATACCTCCATCAAAAGAGAAAATGCATATAAAAACATACTTATTTTATTTATTTGAGAGAGAGAGAGGGAGAGAGTGTGCATGAGCAAGGTGAGGAGCAGAAGAAGAGAAGGAAGGAAAGCAGACTCCTTGTTGAACACAGAGCCTGACATGGGGCTTGATCCCAGGACCCTGAGATCACGACCTGAGCTGAAACAAAAAGTCAGACACTCAACTGCCTGAGCCACCCAAGCATCCCGACATACTTAATTGTTAACGACTTACTTGTAAAAGGCTGAACCAACGAGAAGGGGTCTGGAAAATGGGTAGGAATTGACATTTACTGACCTCTTCTCCAACACAAATTATCTTATTTAATCTCTACAATACTTCCATGAGATTGGCTTTGTTATTCTCATTTTACAGATGAGAAGACTGAGGCTCTTACAGGTTAAAACTTATTAAAGGCTAAACACTAATAAGTGGTGAACCTGAAATTCAAACTGGGGTCTGTCTAACCCACTGAACCTATACCTCTGACATACATGATAGGCACTGCTGCCTCACTGGGCCATATAGCTCTGGGACTGTGGTTCTCTGGCCTGCCCAGGAGAGACCTACACCTAATACAGACACATTAACTCCTGGGTTTCAGAAGACTGAAATTTCCCTTACCTCCTTTATCCCCTGGACAAAAACATTACAGATTTGTAACCAGAGAACGTATCAATATTTTTCTTTAAATTATTATTAAAAACCTTACTGAAGAAGACACTGGAAGGCACTAGCTTCTTTATCTAAGAAAATTAGATATATAAATTCTACCCAAAACAAACTAAACAGTTGTCCATAATTAAGCATTTAAAATTTGTCAGATTAATCTGTTGATTAAAATTTTCACCTGCTTTATTCTGATATTTTCTCAGAAGTCTACTGAAAAAATGAAAAACACATGTAGCTCAGAAGTGGAATGATAAATTACTCGAATTAAATAACTTATAGTGCCTAACACAGCATCCTTCAAGGACTAGGCATTCAACAAAAGTTTTCCAACCCTATGGCTCCATATGCTTTATTTTAGTCATATTTAAGTATACCTACTTTTGTTACTCTGGGTAGACCATTATATCAAACACACATACATACATGTATGCATGCGTGTGTGCGCACGCACACACACACACACACACACACACACTCAACTTCCCTTCAAAATTACATGCACTTTGGGGGGCCTGGGTGGCTCAGAGGGTTAAGCCTCTGCCTTCAGCTCAGGTCATAATCTCAGGGTCCTGGGATAGAGCCCCACATCAGGCTCTCTGCTCAGCAGGGAGCCTGCTTCCCTCTCTCTCTCTCTGCCCACCTCTCTGCCTACTTGTGATCTATGTTAAATAAATAAATAAAATCTTCAAAAAAAAATTACATGCACTTTGTTTTTAAACTGTTTCACTAGGAAACATTGGAATAGGAATGGGATACTATTTAGGGTTTCAGTTATGAAATTCTGTTATGAAGTGTTTCAGAAGGAAGAGAATGAAAAGTGCAAATATCTGTGAGCACACAGACAGACATTCAATAGAATAAACAATCTTCCCAACCAGAAAGTCAATATCTAGACTGTACATATTCAAACCTTGCATTTCGCTTTATAAGAGAGGGCAAATAAAATACGTAAATGAATTTATTCAGAAGTAAAATTTCAGCCTTTGCCATAGGATTAGTCCAGGTTTGGCTAATCTTCAATGCATATACTGATGACCCTAACAACAACCCAGAGATAACAAAGGACTCCATGTAACTTATGAGTGGAATGGTTTAATGTAAGTTTATTATTTTGGAAAGTGGAAAATTAAATTACTTATGGTAACCTCTAGTCAACTAAAATAACTCATTCTCCAATAATATTAGAGTTTATCCCAATATTTTACTAAAATTATCAGTTTTAGAGATGACTTAAATATTAGCAATGTACTTTGTAAACCAAATTTTCATTTTCAAACCCTTTAAACCTCAAAATAGAAATGGTACAAAAAATTAGGAAATACAGACTCATAATTTTTAAAAGTCATTAAAAATACTATCTCCTTTATAAACAAATTAAGTGGCACATTAGGACCTGAGTCTAAGCTGTCCAAATCCCAAGTATTCTGGTTAGTCATGAAGTTTTTTGCTTTTCTATCTCCTATAGGTCCTTTGGTAGTTTTAACCTCCTGTTCCATCTCAAGATGAAAGTAAATGATGTAGGACAAAAAATTTACATATTCAACTTTGCTACATTTGTACATTTTGTCAAAGCTTCAGTAAGAAAGATGTAATCAATAATGAAGTCTTTATTCAACTTTGCTACATTTGTACATTTTGTCAAAGCTTTAGTAAGAAAGATGTAATCAATAATGAAGTCTGAGAGCTACAGATGACAGTACTCACCATTGTAGTTTAATAGAAAGCTAAGAATAAAAAATTATCTTCTAAAATATTGGTTTTGGGGGCACCTGGGTGGCTCAGTGGGTTAAGCCTCTGCCTTCGGCTCCGGTCATGATCTCAGGGTCCTGGGATCAAGCCCCGCATCGGGCTCTCTGCCAAGTGGTAAGCCTGCTTCCCCCTCTCTCTGCCTGCCTCTCTGCTTACTTGTGATGGATCTCTCTCTGTGTCAAATAAATAAATAAATAAATAAATAAAATAAAATAAAATAAAATATTGGTTTTGATCTCAAATGTTAAGTATACCAAAATACTGACTATAACTGGCAATCCCCAACCTGCAAAAACTGGTGTTCCCCAAATTCACTTTAATATACTAATTAATTGGCAGTCAGAGGCTATTTTCCAATAATACTTAAAGAACTGTTAAGCTCCCAGGTCAATCTAAAAAAGCCTTTGTGGCTCAGGTCACACTTGCAATACAAAATAAAATTTGATAGTAATATTTCCCCCACATCAAACTACTATATATAACACTGTTTTTATTTACAAAAAAAAAAAAATTCTGAATTCAGTTAGCAATTGTCTCCCACCTTTCCTCAGGTGTTTATCTCCAAAAAGGACTAGGGAGTAACAATTCTGACAGACTTACTTTTAATGTCCTTCTCACTCATAAGTGGTCTACAAAATAGAAACTTCCTATAGTGAAAAAACAAGTAAGCCTTTAACAAATATCCATTATTCCCATCAGCTCTATTTCATTATGTAATATCCAAGTTTATTTGAATGCTCAAAGTTTAGAAAATTTCTTTATCTCCTAAGATAAACTGAAAAGACAGAGTATCATTTTTTAACTCCTCCTCCCTTCCCCACCCCAATTACTCCTACTGTCATTGAGAATTAAAGCGAACAGATTGCAGGGCGCCTGGGTGACTCAGTCAGTTCAGCAGCGGACTTGATTTCAGCTCAGGTCCTGATCCTGGAGTCCGGGGAGGGTCCTGGGATGGAGCCCCACCTCAGGCTCCTGGCTCAGCCGGGAGTTGCTTGAAGATTCTCTCTTCCCCTCTGTCCCTCCCCATGCACACATGCTCACTGTCTCTCTCTCAAATAAATGAATATATCTTAAAAAAAAAATTACCAGATTGCTTCACTCACATTTTGCTGAACCTTCATCTTTCATACCACTTTTTAAGAGCTTGGCAATTAGATCGAAAAGGATTTTCATAAGCAAAAAAACACAAAGACAGGGATGGAAGGAGAAAAACAGGAAAACCTCCAACTTCCTGCCTTTGGGAAGGAGACCTAAGCAATAATTCAATCAAGAAATCAAGAGTCAAAGGAAAAACATTTAAAATAACCACCCAGTAGTAACTCTGACACCAAGCATAACAGTCTCCAAATCAAAGTAATTAAAACATTTTTTAAATCTGGAATGACTAAAGCTGTTAATAAAAACATAAAAATATTATGACATTCATCTAAGAACACATTAAAAATAGCAGTTACAAATTTACCAAAGCCACAGTTACATACTGTACAACCTATAAATCCAGAGGTTGTTTTCAGTGTATGGAGGGGTGGCTCATGGGTTCACTGTCACCAGAAGTCTGTGATTCAGATGGTCAACAAAACATGGTTCCAGTGTGAGAAAAACACCACCAACTCTGTGGCTTCTTAGGAAATGAATGAGTAGTATTAGAAAGAAGGCAGACACAGGGAAAAGAGACCTGCTAGCACAACCGCCCTTCTCTTAGACCAATCCAGAGACCTGGGTTCATGTTCCGGTTCTGCCAGTGACAAGATGTGCAATCTTCAAATGACTCTGGGCCCTCAATTTCCACACCTATAAAATGAGAGCGTTAGGCTGGTCAGAATCTGTGGTTTCTTCCAGCTCTAAACCTTTTCTAAAGGCAGTCCCTTTATAAGCATTTGGACAATTGATAAAATGTATATTAAGTTTTTGTGCCCAATGGTAAAATACAAGAAATTAATTCAAACCACTCAACTACAACTAAGAGATTACATCCAAGCTACTACATAAGAGAACGGCAAAGCTGCAATGAAACAAAGGAGGGGGGAAAAAGACGCCACATTCAGTACGTGCTAAACCAAAACAACCCACGTCACAACCAAAACTAAATAGTATTATAAAACAGTATCTAGGTAATTCAAACTAGTGAAAAATGGGTTGTATTTAATGTACAGAAAACACAACTGTTTGAAAATTTCACTAGTATATTAACATAGTCTGGTTTGGGATACAGTAAAGCAGTAAGTATTAAATGATTGATCATAACACTATTTTTTTTTTTTTTTGCTAAGAATCTAGTATCCATCACCTACCTTTGCAATGACAAATAATATTTATATTTTAGACAGGGTACTTTATATTTTTATTTTTGCATCAAAAATATATTATGAATATAGGATTTGAAGCAATGTAAGAGGAAACCAATAAACATTTAAATACTTAAAAGTAATCTAATCAGCTGAAATTATCTAACATTAACCCAGAAGAGTAGCAGATATAGTCCCCATAACTATTTACTAACTCTACTATATAACAAAATTACTTGGTACAGCATCATTACCATCACCACCACTGTCATTACCTTCAGCATTTATTTATTAAGCTTTTATACTATGTGTAAGTAATTCATACTAAAGTTACATGAAAATCAGTCTCCACAGCTGAGGAAATTACATTCAAATTACAGAAACAAGATATATTTACAAACATTTCACAAATCTGTATTACTAAGTACCAACAAGAAGTACAGACAATAAATGTTATAGTAATTCAGAGTAAGGCAAGCCTAACGGGGCCTGGGTTGGTCAGGGCAGCTTTGGGGCCGGGATGGGGTGGGGCAACTAAAAGAAGACTTTTAAGAAGGACTTGATGCTGAGGACAGGGAACGGAAAGAAACTACCCCTGCTCTTTGGAACCATATACCCTACCTTATACTAGTTATGTCAGTTAGTGATACCTAGACTGAACAATATTGAAAGCACAATCAACTAAGGTGGCACTGGATAAGCAGCTAACATAACAAAATATTAAAAGAGAAGTTTCTGGGGCGCCTGGGTGGCTCAGTGGGTTAAAGCCTCTGCCTTCAGCTCGGGTCATGATCCCAGGATCCTGGGATCGAGTCCCACATCGGGCTCCTTGCTTGGCAGGGAGCCTGCTTCTCCCTCTGCCTCTGCCTGCCACTCTGTCTGCCTGTGCTCGCTCTTGCTTCTCTCTCTATATCAAATAAATAAATAAAATCTTTAAAAAAAAAAGAGAGAAGTTTCTATTGAGAACCAACGACAACTGACAACTCAAACAGGTGGCAGAATATTCTCAAAATTTCCAAAAAAGAAAGAAAGAAGGAAAAGAAAAAAAAAGTCAGTCTTAAAAGAGGGATCTTGAGATATGCTAACTTCTACACCCAATATTAGTGAGAAAAGCCTCAAAGAGGTTACAGAGCAGGGTTTTGGAGAAGGTTTCCTTGGGGAGAGCTATAGGAACGAGTGCCCTTGCCTTTAAGAGAAAGGATGATTGTCACTCACCTAAAGCCTAGAGGAAAAGGCTTTGATGGGAGCACCTGAAGATCTCAATATGTGTTTCAAGCACTTAGAAGAGCATACTGAAGTAGCACCTGATTCATCCTTGGAAAATCGAAAGGATCAGAAACTGGATGAAGAGGTACGTGAGAGTAAATGAGAGATGCTGAATTGGGACCACTACCAGAGTCTGTCTGGACATAGAATGAATGTTCCCTAAGGACCAAGATGGGCCTTATGGGGAAAAACAAAACAAAACAGAGTAAGCTGGGGTAGGGTCACTGGGTCTATCCAAGAAGGCTACCTGAAGCTTGAACAGGCCTCCGCAAAATAAACATGAAGGTCCTGCCAGATCTAAGAGGCGGAGGAAGGAGCATGCAACCAGCCAGAATATAGATGCATTCTCACTGTCAAGCAACCTGAGGTGAGGAATCCTGAGCAATGGAGGTAGGTGGTGGAAGAAGCAGGAGTGAAAGAATGAGTTTTAAATGTGTGCAAAGTCTACAACAGCACTAAAGCCAGATTACCATGCACTATTCAAATAAAGTTTACTGCTAGTCCTTCCTCTCTTCCCTTCTTCCTTTTCCAGTGGGGGAGGGGAGGGTGTTAAACTAGGACTGGAAAGACAAAGCAAGAAGAGTAGAAAAGCCTACTCAGAAGACAAAAGTTAGTGATGCCCCCCTTCCCTGATTATTGGCTGGGAATGGGCATGGGGGAGAAGCTCCATACTTAATTTTAAGTTTGGTTTGGAGTTTTTATTTGTTGGCACTGGGCATTTTTATTTTTATTTTTATTTTTTTTAGATTTTATTTATTTATTTGACAGAGAGATCACAAGCAGGCAGAGAGGCAGGCAGAGAGAGGGGAGGAAGCAGGCTCCCTAGAGAGCAGAGAGCCCGATGTGGGGCTCGATCCCAAGACTCTGAGATCATGACCTGAGCCGAAGGCAGCGGCCTAACCCACTGAGCCACCCAGGTGCCCCGCATTTTTATTTTTTTTAAAGATTTTTTATTTTTAAGTAATCTCTGCACCCAGCATGGGGCTCAAACTCACAACCCCAAGATCAAGAGTCACATGCTCTTCTAACAGAGCCAGCCAGCTGAAAATTTTCAATAATCAAATTGAGACTTCTGCAATTTAGTTACTGAATTTGTATTATCTAAAAGCAACCAGAAAAGTCAAGTGTATATATGGGCAGAGGATGAGCCATCGTCGCAGGAGTAAACTGAAAGGGGCAGTGAGTAACACAAAAATAGCTGTTTTATAATTACTTTCCACAAGTCTTGCTTTTCACCCTAATGCACTAAAGAGGCAACACAGTGGAGAGTAGAGAAGTACACAAATGTGATCCTACTAAACATAACTCAACCCATCCAGCTTCTCTGCCTATCCTGAGATGGTTCAGCCATTAACAGTCCCAGAAATTTGCCAAAACAGGACTCAAGGATCTAACAGTAATTCTTAAAATTTACTAAGAGTATCCTAAGTATAACAGATTCAGTTTAAAAGGCAGAGACTGTGTCTTGCTCCCTACTGTATCTCTAGCATTTAGCAAAGTGTCCCTTACATAAAAGGTGCTTTAAAAACTATTGTTCTCCTTTCTAGGAGATAGCTGCTATGTTAGGTTATAAGGAAATAGAATCTGAACAAATATGTCTGCAGCTGAGATGGCTTTTTAGTTAAACATCTATTGAATACATAGTTGTATGAAATTGTAATACAGATTACTTTCATCCTTATCCTTTCACATCCAGCCAAGTATCAGGAAAATGCATGTATTTTCAATACTGTACTACAACAATGTGAGATACATGTGAAAATTTTACACTTTACTATTCAACTAGAACAATTACTGTATATATATATTTTTAAGGGTTTCATAGAAAACTCTTAAGAGAAATAACAATATAGCAATGCTATCAAATGCAGACTAGTTTAAAAAGACAGAAACATTTAAAAAACATACTATCCAATATTTTACTAATACTTCATTGGCACAGATTCTCTCTTTTCAGCGACAGCCTGAATTAAGAGCCTACTACCTTAGTTGTTGTATCATCACCCCTCTTTTAAAGATTAGGAAGCAGGGGCTCAGAATTTAGTGATTTGTTCAAGGCCCTATTACTAGTAAGCAGTAGAACAGGAGTTTTAACTCAAGACAGATTCCCAAGCCATGCTCACCATAATGCTGAAAATCTGAGTACTACTGGCTCATTACTAAAAGAAATAAAATCCTATTTTAACGATTATGTCTAATTTTGAAATATAAGCTAAGCTTCCAACCTAACTCTACTGACGTGAATTTATTAATAAACTCTTCATGAGTGAAAATTATATATAGTAGACGCCGGTAGTTTCTAACAGTTGAAATATTACTGAGGATATCATTTTTATGATATAGTATTTACAAGAAGTACACATAACTGTAAAACTTGACAGTTTCCAAAATGATACATAAGGGAAGCATGTCTTATTGTAGGTTTCAGAAACTACATGGGGTTAGCTCCAACACAGTCCTATTATCTGATTATTTCATTCTCACATCTTATCTTAGTATTAAATGCAGGGAACAGGTGGGAGAAACCCTAGATATTCCAGTATAAGTCAGTACTTCTCAACACAGGATGAGTCCTCACACTTCCTAAGGAACATACAGCAATGTCTAGAAACATGTTTATTGTCATGATGGTGTGTGCCACGCAGGTGGGGGTGCCACTGCAATCTACTAAGTAGCACCAGGAATTCAGGAATGCTGTTAAATATCTATAATGCACAGGACACCCCTGCCTGCTCCCAACAAGGAATTAGCCAATTCAAAATGCCAAAGTGCTAAGGCTGAGAAACTCTAGTGTAAGGGATTCAATGTCTGAGGCACTTAGCAGAGCAGGTGGCAAGAGTGTTTAGAGATTGTAACTATAAACACTAAATCAGAGTCCAGGTAACCCTCAGTAAAGATGCGGTATAGCACTCAAACCTTGACAAGCACTGATATGGGGGCCAGCGTTCTGCCTCATTAGATTTAAGGTGGGTAAACAGAACGTGACAGCAGCTTCTATCAATATTCTCACCTTTAATAGTTGTTAATTTTTTTTCTTATAAAAGAACAGAAAATTGAAGAAGCATAAGTAAGAAGAGAAGTTGTTTATTGGAGAGATGAGAAATCTCAGTAAGCAGCACCCAGTTCCCTACCAACTTAGAGTGTTTCTATTACAGCAGGAACGTAGAGGGTTACAATCTAAAATCAGGACAAAGGGTGTTGTGGACCCACCATAAGAAAGTCAGAATACATAAACATCCATGTGCTTCATTCTGAACATCATTATTCTGAAGAACAAACATGATTTCAGGAAACCAGGCTTTGATCTCCCAAATGTATAAATGCCCTGATAATACACTATTGTTTCTTCTTGATCCTTCCTTTCCCTGAATATGGGGACCATCTGTCAGAAAAGGAAACAGTAAAAACCGGGCACACAGCAAACTCCAAGACACTATGGATCAAAAACAAAAATCAGAAAACAAAATTTCCACCCGTATTGCCTTGTTCTGCATGGCTGAGTTTTACCATTAGGTACTTGTCCCTTTTTCTTTGCTCTTCTGTTGGAGCACTCACTCTTCAGTCCTTTCATGCTACTTTTCTTACTACCCTCAATCGTATTTCTTCAGCAAAATCTTTTTTTTTACCCTCTTTAGATCCCCATTTCTAAACACTCCCATTTCCTTTCTTCCAACTCTGTTTTACTTTACTCTCACAATAGTGTCAACTAGTACTGGAATTATATAATGTAAATTCTGGAGTTGAAAAGAGACTTCAGAGCTTACCTATTAGTAAACACCCAGGATGCCCACCTCTCTTCATCATACCCACACCACCAACAAGTGGTTAGTTGATTCAGCTTAAACAGTTTAAGATCACCTCTACTAAGTTTCAGACACCATGGATCACCTGTTCGCAATTAAGGGCTATTGAAAGATTGCTAGTGAGAGCTAAACAAAGCAATAGAACCAATCTATCTGAATTGCTCTTGCTTCAAGATACCAACTCCTTCTCATGATCAACATTAACTAGAAAAAGGCCCACCATCCTAAACTACGGCTGACCAAATATGCAGGCTACGCTCTGAAAATGATCTTTTGACAGACTGAAACACTTAACTAAGTGCCGATGTGAATCATCTAAGTAGCCTTGTTTGACATTGTCAGCATAAGGAATGACTCATTAAATCCCCCAAATGCCACGCAAGGTATGTTTTACCCTCCTACATTGCTCAGGTTTTTTCTCCCCTTAAGTACGTTAACAACAGAAGATACTGATTAATTGGGAAGATTCCGAGTTATGTTGGGTAAATACGGTACTGTACTTTCATAAAGCGGTGTAAAGGCTCGTGGAGTCTGGGCAGATGCATGAGCCCAAAACTAAAGTGATTTATTATTGTGCAATAAAAGAAGTAGTTCCTAATTTGTTCTGTGCTGGGTTACCCCTAAAGGGCAGCAGGATGTTAAGTCCCATAAACCCAGCCGTGCCGCTGAGTTGTCTAGTTTCAATGAACATCTCCAGCGTTCCACGGAAGTTTGAACGGTTCTTGGAGCTTAGTCTCCAGCTGTTGCTTCCCCAGAGGAGAGACCCCCCCCCCGCCCCGCCCCCGCTTCAACTCTTCCCGGGCGGAGCGCGCGCAGCCTCCCAGCCCAGCACCTGAGCCCGGCGCGGCCCGCACAGGGTCCCAGCCGTGCCGACCCCGCCGCCGCGCCCTTACCTTGGTGAGCTGGGCGATTTTCTTGCTCATTTTCAGGTGCAGGTCCTGGCTATAGTCCATGCTGTGCCCCGCCTGCTGCGCGGCGGCCGGCGAGGGCGCGAATTTGGCCGCCGCGCTGCCGTAATAGTGCTGCTGCCAGCTCATGCCCGGGGTCGCCATCTTCCCGACAGACCCCGGCCGGGGTACCAGTCCTCGCGCTCCAGGGGCGGCCCGCGGAGCAACGGCGTCTGGGAGGCAAGAGCTGGGGCGGCCGCTTCCGGACCCGACCCCCGATGTCTGTCAGGTGCAGCCGCAGGCGCCCTCCGGTCCACGACCCTCCAGTAACCCCCGTCCAGAGACGGGGCAGCCCTGCCGGATCGAGGCCGCAGTCGACACCTGCGCGGGGCAGATGCCCGCAGTCCAGCAGCGCGGTCCCGGGCCCAGCCAGCCCTCTCCCGCTCTTCAGCTGACGCCTGGCGGAGGCGTCGTGGGCAGCGTGGCCCGGCAGGTTCCACTCCCACCCGACACCAGGGACCTAGGGAGACGGCCGCCGCGGGAGCTGCGGAGGGAGGTGGAGACGGGGCGGGCTGGTGCGGGGAGAGGCGGGGACATGGAAGAAGACTCCGGAGCCGCGGAGCTGCCGTTACCAGGACGCGCGGGGACGCCGACGTCATTTCTCCGCAGCCAAGCCCCGCCCCGCGCCGCCGCGGCCGGCCCCGCATTCTCGCGGCGTGTCCAGGCGCTTAGCGAAGGCCTGCGGGGATCTTGCCGCCAGGTGCCTCCGAACCCTGCGGTGGGTATCCCAAGCGCCCACCTGGGCGCTGAGCCCCGAGGGCCGCGCATGTGAATCTACGTAAAAAATTCCGCGAGAGAAGATGGGGCTATCTGTGGTCCTTTCGGTTTGCGGAACGCGTGCGGATTTACCGAAGCTTTCCACGTGCAACATCGCGTGCACTGGGGCCAAGTGGCTCTTCCCCCTAAAAGGGCGTCAGGCTCGCACCCAGTTCGCTCCCAAGGCTGGCCTCAGCACCGAGGACATTGGTAATGAAATGGCCCGGAATACAACAATCGCTGCCTTGACCCATTCAAACTCATATAAATATATGATGGTTACAATGTTCCAAGTCGACCACTGTCCTAAATTCAAAGCCAGTATGTGTGTGAACTCATCAATTAGTATAGCCCTACACTCCTACTTTTCCCCAGTCTTAATGGAGACTGAGACAATTATATATGAAATCTCATTGGCTGGAAGTAAACGGGAAAAACAGAAGATGGAACAAGATGCCCACTCCTTAAGGATTTGGGGCTGGGCCAAAAAGTGTGTCATTACTTGTGCATTTTCACCTCTCCAAATGTGTTATTTCCTACTGATTGTCTCCTAACATCTCTACTCCTGTAGGTCAAATGATTCTTCTTTTTTAAGTGTATCCTGTGTTGAAGTAAATAAATTGTTTTAGGACAGTGTTAACACAAACTTTAAAAATGTAGAATTGTATCTATTTTAAGAATGCTTTCTCCAGGCAGTTTTGCAGACCTGAATTCCCCCATGTTATAATATGTGATTTCTCTTTAGCATGCAACTAACAATCATTGTATAAATCTAGATTATTAACAAATCGAATTGGGAGCCAAATTATCATAAAGTGTCTGTTACAACATCTAAACCAACAAGGTGAATATTGAACAGCATCATGAAATAATTCCAGAATTGTTGGAATTCCAGAAAGGAAGACTGAAATTGGCTTACATTTTTTTCCCAGGTGCTAGGTGCTCAGCACCTCACGCAACCCCCCCATTCCTCCATTCCCCCATAGACTTTCCAGAAAAAAAGTTCTCTAGTTCCAAGGTTCTGAATGCAGCAGATGGCCAGAAACAAATATCATGCAAATTTTGCTCTGTTCTTAAGCTCTAATAATTCAATGAAATTAAAGAGAATTAGGAGCTAGTGTTATTTCATCAAATTCTAGGCATAGAAGATTCACAATCATTTTAGAATTCTTACATCCTTTACATTCTAAGCAGAAATAAAGGCTCCAAAGATTCCTTGTTTCCTTAAATTTTTATAACTAAGTCTTTTTTTAAAAGAAAGATTTCATTTATTTGACAGAGCATGTCCATAAGCAGGGGAGCCAGAGAGGGAGAAGGATATTCCCCACTGAGTAGGGAGCTTGATGCACGGCTTGATCCCAGGACCCTGGGATCATGACCTTAGCCGAAGGCAGTCACTTAACCGACTATGCCACCCAGGCTCCCCTATAACTGAATCTTGGTAGGGTAATGAAGGTATTTCTGGTTTTGTCTCTATGATATAATGGAAAGAGTATAATACTGGAAATAAGGAGACCAATGTATAGCTTCAGCTGAGTCATCGAGCCTGTTTGTCACTCAAATGCCTACTCTGAAACAAGATGGTATTTATCAGTCTCTTCCCACTCTAACTTGTTAGTTAGAGGTTGAGGCCCTGGTTTACTCTGAATCCTATCACATGAGTTCCTGCCGTCACTATCCAGCATAGCCCGAGAGGAGTCTTTTCCTAAATATTATGCTCACAAGACACCCAGTGTCATTCCATGAATTTAATATTTTTTGCCCTACCACAAAGGAATAACACAGGTCATCTGGTATAGAGTTCTATTCAATTATAAATAATAAATAGAAACATAAAGAATAATATAATAATATAATACACTCATAATCCTATTACCTAGAATCTCACTTTTAAAAAATCCAGTAAAGGAGGTGTGCAATAGAAACAGGAAAAGCTAGTTAGGCAAGAGATCTTTGTTTAGTACCTGTTTCTCTCATGAGATGGTTTATGCAGAAATATTTATTAAATGCCTGTTGTGTGCCAGGTGCTGCCTTAGGTGCTGAGGTTGCAATACTGATTAAGGATCAGTCTCTGTTCTCAAAAAGTTAGTATCTAGTGGAAAAGACAATAGGGGGTGCCTGGGCGGCTCAGTGGGTTAAGCCTCTGCCTTTGGCTCAGGTCATGATCTCAGGGTCTTGGGATAGAGTCCCACATCGAGCTCTCTGCTCAGCAGGGAGCCTGTCCCCCCCCCCCCACGCCTGCCTCTCTGCCTATGTGTGATCTCTGTCAAATAAATAAATCTTAAAAAAAAAAAAAGACAAAGAATAAGGTGCAATGCAACATGGTGTTAAAGGAACTCTCAAGAGGGACAGTTGACCTCGCTTGATGTGTCAGAGAAACTTCACACACGAACAAAGGCAATAATTGAACCGATTTCTGAAGTATGAGTTTTTCAGAGAGAAAGGGGTGGTAGGAAAGTGGATTACAAACTCGGAGGATAGCAAGGGCAAAGCCCTGATGATGAGAGATAACATAATCTCCTTAGGAAACAGCAAGAGGTACAATATGGCTGGAGGAATGAGTTTGATGGAATGTCAAAATATGAGATAGAGTAGGTGTCAAGATTATTCATGGGGGGGAGTGCTTATTTGCCTTGATAAGGGGTTGGGTCTTTATCTTGAAAACAATAATGAGCCACTGAAGGGCTTTACACAGTAGAATTAAATAATCAGATTTGCACTTTAGTAACATAATTCTTGTGACTATGGAAAATGGACTTCAGAGGCAACTTTATAGGCAAGGAGACTAGTTATGAGGCTATTGCACTTACTGAGATGAGAGAGGATGAAACATTGACCTAACCTATGACAGTGAGAATAAAAAGAAATGGATATATCTGAAACACCCATAAGGTAAAATAGGCAGGACTTTGAGGCTGTGGAAGAAAGAGTAGTCAAGGGTGCCACCTACAATGGGCTAGAGGAGGGGCAGGTGGAGAAAGGAAAAGAAAGTTTGGGGTAGAACATGTTGCCTTTGAGGTACCCTTGGGACATCCAAATGGAGATGTTCAGTTGCAACGCAATATAGAATAGAAGAGGTAATAAAGTAACCAAATTGGAATACAACAGGAGAAGGTAAATAATGCTTACAAGAGACCAGAAGCTCTTGGTATGTGAAAAGAAGCGTCTGTTTAGGAAGTCTGTAATTTATAACATCCTCGAACCTCTCTGTGAACAGAAGTCATAACCCATGGATGGTCATAACTCATGGCCAAAAGGAACAATACCAAAGACATGGACTCATAGTTAAACAGGAGTAGAGGCTGGTGCGGGGGAACAGTCCCTGAAAGCAGGTAGAGGAATAAGCTGGAAATAAGAAGAATTATTGCTTATTCAAATCCAAATCCAAATATTTTTTATACATATTGTGTATCTGAAAGTTTGAGTTGCACAGATATTCAAAACCAATTAGTAATAGAGCTAGAATGATGGCCTAGATATTTTAAACCCCAGTTATTTCTGGCTTAGTAAACAATAGTTTAAAGCTATTTATAGGAGAATCTCTGTTCTGATATTCTTTGACTAGAAATTTCTTATTCTAAAACCATGCACCAATATTTCAATTATGATTTATACTCAGAATGATGTCTCCCAGGCTCTCAAATTCCCTACACACTTTCTAAAATTGTTAGAAGTGTTTTGGGGAGGGACAAAGAAAGTGGTAGTGGTGGAGGTAAAGGCTGGTTAATGGTGAAGCTAATGAAGGTTCCATGACTCCTTCCAGAAGGGGTCCTAACTAGTGATAACATGGTTACAAGATTTAGTAAAAAAATTATGAAAATCACTTTTGTGTATTTTCTCTGTCTTCCAAATTGTACAACTCCAGAGAACCTAGCTTAACCTGACCAGCAGTATCTAAAGTTAAGAATTAATATTAGGATTAAAGTTTGAGCTTAGAAGTTAGTAGACCAAAAGTACAGGCAACAAAAGAAAAAATAGCTACATTGTACTTCATCAAAATAAAAAAATTTTTGTGCATCAAAGAACATTACCAACAGAATTTAAAAAAAAGTATCCCACAGAATGGGAGACAATATTTGCAAATTATATATCAGATAAGAGAATAATATTCAGAATTTATCTAAAAACTCCTATAACTCAATAATGACAACAAAACAATCAGATTAAAAAATAGGCACAGACACCAGGCTGACTCAGTCAATGAAGCATACAACTCTTCATCTGGGGTGGTAATTTTGAGGCCCATGTTGGGCATGGAGATTATTTTTTTTTTAAATGGGCAAAAGACTTAAATACACATTTCCCTGAGGAACACATATAAATGGCAATAAACACATGAAAATATGCTCAAGAAAATATGCTAATAATTAGGGAAATGCGAATCAAAATCACAATGAAATATCACTACACACCCATTAGAATGGCGATTATGAAAACAGAAAGAAAATAAGTTTTATGAGGAGAAATTGGGACCCTTATACATTGCTGGTAGGAATTAAAAATGGTACAGCTGCTGGGTAAAACTGTATGGCAGGTCCTCAAAAAATTAACCATAATATTGCCATATGATCTAGCAATTCCAATTCAGAGTTAAAAGCAAAGATTCAAAGAGATATTTGTACACCAGTGTTAATAGGCGCATTATTAACAAAGCCAAAATGTGAAACCCAAGTGTCCATCAACAAAAGAATGGATAAACAATATGTGGTATCTCCAAACAACAGCATATTATCCAGCCTTAAAAAGGAAGGAAATCCTGACATATGCTGCAGTATGGACAAAACTTGAAGACACTATGCTGAATGAAATAAACTAGTCACAAAAGGACAAATACTGTATGATTCCACTTACATGAAGTGCCTAGAGTAGTCAAATTCAGAGATATAGAAAATAGAAGGTTGGTTGCCAGAGACTGGAAGGAGATGGGAATGGGAAATTATTATTTAATGGGCACAGAGTTTCAGTTTGGGAAAATAAAAAAAAGTTCTGGAAGTGGATGGCAGTGATAGCTGCACAGCAATGTGAATACACTTAATGCAATGAATTGTATTTTTAAAAATGGTTAAAATGGAAAATTTTATGTTATGCATAGTTTACCACAAAAAAAGGACACTAATTTCTTCAATTAAAGTTTCCCTCACTAACTTTGGGATATCTATTCCAGAGAACAGATCATCAGAAACTACTGTTCCATCAACCAACATGTATCTATTGAATGCTTCCTTTATGGAGTGAAATAGTCATTTCCCATCCCAGGTCATGGTTAGCTATAGAAGACATCTAGACATGAATTTTGAAAGAATTTTGACAGAAGGAAGAGTTTGAAAAATGATCTTCTTTCTCTGTTTTTCTTTTCCCATCCATTTGGGACAGAAGAGTCATAGAATTCAAATCAGTCAATTGAGAATGGAACTAAATATTTACAAAAATGCCTGACAGATGGTTTTGGGCGGGTGATCTCCAAGGAAACTTACCAACTCTCATCTCTTCTGAATTGCATTGTTAAACCTCTTGGGAATATTCAGTACTTGAGTGAAACTTAATTCAATGTCATGCAACAAGGCTTAATAGCGTAAGGACTCAATCAATAGAGACTGTGTACAAGAAATCGAACTCTAGTAGAATCAGTAAGCACACCAGATCTCTGTAAAACTTCACACAAGTACAGAACATTTTTCTTTTGTATTAAACATTTTCCAAGTGATGACCATTCCTTTGGTGCCAGTCTCTAAGTATAATGATGAGTATCCTTATATTCCAGGACTGATGGTGCCACTAAGCCAACTCTTTTTCTTTATCTGTAACATTAGGACATAGGCTGAATGATCTTAAGGTTTCTTATATTTCCCACATATTGCATGTTGAATTATTTCATATTTTTAGAATACATCGTTTTATTATACTTATTTGTATATATTATACTACAGTCAGTAGTAATACATCAACTATCAAGTTCACCTCCTAACACACCAAAGCATGGTACAAAGTATAATGCTAAAAAAGATTGTAAATCTGTCTAGATAAGTGGTAGACATTACTATAAAGGTGTTTGACTGTCATTCATTGGTGTCTTAGTCTGTGTTCCCTTCTTTTTCTCTCTCTCTTTTCTCTATGAGCTTAGAAAACTTTTCTCTGTCACAGCAATCAGTTAAAAGTGTTATAATAATTCTAAAATGTTTGATGCATTTAAAGTGTTCAATAAATGTTTCCAAATTTTAGTTAATTTCACTTTTTCCATCAAAACAATTATTTGCTTTTTCTTTATGAACAAAATCAACTTTTCTATAAAAGTAATCAACCAGCAACTAACTGGTTTACCCTCTATTTTGTTTGGGTTCTTCAGAAAGCAGACTGAATGAGGTAACTTACTTGATAGGTAATCTTGGGAAGCACAGAAACTGAGAGAGATAAGAAAGAAAAGTCATTTGAGAACACATTATTGAGCTGGCTACCACATTGACCAATTGGAACTCAAGTTTACTAAGGATTCTCCAAGAAACCATATAGAATCCATCTTAGAATTTTCCTGCCCAAGGACAAAGACTGATGCATTTATCAACTGACTCCCTTCCCTTATTGAGGGAAGCTTTCAGGGGAATTAGTCCCCTCACATATCTGGTCATTCAGTGTAGGTTTAGTGAACTTCTGTGGCTTTGGAGAGAGTGATGAGTTAGGAAGGCAGAAAGATACTACAGGCACTTGTTGGGCAGGGGTGTGAGTGGTTGGGGGTGGTGGACTGTGGCTTCCATGGGAACTGACCAACACCTTTGCAGCTGAAATCAAAGGAAGTACCACAGGACACCAAAAGTATCTGCTACCATCTATCATTAAAGCTTTTCAGATCCATTTTTGCCCTATATAAAATTCATTCAGTCATCAGTTCTTGAAGATCATGATGAGCTGCTAATTCTCAAAAGGACTTAAGAGACCTGAGGAGCAAACATATGTCACATGTTGCAAATGGCCCAAAGACCATAATTTACATTCATCAGGTGCCTTCTCTACCACCCATTATAGATTTTCCTCACCTGTGGCAAGTATTTTAGCTGGGCTGAGTTATTCATTTGGGAGAGAGACCCAGGTTTTCATCCTTGAGGCTAAGCTCTTGGATGGCTTGCTCATGTAAGACTGAAGTTGCTACAGTTTTTCATTCAGTGCTACCACCAGGCGTGAAAGAACAAGGGGAGTCCCAGTGAATCTTTTGAGAACTAGAAATATTCCTCCTTGTCCCCATTATTTAGCAGCAATACCAGGTATGGATGATAATCAGATTAATTAACCTGCCAATATAAAAAAAATGTCTTTCTTTAGCTACTAGTACCCTAAGAGCCAAAGTTATCAGGTAGTAGTTGTAGCTATAGGTTTTGTGAGACTTTTGTTGTATCTCTCAGTAGTAGAGATTTCTTCTTCCCACAAGCAGTAATCAAGATCTATAATTTAACAGAGCCTAGGGATGTGAGCAGAGAAAGCACAACTCTGCAATGAGTTCACTCAATGAGTTCATATGATGGTGAGAGAAGTCATTCCTACTTCCCTGCCTTGGTTTCCAGGCCCATATGTTCTAATTATTGAGTACACAGCACCATATATTGGCCATTGGCTCGGTGCATATACCTCATCATGTAGAACAATTCCCAACCATACAGGGTGTTGTCCCCAAACTAACGGAACCCTTACTAGTGCATTTGTACATTCCATCAGATCAGCTTCATCTAGATAATGCAGTGTGTGGTAGAAACAGTGGATCCTATGGTCTCGGGCTCATTGTTTTCCCTTTGTTGTATCTCTTTCACTGTGGTTCTTTTAGTCGAAAGTGATGTTATTTAGGATATCATGTCAGTAAATAAATCATTCTTTAAGCCCACAGATAATGACCTTGAAAGAGATGCTATGGGCGAAGAAGCCAAGAACATATCCAGAATAGGATATGCTTCCTGTAAGGATGAATCACTTCTTCCTCCAGGGTGGTGGGGGTGGTGAGAGATCTGATGTAATCAGCTTGCCACTAAGTGCCTGCCTGGTGTCCTGGAGGATTGGTACTTCATTGAATGCTCAGTATTGGTCTTTGCTGCTGACAAGTCAGAACTTTTACAGAAGCAGTAGCTATTTCAGTTTGGTAAAAAGGAGCCAATACTACTGGGGCCATGCATGGCCCCCATACCTACTAACAAAGCTACTTTGTGCATGGGTCCATTATACTAACATTGGGGTGTTAAGAACAGAGGCTGGCTGACATTTGCCTGAGGAGAATCCTGTTTACCTGTTGTTAGGAGTCATAGATAGTCTCTGGTACACATTAGTGTAAGGCACAAGGATGTGCATGTTTGTTTCTATTCCTATACTCTCTTATACTCCATATACATCTCTCCCAAACTTTATACTTGATAGTAAAATCTTAGTCATCCTAGGCCTCTGATCAATCAGCCAAGTAATTATCCACTGCCCAGGAGAGCATATATATCCTTATATTAGGCTAATTCTTCTTCCATACACTAAGTGCCTGTTCCAACCTCTGCCCACTATGAGGCTTTCTTTTTACCACTGTCTTTTAGTGGTGGTAGTCCTACGGATGGAATATAGCACAACAGCAGACCATTTTCACTTGTACCAACATATAGAACAAAGCCATCTTTAAAATAGGCTTGGATTTTTTTTTTTTCTCCTCCATCAGTTGGTCACAGGGAACATCTCATGAGGCCATAGGTGTGGAATGACAGAGAATCACTGGTGCAACAGAGGGTGGTGACATGGGAGTCTGGTCATCTGTTTGTAAAGTTTCCTTCTGCCCTCTGGACTTTCTTAGACCTGATCCTGTATATCATTTCCATCATATGATGAATCGCTGCTCTCTAAGCTCACCTTAGAACTTAGATGATTTGACAATAAACTTACATTTTCAATCACTTGATGTCCCATAGTCAGGTGCTCAGTCTCTACTAGGACCCTGTAGTATAACAGAAACTGCTTTTCAAACAGTAGGTGGTTTTCTGTAGCAGGAGGCAGACCTTGACTCAGAATTCTAGAGCTCTGAATTACCACTCTCCATTGGATACTTCTAGCACCACTGAATCTATTGGGTCACCTAGTCTAGTTATAAGGAAATTTGTACCATTGCCTGAACTGCTGCAGAGTCTTTGCTCCTTTGAGTCTCACTTGAAACTGGAAAATTTCCATGTCACTTAATAAATGGTTTGGGGCAGTATTGGCTATCTCTAAAATTAAGAGAACAAACTTGTGCTGTACTTCTTGCTAAGTGTTAGGAATGCAAATTTTAATAACTAAGTATATCCATCCTAGTTATATGTTTGGGGTTTGGGAGAGTGACCACAGGATGGCCTGCAAACCAATTGGAGATGCCTTCTCCATTTATCCCCTGGCCTCTTGAAGCCTCCACTTTATTGAGGGGGTGTATAATGACATTTGGGTTCCCTATTATGAGTGACAACTTAGATTCTGTATCTAAAAGCCCTTGAAAAGTCTGGGTAAATGACTATAGTTTCCTTTATGAGAAGAATTGAAGAGTTAATGTATATGTTTATGAGGGAGCTGCATGGTCTTTCCTTGAAGAGATCAGGATTCCTTTTCAGCCATTGGGCTCTGGGTCTAGGAACTACCTCACTTCCGGATACTCAACAAAAAATTATAATTTTCTATCATCAGGATGCTGATCCTAGCCTGCTGCTCATCTGTTTTTGATTTTTTTAAAATTATGGAAGTAATACTTTCACAGGTTGCCTATCTATCTTATCTCTAAGAGTATAGTCTACTAGTCATTACCCCAAATCTCTGAGGTCAGGAACCCTGGGTTACCCCTCTAGTTTTATTGCCCATTACGGTAACTATGTCTTTGATGTTTAAGTACAGTTACCTGGCCTCCAATCTCATGGAATTCTTTTATTCCCATTGACCCTTGGGAACCCAATTCTATGACAGCATTTTGTTCCATGAGCCCTGGTTCAGAAAGTACACTGTCACTGAACTTTTAAAAGTGCTTCCACATTTTTTATTACCTCAGTGAAGGGAATAGTCTAGGAAATGTTGTCCAACAATGGATCTCACATAAAAAACCCATTCTAATATATCGACCTCTTTGAGTCTTCTGATCTATTCTTTAATACTCTGATAGGTAGTTCTGGCATCTGTACATCATTGTCATGTTCCAGCTTAAAGGCACCATCTCAGCAGTTGTTGGGACAATTGAGGTATCCTTGCCAAGATGTTAAATTCTGAGTCATGTTATATGTTCCAACAAACTCTCCCCTATTCTGCTTTATATCCTAATTATCCCATTTTATTTAAACCTTCAAATATATTCCCATAGATCTTTCCCTCATTCTTGTCAGTATATATTAGCCAGATTCTCTAATTATTACAGTAAGTTATTTCTTTCCATAGCAGAGACTGTACCTTCCCTCATATGTAGTACTCTGGGACCTGACTCTCATTGTTAATCTGCAGAATAATTGAAAGAGTCAGTAGAGAAGATACCAAGGAGGATAAGCCTCATGTTGCAAGCATTCAACTCAGGAAGGTGCTCATCCTCTCCCAGCAAGGGAAGAGTGCTGTTTTCTAGTAAGGAGGAGAGACTGGTTTCTACAGCCTTCATTATTCAAGAGCATCCAGGGCTTAAGGCCCTCACACATATTCTTAGAGATGCCTTCAACCCAAGTCTCAGGGTCCCTGTCATACTCCGTCAAAGCCATGATGTAAACATGGATCTTAGACATAGGAGATCTACATGCCCAATCTCCTTTGCCATTCTGCTGCTCCTAAGATTAAATTCAGAACCTGATTTTTAGCACAGTCTGCCCTTTTGCTGTAGGGTCTGTTTACTTTCTGTCACGGAGGACATTTGACTTTCACAGAATTCCTTGAGTTGATAATTGGCTGAATTGAATTTGTCTCTCCTTTAAGGCATTCTTTAAGGCTTCTAAGGCAGTTTACAAAAGCCAGCCAAAACTATTACCTGTGTAATTATCATAGCCTCTTTTCATTCCAGTATTAGATATACGGGATAAGCATAGCTTCCCTTTCTATTACATCCTATCCACAGCAATTAAAGTCTGGTACTTACGCCAGAGATATGGACATCACGATTACCACCAGCAATGGAATTTTTGTCTCCATCTGTCTGGTGAGTAAACCATTTCCAGGATACTATCCAGTGGGTCTACTTTTTACAGTTATATCTAGTATTACTGTCTTAGTTTGGGTCCCCTCAAGCAAAGCCTGAAGGAGGGACTTGAGTTTAGGTAATTTATTTCAGAGATGAATCCAGAAGATTGGAAGGAGGTATTGAGCTTATCAAAAGAAGGAAGAGGGAAAATCCACCAAAGGGTACGTTATTGAGCTAACTACCAAGGAGGACAATGGGGCTCAAGTCTTTAAGATCCTTTGAAGAACCATGTAGGATATACCTCAGAATTGTCCCTCTAAGAATGGGAGGCTAAACACTCCCCTGGCTTCCATGCTCCATTGTTTGAGGCATGCCTAGAGGTATTTCTTCCCTACACTTTGGGCTTGCCCTGCACACAGCTGTATAAGTTCCCACTGCTTAAGAGAGAGACTTGGGAAAGAAAGAGAAATGAGATGATGGGATTCTGTCAATACTGCATGGGAAGGTGTACTACATCTGTAGCAAACACGAAGGTGGGCTAAGTGGGTGTAGTACAGGTTACCAAGAGCATCTGCTTCATTACATTCCCATACACCAATAAAGGGTCCCCTAGTCTTCTTTAATTAAATGTTCCCATCTCTTCCTTGTTAAGAAATCCTACTTATAGGCCCCATCTATAACGTTTCTCTCCTCATAGACAGTGAAAGAAGAACCTATCTACTTTATAAAGTTAGTGCTAAAGTTAGGAAAGGTGCTAGCTGTAAGTTATATGATTGTGATTTCCTATCAGGCATATGTGTGTGCACGTGTGTGTGTCTTACCTGTGTCAAGTTACTGGGGGAAGATATCTAAGCAAATTAGCAGTTGTTCAATCCCTTACTCCTTGCTCTAAAATCTAGTGCTCAGTAGATAGAACTTTGCTTTTCTTTTCATGACACTCTCTGGCAGGGCCGCTCCAAGAGAAGATATTAAAACATCTAGACGAGTAATCATATAGGCTCTTCTATTCTTTTGTGAATTTCTGGTGCATCCTTCCAGAGCACAGGAAGACTAGGAAGAATGAAAAGCGTATTGTTAAAGAGTATTATTAGTACTGTTATTCTTTGATCAGGTGAGATTCAGTGTTGGAGGGATAGCACTTTGGGTAAATGGTTGCATATCTATCTCTCCCCTTCCTTCTTCAGGCTCCTTCACCCCCTCCAACTTGCTCCTCTTAGGTCCTGACATGTCCTTGGCATTGGTTAATATGGGCTGGGCTCCAGGCAGCCTACCCAAGTCCAGAACTTAGAAACAAAGCAGTGCATTTTGGCACTATCCTGCTTGAAGCTCCCTTTCTTTTCTCATTTGAAGATTTTATTGTGTCACTGTGGGGAAAGAGAAATGGGGTTAAGAAGGAAGAATTCAGGGAGAACAAAGAGTGGGGCCAGAAGAGGCAATAATGAGAAGAGTCTAGATTTAGAAAAATGATATCTAAAGAAATATTGGGGTCAGAACAATGACATTTTTTTCTATTCTTTCCACCTAGTGGTTCACACTGTTTTCTCTCACCTCTGTCTCATGATTGGTTTTATTCACAACTTGAAAATTGCTACTTCCTTTTTCAAAAAATGCTTATTCACTTAAGTGAGCTTAGCTTTCAATTCTCCACCTCTATTCCTCTTTCTTCTTGCTGTCCTACTCTCTATTTTCTCATGCTGTCTTTATAAAAAGAACAATGAGAAGAAAAACTGAAACAAAATATGAGCCATCAAAAACATACACCTGTAAAACAAATTTTACATATCCACATAACTGAACTAAGAAAATGAATAAGTGAGATGTCTTCCTTTGGGTTTCACTCAAAAGTGAATTCTGCCACAAGAATTTTGTACAAGTAGTTTATTTGAGGAGTAATCACAGGAAGCACAGTGGAGGAGGGGGAAGGAGGAAACACAGCAAAAGATGGTGCATTATCACTAGGCTCACTGCCATGAGCAACTAGGGTCACTACCACTGTGAACCCTCTAAGAGACTGTGTAAAACACATCCAAAATGGTCCCAACAAGGAACAAAGAATAAGAGTACTTACCCATCAATCTTCACCAATTACAGTAGCCCCCTTCTTAGCTAAAGAGGGTATGTTCCAGGATCCCCGGTGGATGCCTGAAGCCAAGGATAGCACCAAACCCTAGATATACTGTGTTTTTCATATATATACCTGTGATAAAGTTCAATTTATAAGTTAGGCACAGTGAGAGACTAACAACAATAACTACTAATAAAACAGGACAATTGTAACATATACTATAATAAAAGTTATGTGAATGTGATCTTTCTCTCTCAAAATAAATTATTGTATTGTATTGACCCTTCTTGTGATGGTGGGTCATCTGATTTACTGTGGTTGACTGTACTGAAACCATGAAAAGTTAAACTGTGGGTAAAGGGGGGGGCTGTTATATTAGTTGAAGTTTCTCCTAAGACATTAACTCCCCAGAAGCCCTCACCCAGAGAAATCCTTAAGGTAAGGAGTCATTGGAGTTAAGTAAATTTCTACCGAAATGCAGCTGACCTCCAGAATGGGCTCAGAGGATGTGAGCAGGGCATTGATGTCAGAGTTGCATATTTTTGTCTGAAAAAGCCATCTGCTAATTTAGCTTTTTTTTTTTCCTTTCTATACTGACTAATGGTTTCAGTTTTCTTAGAACACTAAAGATACTTTTCTATATCCCTACTGTATTTTTGTATGCTCCATAGTGTAATGCCCTATAATGTGTCATGTTTCTCACAATACACTTTCAATGATCTCTCTTTTTTTTTTTAGAGATTTTTATTTATTTATTTGACAGACAGATTACAAGTAGGCAGAGAGGCAGGCAGAGAGAGAGGGAAGCAGGCTCCCTGCTGAGCAGAGAGCCCGATGCAGGGCTCAATCCCAGGACCCTGAGACCATGACCTGAGCCAAAGGCAGAGACTTTAACCCACTGATCCACCCAGGCACCCCTCAATGATCTCCTTTAATCTCAAAATAGTCATTGAAATGAATATTATTAGCTTTACTTTATTATAAAAGAACTATCGCTAAGAGAAGTTAAATATCCCCCCATAAAGCAATAAAGTAAGTAAGTTGCTGATACTCAAACTTGGCTCATTTATTCTCACTTTGGTACTTTTCCCACCATACCCACATTTGTTTCCTATAATAATGCAGAATTTCTTAAGCATGTGTATGGGATGTAATATACTAATAATGCTTAAATATTAAGAAAATCATGTTAACATTCTTTATGTGACTCTCTCTTACTCATATCCCTAGCTTGTGCACCTGGAATACATAATAGAAGATAAGGAACCACCATAATGATACAAATGAAGTTGAAGAATAAATGTTACAAATGGAAGCAAAGCAAGTGCCCATAGGCAGATGAATGGATAAAGAAGATGTGGTGTACACACACACACACACACACAGACACACACACACACACATGCACACACGTGATGGAATATTAGCCATAAAAAAGAATGAAATCTTGCCCTCTGCAACAACATAGGTAGATCTAGAGGGTATTATGCTAAGTGAAGTCAGGCAGAGGAAGACAAATACCATATGATTTCACTCACATGTGAAATTTAAGAAACAAAGTGAACAAAGAAAAAAGAGAGAAACAAAAAAAAAACCAGACTCTTAACTATAGAGAACAGACTACTGGTCGTCAGAAGTGCGTGGGGTGTGTGTGTGTGTGAAATAACTGAAGGGGATTAAGAGTACTTTTATCATGATGAGCACCGAGTAATGTATGGAATTGTTGAATCACTATGTTGTACATCACAGACTAGTATAACACTGTATGTTAATTACACTGGAATAAAAATATGCAAACTAAAAAAAATAAAGGGTATGAATCCATTGTAAATAGAGAAATGCTAGGACGAAACTGTACAAGATTCTAACATGGATTGGGCATTAGGGCACAGGAAGTAAGCGGCGCATAATTTTTCTTCCCACATCAGAAGATCAAGAGCATAATTTTCAAAAAAAAAAAAGTGAAGTTGATTATAATCCTAAGGTATCAGACACTTAGAATTGGATGTAGACCAACAGGTAGTGGAACTCTTAATTTCTCCAAAGTATTAGTGACAAGCTGGGTAGGGAATTTCTGGGGTAAGAATTGTTGAGAATGAGTAGACTTAATAGGTGCAGTGTCATTTCTGTTCTCAAGATGACTGGCTTGACTACATCGAACACCCCAGGCAATATTAAGAAAGTATATAAATTTAAGAAGGTATATAGAATGGTCTCTGAAAGTATGTAACATAAAGGGTTTTACATTTCAGTGTTGAATATCTGAAACACCTCTCTAACCCCAGATTGGAAATGCCCAGTGCAACTTATCTATCAGTTCTGATCACAGTAGTGGACTTTGTGGAAGACAGAACACAGAGGGGGTGGGTCTCAACTGTGAGAAGTTAAAGAGAGCTGGCTCATAGGGTAGGTACTATTTCTGAGCCAAGGCAAAGGGGGAAAAGTATCCAATAAATTATCAAAGACCTAGAAGGTATAAGAAAGAAGGCCTGTGCCTAAAATAATCTCTATTTGGATGGAATCAGGCTTACAAAGTAAAAGGAATTATAGTAAAACTGACCTTCAATATGTATCAAGAAAGCAGACAGCTATTACCTGGGGAAAAACTTGATTTTTCAACATCAGAGAAAACCAATATGAACTCTAAAAGTAAGCTTAAATCAACTACTTACTAGGAAATATCAGGAACAGAGTATAGCAAGCCTTGTATTGTTACAAAAAATCCATTCCCTGTATTCTCTCTTAACAAGACCCAGATTTGTTTAGATATGCATCTATGCCACTTGTGATTCTGGAGTAATCATCAGCCCAGGGATCAATGCTAATTGATCTGAGTCAGTTATGATATCCTTACTCCCATGCCAAGAACTGTTTTATGAGCATGTGGTCCAGGGATCTGGTTCTTACCCAAGAAGAGGATGGATAATGGCTTCTGGTTAAGGCTCCCTATTCTGGCACTTTTCTGCCTCTGGACCTTGCTGTGTCTATATGCAATGCTTGGAACTGCTAAACTAATCTAGTTACCAGCCTAAGCATGAAGCTGAGACACTGATCACCATGGTGGAGTAGAGAGATGAAAAGAAGCTGGGTCAATAATGACATTGGTGAGTAGCTGCATCAGTCTCCTGAAACATGTTTACTGAATGCTTCAGGACTTTTTTATCTATGAATCTGTGAATTTCTGTTATTTAAGTCAATTTGGGATTTTTGTTACTTACAACTAAAAACATCTTAGCTGATGTAAAAGTGAGAGCACTGGTAAGTATATCTTCTATCCCAGCATGCAGACTTTGCCCTTTCAATTATAGAAGAGGAGCAGGACAAAACTAGGAAGCCGTATAAATATTACATGTCCAGTTTGTTAGAAAAGATTCAGGGAAAGTCTACTTCCAAGGAATCATAGCCATGTTTTTCTGATTTAGGAAAACAATATCTTTTTAATTTAAATTCTAGTTAGGTAACATATAGTGTAATATTGGTTTCAGGAGTAGAATCCAGTGATTCATCACTTACGTATAACATCTAGTGCTCATCCCAACAAGTGCCCTCCTTAATGCTCATCACCCATTTAACCCATCCCCCGACCCAGGAAAAAGTATTTTTAGAAAAGAGAGGGAAAAATGTTAATTCTTTTCCCCAATAGTAATGCCTTATTGTATCATATATTTGAAAATGAGGATTTTTTTTCTCATCAGATTTATTGAGACTTGATAGAAGTTTTATAAGGTGTACAACATAGTAATCTTATATGTGTATATATTGTTAAACGTTTACTACAAAGGGGTTAGCTAACACAGCAATCACCACATAGTTAAAATTTTTTGTGCATGACATTAATTTTAAAAATCTATTCCCTTCGTAATTTTCAAATACACAGTACAGTATTGTTAATCGTAATCACCGTGCTGTACACTACAACCACAGGACTTATTTATCTTGTAGCTGGAATCTTGTATACTTTGATCATCCTTTTCCCTATCCCCATCCCCTTTCTCCTGGCAACCACCAATTGGCATGCTTTTTATAAATTGTCATTTTTGAATTGGATGTCACCAGGAAGAGAAATGCTATTAGAGATCAAACTGATGCAATTAAAAAGGGAACATATCAAACGATAATTTGTATAGCTATTACTCAGAGTGAGATCTTTTGTCTCTTCATCTGTTTTTGCAGTCTTACAATTTTGAAAAAAAGTAAGCCAAGTACTGACTATGGCATTAGGTTCTTCTACTAATTTAATTTTTATAATCAGAGGTCATATGAATCATTCAGAGCAAGCTCAGTATATCTCTTTAATTGCTTGGCTCTCACTTTAGTTTTGAAACCAATTAACTCGATAGACTTTGGTAAATTACTTAACCTTTTTGTGTCTCAGTTTCCTTATCTCTAAAAATGACAAAGATTTAATTATCTCATATGCCACAAAGTTGTCATAATGATAATAAATAAAGTAATAAGGTATAACAAGGACTTGATAGGTATATTTCAGATTACTAAACATTCTTTGTAAATACAAAACTTCATTCACTGAAAAAAATCTCTGAGACGTTATGGAGAATGGGGGAAGATTCTGTAAGAACAGAGATTCATAATAGAGAACAATTTTTTCCAGAAATGAGGAAAAAAAAACTCATATACATTTGATATGCTCATTTATCCAGGTTACTTACTTTATGGAATATTGTAGGCCCTATATCTCTTTCCTAGCTCTCACGGGAATATAAAAACTTGGAGGTAAATCCATTATTCTGAAGTTGTGATAAAAGTTAATTACTAGAAGGGGCGCCTGGGTGGCTCAGTTGGTTAAGCATCTGCCTTCTGCTTAAATCATGATCCCAGGGTCCTGGGATCAAGCCCCATTTCAGGCTCCCTGCTGAGTAGGGAGTCACTTCTTCCTCTTCCCCTCCTTGTGCTCTCTCTTGCTCTCTCTCTCAAATAAATAAAATCTTTTTTAAAAAGTTAATTACTAGAAAATACTATTTAACATACAGTAAATATTAATTGTATAAATTGCATATGGAAAATAACTTCTGCATGATTTTAGTTTGCCAAAGTCAGTAACCTCTCTCACAGATATTTATGTTCATCCTGCTTTCCTACGTTCTCATGGGATTGTAAATTTCTTAAAAACTCATATTTATTAATGTTACCCTGAGTGTGAACTCAAGGTCCCTGAGGCAGAGCAGATTATTATTTGTTTACAGAAAAGAGCTGTGCTAGTTTCCCTTTGTCCCAGTTGTCCCTACAGTCAAGCAAGAAGAGGTAGACCACATTATATGCACTAGGGTTTGTAATGTAGAAGAATCTGGCAAATATAAATCTGGGTGTTTATATAAGAAGGAACAGCTGTCTCCCCCCCCCCCCGCCCCCTCCTGAAAGGTGGGGTCAGAGACCTTTGTTCCTCCAGAAGGATCCTAGCTAGGTTCATACTCTTACCCTTTGAAATACAAATAAATCTCTCCAGGGGAAGATAAGACTAGTATCTCCAAAAAGGGTTTTACAGCAATGTTATGGCTGGCCCAAAAGTGTTGGGCTAAAATGTGAAATGGTAAGCACTCCACCACTGCAGATTACCAGGAGAAATTTGAAGGGCATATCTTTGAAAGGCTGTTAGAGATGTAATTTTTTGTTACAGGAAGGATGATGGAATAGGGCATCTCCAAACTTTCTTCTTTTGAGTTTGTGGTATAAATAAAAAGAGCATTGATTTTTTTTTTCTGCTATCTGAGGAAATTTAAGATGTATTCATTAGGTAGCAACATTCTTTACAAATACCAACTAGATTGAAATAAAAGGTCAGTTAAGATTTCTGGGAGTAAAGTCCAGAATCTGCGTTTTAAGGAGCTCTCCACATAATTCTCCTCTAAAGTCTGAGGAGCCCTAATGATGATGATGATTTTGTAGAGTTCTTGCATGATTGCCATGACATTCTTTTTCTTCTTATTTATGGTTAATATAGGTGGCTCATCCAGACCTTTGATGCCTTGAGATAGGGTGGGTGAATTGCCCTTTACACTCTTACCAACGAGTAACTATTCAACAAATAGTTATTTTGTTGAATGACTATGTGGAAGTGCAAGGAACTAGAGAACTTGCTTAGGGCAGAGTGGAACCATCACCAGGGACCTAGGCTCTCTTTTCTCTCCTGAAACCCTGTTAAATGGCTTTCACCCCATCCTGGCTGTATTGAACTCCTCTGGACTTCAGCTTCCTTTCTGTAATCAGTGGTTCTAGAATGTGGCAAGCTTTGGTGGTTACTTGTGCCTCTAGCACTGTTCCATAGTGGTGTTCTGGGGCTAATACTCTTGCACATAATTCCTTGACTCTTTTTTTTTTTTTTTTTTTGGCTCTCTATCTACCTTTTCAAACTGTATACTCCAAATTGTGGAAATCAGCTGGTATCCCAGCCCCTCTCCACAGATTGAAAGTGACAATACCTCTAGTGGTTGGGTTGGCTACTTTGGAAGGAGTTACTGGGGTCTTGATGAAGAGTTTGGTGGAGAGTGAAGAGAGCTGCTGGTCTGCAAGCTGAGACTGAGTACAAGTTGGGCACTGTGGGACACTGCTAGGTTTTCTAATCATCAAGGGTCCGAGTGGAGTTGGGAATGCTGGAACCAATAGTCTCTATTCTCCAGAAAATAGGGTTGACAACTCCTAAAAACTTTAAAACTTTTTTTCCCTAGGTATTTGAGGGCACTGATGAGTTAACCCAGTACTACAAATCTAAATCTGTTCCCTGCTATTTTCCAGAACAGGCTTCCTCCCCTCCCACAAATAAGTCACTTTTGTTCTTACCTCTTTGCTTTTCCTTCCTTTCCACTTTGGAAAGTTGTTTTTCCTTTTTTTAAACTTCTCCCTTCATAAATTCTCCCTCTTCCCATCTCCTCCACAAAACCTTTCTCAACTATTCTTTGTCTCACAGTCTCAATTTCTATAGCATCTATCATCTGAACCACATAATTTAGCCATTAATTACATACTGTGCCATATGATTTGCTCTAATGTTAATGTGTATTAGTGTTTTATTCTCCAACTAAATTATAAGTATCATGAGACATTTCACATCTCTAACTTGACAAAAGCAAAAACCTGCTCTTAGTATAGAGAAGAAATGAAGGTCACAGATTTAGAACTGGTTTTAACATTTGAGCCCCTGCCCCAATTCCCCACTCTCTCTTCTTATTTAGCTCTATTGCATTGTATGCTCTGATTCTGGAATATTTTCTTTGAACCCTCTCATTTTATTTTATAGATGAATCCTTTTCTTTCTCTCTCTTGGATATTGATAAATGGTCATTTCACAGGATGAATATATTAGCAATGTACACAGACCACCAAATATTCTCATAAAATATAGTAGAATATGGACGGAAACAGGATTATCTTGATCTTGTGGCATTTCACAATGAGTTTTTATAGAATTATAGTAAAACCTGACAAATTGAACTCTTTTTTTTTTTCCCAAGATTCCAATTATTTGAGAGACAGAGATCACAAGTAGGCAGAGAGGCAGGCAGAGAGAGGAGGAAGCAGGCCCCCCGCTGAGCAGAGAGCCCTGTGTGATGCTGGGCTCCATCCCAGGACCCTGACATCGTGACCTGAGCTGAAGGCAGAGGCTTTAACCCACTGAGCCACCCAGGCGCCCCAAACCTGACAAATTGAACTCTTTAATGAATAGGTATTCCCACGTTCCTGAGGAATTTTATGAGAGGTTTAAGGAAACTCAGCTCTATTTTTATTATTTAAAAAGTCATTCCCTTCCAGTATTTCCACTCCTAATTGCCATTCCTTTGTTTACCTAAAGGCCTGTTAATTCATTATTTCAAATGCTGCACAATAGCAGCCTTAGCTAATTATTTTTAGATGCATGTCTGATTAAAATGTAATTCTGCATTACATTTCAGGCACATTTCTCAATTAAAAAAGCAAATATATTTATTATCTCTATATTTAAACATACTTTTAACTCACCTCTTCATCTCAGAGAATGTCCATCCATCTCACTTAATGACTAGGCTCTGCTTCACCCAAAAAAACCTGACTATGATGAGTTAGCCAAATAGGGGAAGATTTTCCTCCTCTAACAGGAAGTAGAAAGTCCTACTAGAAAGTAAGCAGTCCAACTAGAGGTGGGTTGCCCAGGATCCAAGGTCATCTTTCCCAGGCTGCTTTTTCTACTCTGCAGTATTGGACATGTGGCTTTTATTTTCCTGGGTTTGATGGTTACATTATAGCTGCTCCATGTTTTGTTTCCTTCCCAAGTTTTAGGTCAGATACAAACAAATCAAATAAAAAGAAAACAACAAGAATAAAAATAGGGAAGGAGGATAAGCTTATACCAGGAAAAAAAACCAAAAAACTTGATCTGCATTGGACTTGAGCTTACATTTCAAGGGCAGGACTGTATCATGTGGTCACCTCCAGCTGCAATGGAGGAGAGGAAATAGTTATTTGTTGTTGTTGGGTACTCTGTGGGCCTAATAAAAATTGGAGTTTTTATTATTAGAGAAGAAGTTGAGAAGGATATTGGGCAAACAATTAGCAGTGTCTATAACAGAAAAGCCAGAGACAAATTTAAATAATTAAAACCTACTCTCGAAGTTCCAAGATGTGGTGAAAAGATTATAGCATATGTGTGGTTGACTGAGACATTTCAGGCAAGATTGTTGAAAGCTGGGCACCTGGGTGGCTCAGTGGGTTAAATAAAGTCTCTGCCTTCAGCTCAGGTCATGGTCCCAGGGTCCAGGGATCGAGGCCCGCATCGGGCTCTCTGCTCAGCAGGGAGCCTGCTTCCTCCTCTCTCTCTGACTGCCTCTCTGCCTACTTGTGATCTCTTTGTCAAATAAATAAATAAAATCTTAAAAAAAAAAAAAAAGATCGTTGAAAGCTCTGAGCAGAATTTCAAGCACCCAGATACTGACTTCCACTGATAAATTAGACTTATATTTTACAATAAAGTTGTCTTTATTAGTCAAACTCAGATAAATACTTCAAGGGTCCTTTACAGTGAACGTAGGAGACCTAGAGAAAAATGTTGACTCTGACTCTTAATCTCACAAAACAAACTGAGGGTTGCTGGCGGGGAAGGGGGTCGGGAGAGGGTGGTGGGGTTATGGACATTGGGGAGGGTATGTGTTATGGTGAGTGCTGTGAAGTGTGTAAACCTGGTGATTCACAGACCTGTACCCCTGGGGCTAATAATACATTATATGTTTATAAAAAAATAAAATAAATAAATAAAAAATAACACAAAAACATTAAAAAAAATGTTGACTCTGCTTTGTGAATAGGGACAAAATTTAACACAGTACCAAACATCCGGGCTTTTAAGCATTCTGTCTAGTTTATGGATATTTGCTGCCACCTGCAGTTTAAACTTGATATTCACTCTGCTTGTAAGTGGATATTCACTCTACCTGTAAGTAGAGCATAAAGACCCAAGAAGTAGAAAGGAAGTAAATTGCAGTAAGAGTATCTTTGCCACAGCTGGGGCTGTATGGTTACTCAGAATTGAATTCCCTGTTTGCACACCCATGTTCATATGCAGCATTACATATGATAGCCACAAGCTGGAAGCAACCCAGGTATCCATTTACAAATGAATGGATTAACACAATGTGTTATATACACAACAGAATTATTATTTAGCATTAAAAAGGAAATTTTGACACATACTACAATGTAGACAAATGTCTTTGAGGACATTATGCGACGTGAAATTAGCCAGTCACAAGAGGACAAATACTGTGTGAGTCCAGTCACATGAGGTTCCTGGAGCAGTCAGCTTCATAGAAACAGAAAGTAGAAGGGATGCGGCCAGGCAGTGGGAGAAGGAGGGTCGGGGAGTTAATGTTTAATATGTAAGAACTTCAGCTGGGAGGAAGACCAGAAAGTTCTGGATATAAATGGCAGTGATGGTTGTAAATGTTCTTAATGTGACAGAACTGTGCATATTAAAAAGGTTAAAATGGTACATTTTATGTTATGTTTACTTTACCAAGATAATTAAAAAAAAACAAACTGAATTCCAAGAAAAGTGAGCAAGCCTATTCTGTAGAATATACAAACCAGACATACTCTATTTTACATTACCACGTGGTAACAAAGTGGCACTGTCTTTTTTGGTTTCTCTACTCCCTTGTCAGCTGATGAAGGACTGTCATGCTCTAATCACTATGCAAATTGTTTTGGTTGTGTCAGGGATGTGGCAATTTCCTGAACTAAAGTCCTACAAAAAAGCATGCAGCAGATTTAGCTTCAGGTAAGAAGGCAAATAAGGGTAATTTGGGCAATTCATACTTCTCTAAAGAAGCAGTTTCTTGGTATATAGAGCTGAATATTTTCATTACACGAAATAGTTTTTGGACTATTTAACAGTCCTAGAGAAATCATTTCTCTGGTTTTTTTGGTAATTTTAGAGTATAGCAAAATAACATAGCAAAATTACAAGACCATGCATATGCATATATTCTTTTAACAGTAAAAACTGTATAATCCCTGAATTTTATTTATTCTGGAAAGTAAGCAGGTGGGGACCTCCTAATGTCCATGAAATCATTAAGAAAATCTTTTAAGATAATATTTTTAGGGCGCCTGGGTGGCTCAGTGGGTTAAAGCCTCTGCCTTCAGCTCAAGTCATGATCCCAGGGTCCTGGGATGGAGCCCCGCATTGGGCTCTCTGCTCTGCAGGGAGCCTGCTTCCTTCTCTCTCTCCGCCTGCCTCTCTGCCTACTTGTGATCTCTGTCTGTCAAATGAATAAATAAACTCTTTAAAAAAAAAAGATAATATTTTTAGTTTTCTGGTCACTGAAAGTTTAATGGGTTTTATATAAAGCAGTTTCCTTCTTCCTTTTCTTCTGTCCCCTCTAGCACTCATGGGTCAGAGCACAAAAGCTGTTCCCTCTCCCACCCGGAAGAGTGGCCCACCTAACAGGCTTCACTCTAAAGAGAAACTGAATCTTATTCTTTTAGGAATAAAATAAAGAAATTGACAGTAGTCCTTTTTAATGACTTGAGATAGTCAAGATATATATATATATATATAAGATATATATCTTATATATATATCTTATATACTTGAGATAGTCAAGATATATATATATATATATATATATTTTTTTTTTTTTTAAAGAAAACATACATAGAAAAGATAGAAACTGAATTGAGAAAGCTACTTGAAATACCGGAAAAGACAAAAAAGGACAGGTGTAGGGCCCAGGACATCCATGGTAGATTTCTGTATTTGGGATAGAGGAAGAATAAGTCCTGCAAAGAACAGCAATGGCATTCCTAACTGACATAAAGGCTCTTTGAAAGACACACTTCCTATTCGAGATGCTGTGTGCAGCTGTTTGAAAAAGGACGGGGGAAATTTTATGACTTGTCTATTGTAACAGAGGGGAGTGCAGTTGACTGACAGGCCCCTGCTGCCCCTCTGGGCCCACACTTCCTCAGGTTTGCGCAGCCAAGGGGTGGGGCAGGGGTGCAGCTCCTGTGTGAGAGGGCAGAGCTCTCCTGGACAACGGTGGCTAGCGATTCCCCACCAGCCCCATAGGGACTTTCTTACCACTGTGCTCCTGCAGGATTCCAGTTCTTTCCCTTCCTCCTCTCACAGGTGTGGACCTGCCTCTTCCCTTCCACTGCGGCCTCTCCCCATTATCCTTTACAAGCAGTTCCCCTACTAAGTCATGCCAGCATGTCTAATCCATCTGGGCATCAACTTCTTAGGAGTCCCAGTTCACACACCAATGAACACACCGATTTAGCAAGCTATGTATTCAGGACAATAAGGCTGTCTGCCCTTCCTCTGAGAGAACAGACCCAGTCACCATGCCTTACTACCCAACTCTCCTCAGGCGGCCTCAAAGCCCCACTCCCAGAACACTCACTTTCAGCTTATTTTCCCTGATTTCTTCCTTCTTTAACACACTCACCATATCCCCTGACATTTTAGAACTGTGATCAACACACTCTTGCACATTTTCAGCCTGCCATACATCCCCCCAAATCTCTTTATTCTCAATATCCTCCCCTTTCATTATTAAAATGAGGCCTGAGGCCACTGTCCTGAGGCCACTGTCCTGAGGCAGTTCTCCTTCAGCCTTCTCAAGTGCCCGTTGTGCCTCAGTGCCAGAACATGGGGTAAGAGTCCTTCTCACTTCCCACTCACACTTCTGAAGCCATTCCCCCCCACCCACCATGGTCCTTTGAACCTTTGAAGTTCATGCCACATAGCTAGACCGTGTTGTTATCATCTCTTATTCATGGAAGACTTCAGTTTCCAGTTCTGTATCTCTCTTCACCTAGGGTTGTCAGACTAAGCAATAAAACATGGGATGCCCAGTTAGATTTGATTTTTAAACAACACACATATTTTTTTTTATCTGGCACCCCCACCTTATTCTCCTCATCAGTTTCAGTAGTTCAGTGTCCACATGGGTTATTGGCCTCTCAGTTACTCACTTCCAATGATCTTTCCATCTACTATACTTTCACATCATGTCTATAGTCACACTCAGAAACATTACCTCCTCCAAATCTCAGTTGGAAACATGCTTTCTGCCTTCTGCCTTCTAGTCTTCTAGCTTACAAGCTCTAGAACAAGGGTTGGCAAACTATGGCCCATAGGCCATATGTGGCCCAAGGACAGTTTTTGTGCAGCCTTCAAGCTAAGAACAGTTTTTACATTTTAAAATAATAGTAGAAATATAAACAGAATAATAGGTGGATCCCAAGGCCGAAAATATTTACTATCTAGTACTCTATAAAAAAAGTTTGCTGACCCTATTCTAGAACCTTCTCCATTCCTTTCCATTTTTCCATTCCAATTTTTTGACCTTATTGAGACCTCTAGTTCATTGATCTCACTTCTTTCTCAACATCAGTCAACTCTCCTGACTTTACTTTCTTCTTTGTCCACTTTAGAGTTTCTGCCTTTCTTCTCTTATCACTCATTTACCCCTAACTTAGCCAAGATGAACCCAACTCTACTCTTGGTGCTTGTACCCTAGCAG
Source organism: Enhydra lutris kenyoni (assembly GCF_002288905.1). Lineage (NCBI taxonomy): Eukaryota > Metazoa > Chordata > Mammalia > Carnivora > Mustelidae > Enhydra > Enhydra lutris. Next base: position 14,414,528 of record NW_019154101.1, read on the forward strand.
CTGCGTTTTGCCCAAGAAAAATCAGAAAATCAGGTTGCAAGTCCCACATGATCATAGACGTTGTAGGAATATTCAACATGCCCAGCAATTCTAACACTCATGCGCATTTAGGACTTTCCTACACTCTGGGGTTGCCACATCATAACTTCTCTCTCATCATTGCTCCTGTACAGTTTGTTGATCTATTTCCCTCTTCCTTTATATCAAAACTTCTCAAAAGAGGAGATGATTCTTGAGTTTTGTCCACAAATCTATTTCTCCCCATCTGAGTCAGATTTCATAAGAAAACAGCCTGTGGCAAGGTTTAATGTTAATGCTATAAAATGATGGACAGCAAGGCAGGCAGGCATGGGAAGCCATGCAAGGTGACATGTTTCTGCCCTGGCCATGGTAAAACCTTGGAGTTTTGGAGTTGTGGAGTTCTTTGAGCAGGCTGGTTGGAGATCAGGCCAACTTTGGGAGAAGAAAAATTTATCTGTGCACTCTGTCCTCCCTTTGTTTCCCATTGTCAAGGAGCAGCCAGAGACCCTGGGTGTGGAGCTGGTTGGTCAATCTCAGGGGCCGAACAGTGTCCACCTACAGTGCTAACTGAGGCAGGACACAACATCAGAAGGTCCAGAGACAAGTAAGGCTGAGCTGATCGAAGGAGATATAAGATATGCCTATGCCTTAGTCAGCTCAGGCTGCTATAACAGAACACCATAGATGGGTAATGTAGACAACGTGTTTTTCTCACGGTCTGGAGGCTGGGAATTTCAAAGATCAAGGCACCAGTGTCAGATAAGAGCACTCATCCTGGTTTGCAAACAGCTGTCTTCTCTTTGTATCTTCACATGGTAAACAACCAAGAAAGAGAGAGAGAGAGACAGAGGAAGCTCTCCCATGTTTCTGCTTATAAGGACGCTAATCCCACCCAGGAGGGCTCCACCATTAGGACCTAATCACCTCCCAAAGGCCCCACCTTCTCCCACCATCACACTGGGGGTTAGGCTTTGACATATAAACTTCAAGGAATATGACATTTAGTCCATAGTTGCCCAATATACTCCCTCGGTTTCCCTTTCTCAGTAGATCCCTACTTCCTCCCACATTTTCCAGCCAAAAACTTTAGACTCCTCTTCAGTTCTCTCTCTTCCTTCACTAGGCTCATTTAATAAAGGTGCAAGTACTGTGAACTCTACCTTCAAAAGATACACTGAGTCAATTTTCCAGCAACATTGACAGCACATCCCCTGTACTCCAGCTATAACCTCTTAGTTTCTCTTTTAGTTTCTTCTCCTTCATCTCCTCCTTCTTCTTTTAATTTTATAACCTAGTCACCATATAGCAATGAAAGTCATCTTTTAAAATGTAAGTCAGATTGGAGCACCTGGGTGGCTCAGTCAGTTCAGCACGTCCTACTCTTGGTTTCAGTGCAGGTCATGATCTCAGGGTCATGACATTGATCTCAGTTCCAGGTTATGGGCTCCCTCCCCTGCTTACAAGCGCTCTCTCTCTCTCTCAAATAAGTAAATACAATCTTAAATAAAACATAGATCAGATCACATTGATTAGCTACTTAAAGCTCTCAACAGCTTTAATTTCACGTTGAATATAATCAGAATACTTCACATGTGTTATGATTCTAAAACTGTTCACTGAATGTGGGAGGCCGCAATAAGGCTTGAGACGAGGACCAAACCAGGCCCTGACTTGTGCCTCCTTTAAAGTCCAAATAACCTAACAAAAGGTTTAGGATGGGAAAAGTTGAGTAGCACTGAGAAAGGGTCTGCGCTATGTGTTGTGCGCTCGCCTACATGACTTCCCACACGCTTGCTAAACAAATGAGAACAATTCGGTTGGGGCCAAAAGTTCATTGCTGGTCCTTGCTGCCCCAGTACTGCTCATAAATTACGTTCAGGTTTGCTGTATCAATACATAACAATTGCATTGGCATCAGCCGTTTGGCGTCACGAGGTCTGCTTATAATTAAATGTGAAACTTATTATGGGAACTCGTGGTTGTTTAACTGGACACAGGTGTATTGTTTCTCCTATCACTATATATATGGCCTTAATGCTTTGAATAAACTTAGCACTGTTGGACATCCTCCTCAGTGCTCCTCCTGCCCCCATCTCTTTGTTTCTTAATTTCTTTTCACCATCCTCTTACCCTCATGTTTCCTGGTCGATTTGTCGCGCTGGCCGTGACAATTGAGCCTATATTATGAGGTAGATATGGTTTTTAAACACTTGGGGTACAAAAGCAGACAGAATGGGAAATAATCCCTGCCTCATGGAAATTATATTCTGGTGGCAGGAGAACATTAATAAGCCATACATTTAGGGTTGCCTGGATGGCTTGGTGGAGTATGCAATTCTTGGTCTCTGGGTTGTGACTTTGAACCCCATGTTGAGTATAGAGATCAATTAAAAATAAAAATCTTTTAAAAAAGCAATACATTTAATAATAGATTCAAATAAGTGCAACAATGCCAATACAAAAAAGTATACTAGAATAGAGGGGTAACAAGCCTTTCTTGAGAAAGAAACAAGAAAGGTCTCAAATACACATCCTAACCCCACACTTAAAGGAGCTGGAGAAAGAACAGCAAACAAAGCCTAAACCCAGCAGGAGAAGAGAAATAATAAAGATCAGAGCAGAAATCAATGAAATAGAGACAAAAAGAGCAGTAGAACAGATCAACGAAACTAGGAGCTGGTTCTTTGAAAGAATTAATAAGATCAATAAACACCTGGCCAGACTTACCAGAAAGAAAAGAGAAAGGATCCAGATTTAAAAAAAATAATGAATGAAAGAGGAGCGATCACAACCAACACCAAAGAAGTATGAACAATTATAGAGTAGAGGGGTTTAGGAGTGCTGTGGAGGTGAGTGATGATTTTTAATTTGGTCATTAGGTTTGGAAGAAGGCAACACTTGATTAATTAGAGGAGATGAGAGGGCATACAGAAATCTGCAGGGGAAAACACCTAGGAAGGTCAAATGCTTTAAGGCAGAAATGTGTGTTTTCAAGACCCAGCAAGGATTTCAGTACAGGTAGAACCTGGGGAGTGAGGTTGGTCAGTAACTGGGTGCTAGGTCACCTAGGGCCAAGCAGGCCAATGAATGGACTTGGGCTTTTTGTCTGAGGAAATAGAAAGCCATGACAGTGATTGGGCAGCTGAATATCACAATCTAAGTTACATTTTGAAAGCAGCGTGGTAGGGAGTATAAAAGCAGGGACTCCTTTTAGGAGGTTGTTGCAGTAATCCAGGCAAGAGAGAATGGTAGCCGGCAACCTTGGAGTGATGGCCTGTGTCAGGTTCCAGAGGATACATTTGAAGACAGAGGTAAGAGCAGTTCTTAGCAGATTGTCCTGAGAGACAGAGGGGCTTAGTGATGACATCAAGGACTTCAGCTGGAGAAAGTAGAAGGTTGGAGTTGCCATCTACTGAGATGGGCAAAGATGCAGGTGGACTAGGTTTGGGGAAAAGTGAATGACAGTGAGCAAGGGACTGAGATCACTGACAAATAGGAGGGCTGACAGCTACAATGACAGGTAGTGGATGACATGACCTGATGGCATGACATTCAAAGTAGGGAGAAGTTCAGGGAGAAGGAAGGAAGATCAATCTGAACACAATAGGAACCCCTGTCCCACCTCCAGATCCCACAGTCTGTGGGGCATGGGAGAAAAGGGTCTCTAACTATAAGTGCTGCAGGAAGGCAAGGTCTTCATGGGAGAGCCGGATTTCCATTACAGAAGGAAAGGAAGAGAAATATTCAGAGAACAGCTTGAGCATGTAGGAAATTTTGCTGATGAGGGACTGTGAATCCCAGAAGGCAAGGTAGCAGGATTTCAGAAACTGGGGAGGTGTGGGAGAAAGGGCAGAAGAGGGACAAGGGGGTCTGTGGGAAGAGGAGTGTAACATATAAGGTGAGGGTCATGGGCTGCCAATGATTGGCAGACAAACAGAGATAAGGGCCGTAATGGTGGAGTAAAGGCTGAGAGTGGTGGTGAGGTTATACATGCTGAGGAACAGGGAAGTCTGGGGAAGCAGGGTCTTGGTTTTAGTGTACAGACCTCCCTTCACCCCAGTGATGAGGGTAGGTCTAATGCAGTGTAACCTTGGTCTTTTGCAGACCCCTGCCCACCTCATTTACCTCACCCTGTGTCTGTCTCCTCTACAGCACTGTGCTGTCACCATCCTGGCTCTCTGGGAGTTCCCACAACTGAGCTCTTTGCAGCCTCAGGGCCTTTGCACTTGCAGTTTCCTCTGCCTGAAATATTCTCCTGTCAGCTATTTGCATGGCTGGCTCTTCTTCCTCAGCATTTGCCTAAAATATAAGTTCCACAGTGAGATCAAATGTAGACACTTCCTGCTATTCTTGATCATAGCGCCCTTTTAATTCTCATAACATTCATCAAACCAGCTGTTCTTTTAATTTATGTCTTTGTTTGTATGTTTATTCAAATTAAAGATCCACAAGGACATTCGGCTGTGTCTGTTATGTTCCCTATTGCATCCCCACAGACCAGCGCAATGTCTGGTATAGTAAGTGCTTAGTAAATAATTATTGAATAAATGAAACTCAGAGCAACAAGAACCCAGAGGTGGAAGGTTATTTCTGCAGAGGGATAAAGCAATTAATTGCCCATCTTAACCTCAGTTGATCAGTTCTGTAGAGTGGTTATTAAAACCTGCCATCTTTGGGAGGAAGGAATGGCAAACCAGACTAGGAAATGGCCCGTCTTTGGGCTGGTTTGTTGGCTCCTTTTGTTGTTGGCTGGAAAGGGCTATTGGAAATGGTGGCCCCACTCTCCAGAATGTCACAGAACAGTGAAGAACCACACTTCTTGAGGGCAATATTTGATCAATGCCTCTGTGTTTTCCTTCTTCCAGCTGGTTTAAGGAGTGTTTGGTGGTGGCTACAGTGAACTCTAGCTGTGCTTTCTTCACATTGGCTCTGACAGTATTAGTGAGGTAGTTCTTGGCTCAAATAAATGTGACTAGAGGCTGAGAGGAAGAAGACACAATTTTCCCCTTTGCTTACACATATCTCTGGGTTGAGATGCTTCACTGATGGACAGAATGCAACCAAATTACAAGCAAAAATAAAATAAAATAAAATAAAAAATACAAATCATTTTCTATCTCCCTTCTGGTAACTGTTCAACATTAGGAGATAAGGATACGTGAACACAATGGAATATTATAGATTCCTTAAAATTATCAATGTGTGGATTATACACAAAAATGGACTAATGCTTATGATCCAATATGTGAAAACAGAATATGTGATTAATATAATGCACATATAGAATAGAATAAAATTAAATATACACTGCAATTACTAACATATAAATATTTATTCATATGCATAAGGATTTAAAGTAACGGGTGAAATGAAAACAGTTATGTTGGGTGATCTATATAGGAATTTTCTTTTTTTACTATCCTTTTGTATTATTGTATTTCTAAAAAAAGATTTTATTAGTTTATTTGACACAGAGAGAGAACGCAAGCAGGAGAAGCAGGAGAGGGAGAAGCAGGCTCCCCACTGAGCAGGGAGTCCGATGTGGGACTCAATCCCAGGAACACTGGGATCCTGACCTGAGGCCAAGGCAAACACCCAACGGACTGAGCCACCAGGAGCCCCTGTACTATGGTATTTTTAAACTGAAAAGCACTCAAATCCCTGGAAAGAGCTTGTATGTACAAAAGCAGCCTTACGAACAATGTCTTTTGTTGTACTTTCTGTTCAGCTTAAAGAATCTTATGTTAAAGAATCGTATGTTTGGACTTGGGTCAATAGCATCTCCTTTTATAGCACATTTACATGGCAATTTGTTCCTTTTTAACATGATGCTAATCTAGTTTTGCTAAGAGCGTCTCTGAATTTACACTTACATTTATGTCAGTGTTTATATAGGTGTAACCTCTGAGATTATTTGGAGAGTCAGGATAGAACAATGTATGTGCTTGAGTTTCAAAGGTCTCTATATTAATTATGCTGAAACAAAGAGCTGGGGAAGAGGTTCCTGCAAAAGAAAAGAGCCATCCCCATTTCTAAACAAAGGGGGTAGAGCAAGTACCTAGACACCTCACCAGAGTTCTCTTCTTAGGATCAGTGCTGTCTTCTGAGAGCTGCTGTTCTTCTGCTCAGGCATTGCTGTTTCCCTCAAAGTAATTTAGTTGTTCATTGTTTATTCAATATAAACTTCAAACCAGAAGATCTGGGAGGTGGTGGGAATACAAATAAGAAAATAGATGGTCCCTCCCAGCAATGAGCTCATCATCTAGCAGTTATTTTCCTACAGCCTCTCTTAACTGGGTACTGTTGTCATCTCTTACTGCCCAAGAGTGGAAATGTTCTGTTGGCAAAAGAACTGAGCTTCACTTGTTTTCATAAGGCTGGGAATTTTTTTAAAAATTAAAGTTATTTAATTAATTTAGTTGGTGAAAGACAGTTTATTAGGATACCATTAGGTCTACCCACAGAAGCTGAGGAAGTGTGATCTTCAGCATTCAAGAACAATCTTTATTGTTTATAATAGTAAAAAAAACTAAAAGAACTTAAATGTAAAACAGTATAAAAAATAGTGAAGGAAACCATGAGTAGGACCTCATTATTATTCAAGCTTTGGGGTCCTGGAGCAGAGCTGCCTCTGTCTGAATGCTGACTCTATACCTCACGAGCCAAAAAATTAATTAAGCCTTGATTTTTTCCTATATAAAATAAAATTTCTATGGGAAAATAAAAATCTATTCCACAAAGTTGTTGTCAGTATTAAATTAGATAATGTATATAAATGGCTTAGAACAATGCTTAGCTCACAATAAGCACTTGATAATAATTTTCTTTATTGTTGTGGTAAATGACCTTCATAGAATATTGTGCAGCCATTAAAATTATGTTTCTGATGAATTTGTAATAAGAAGGCACAATTTAAAATTATCAGTGAATGCAAGATAATCACATCTATGAAGGATGAGAAAAGAGAGACTAAAAGAAACTTCTGTATGTCATCAGTTTTCATTTTTTTTTTAAGTTTAAAGTTTCTGCTTATGTTTTGATTGGTAAGTCTATCTGTGATTTCCTTTTCCAGCTTTCTTGATGTATAATTGACAAATAAAATTGTAGTACGTGCTGACTTGTTATATGTATACATCCACCAACAATAGTCACCATGTTCTACAATAGATCATCAGACTTTATTCATTTTATAACTGAAAGTTCGTGTCCTTCTACCAATCTCTTTCTGTTTCTCCCACTAGTCAGCTCTAGCAACCACCATCCTATTCTCCGTTTCTAGGAGTTGCACTTTTTTTTTTTTCTTAAGTTTCCATGCATAAGTGATATCATGTAGTTATTTGTCTTTCTCTGTCTGGCATATTTCACTTAGCATAATGCTCAGGAGGTCCATCTATGTTGTTGCAAATATCAGAACCCTCTTCTTTTTTAAGGTTGAATAATATTCCATACCACATCTTCTTTATCCATTCATCCACAGATGGACACTTAGGTTGTTTCCATATCACGACTGTTGTGAGTAATGCTGCAATGAATATGAAAGTACAGTATCTCTTTGAGACAATGATTTTGTTTTGTTTAGATACATATCCAGAGATAGGGTTGCTGGATCATAGGGTAGTTCTATTTTTAATTAAGACAGTATGAGGAAGCTGTTTTAATTTAAACCGTATGAAGAAACTCTGTTTTCAAAACATACTGTTTTGAACAGTATGTTTTGAACCGTATGTTCAAAACAGTATTTTGAACATACGGTTCAAAACATACTGTTTTCCATAGTGGCTGTAGTAGTTTACATTCCCACTAACTGTACAAGTCTTCTCTTTTCTCCACATCCTTGCCAACATTTATCTCTTGTCTTTTTGATAATGGACTTCGTAACAGGTGTGAAGTGAATCTCATTGTGGTTTTGATTCCCATTTCCTTGATTACTGATGTTGAGCATATTTTCATGTGACTGTTGGCTATTTGTCTTCTCTGGAAAAATGTCTTTGCCCATTTTTAAGTTTTTTTGGTGTTTTTTTCACTTTTCAGTTGTAGGAGTTCCTGTATATTTTGGATATTAACCCCTTACCAGCTATGTGGTTTGCAACTATTTTCTTCCATTTGGTAGGCTGTCTTTTCATTTTGTTGATTGTTTCCTTCACTGTGCAGCAACTTTTTAGTTTGATGTAATGCCACTTGTCTATTTTTTAATTTGTTGCATTTGTCATTGGTGTAAAAAAAAAAAAAAAGTCTTTGCCAAGATCATCGTCAAAGAGCTTATCCCCCATGTTTTCTTCTAGGAGTTTTCTGGTTTCAGGTCTTAAGTTCAAGTCTTTAATCCATTTCGAGTTGATTTCTGTGTATGGTGTAGGAAAGGGGTCCAATTTCATTCTTTTGCATGTGAATATCCAGTTTCTCCAACACCATTTATTGGAGGGATTATCCTTTTTCCATTGTATATTCTTGGCTTCTTTGTTGAAAATTAGTTAGCTGTATGTGTATGGGTTTATTCCCAGGTTTCGATTCTATCCCATTGGTCTATGTATTTGTTTTTATGCCAATACTATATTGTTTTGATTATAGCTTTACAGTATAGTTTGAAATCAGGAAGTGTGCTACTTCCAGCTTAGTTCTTTCTCAAGATTGCTTTGGCTATATGGGGTCTTTTGTGGTTCCATATGAGTTTTTAGACTGTTGTTTCTATGTCTGTGAAAAATGCCATTGGAATTTTGATAGGATTGTATTGAATCTATAGATCTCTTTGGCTGTTATCAATATTTTAACAGTAATAATTTTTTCACTCCATGAACATATTTTTCAGTTTATTTGTGTTTTCTTCAATTTTGTTACAATGTTTAATAGCTTTCAGTATACAGATCTTTTTCCTCCTTGGTTATTCCTAAGTATTTTATTCTTTTTGATTCTATTGTAAATGGGATCATTTTCTTAATTTCTCCTTCTGGTAGTTCATTGTTAGTGTATATAAACAACCGATTTTGTATATTGATTTTGTATCTTACAACTTTACTGATCTTCTAAAATTAGTTTTAACATTTTTTTGGTGATATTTTTGCTATTTTAAAATAACTTCGTTGAGATATAATTCTCATGTCCTAAAGTTCACCCTTTTAAACTGTACAATTCAGTGGTTTTTTAAATGTTTTCAGAGTTGGGCAGGCATCAACACTAATTTTAGGATGTTTCATTACTGCAAAAAGAAAATGTACCCATTAGTTATAATACTCCTTGTTCCTTTGCTTCTCCTAGCCCTGGACGGCCATTAATCTACTTTCTGGCTCTATGCATTTGCCTATTCTGGACATTTCATAGAAATGGAATCATAATATGTAGCATTCTATGTCTGGTTCCTTTTGCTTAAGATAGTATTGTCAAGGTTCATGCATGTTTCAGCATGTATCAGTATTTCATTCCTCTTTACGACCAAATAACATTCCAGTGTATGAGTGTACTACATTTTGTTTATCCATTCATCACTTGATGGACATTTGGGTTGCTACTGCTTTGTAGGTACCATGCTGCTATGCATATTCATGTTCAAGTGTGTTTTCAGTTCTCTTGGGTATATCCCTAGGAACTGGTAGTTGTATGGAATTGCTGTGTCATATAGTAATTCCATGTTTAACATTTGTAGGAACTTCCATGTTGTTTTCTAAAGCGGCTGCATTATTTTATGTCCCATCTATAAGGATTCAAATTTCTTCGTATCATTGTCTATAGTTTTTTGATATAGCCATCTCAGTAGGTGTGTTGTGATATCTCATTGTACAGTTGTTGAAGTTTGGGGAAATGTATCACATTTTTAATAAAAACATCTTTTAAAAAAAGGGAACTTCAGATATAGGAGCAGTATAGGCCTTTCAGTTTGAGTGCCATTTCTCTTCATTTTAAATAGTTCCCGAAATTGCCTGATCTGGAATTTACAAAACTCAGTGATGTTAGAAAATCCAGAGTGGCATTTAAACTTATTAATATTTTAACCATACCAACATTCTAGTGCCAACCTCTAAGATAATTGCTCTCAGCTGAGTGATTTTTTGATGCTATCACTTATGCCTGGCTTCATGCTAACTAGTTTAGAAGGCTAATTGGAGTGAGAATAAGGCAAAACAATTTCTCAAAAAGGTATAAAGATCTGAACTGTCAGTGAAATAGAACAGTGTGGTACTGTGCCTTGCCAAGAAAGTGATGCAATACCTATCAGAATTTGGCTGTATTTATATCCTTTCTAAGTAGACCATTTGTCACTTTTTAGTACAACTTTTCCTTTGAGGGTGAAATAATTGACCCATCCTCTAGGAGGACAAGCACTTTTTCTGGGGTAGGGTTGTGGATGTTTGTAGATGCACCAGATGGCCAGCCCTCTGACTTTCTAGCCTCAGTCACGAGAGAGAGAGAAGTGAGAAGAGGACTCTGAAGGGCTTCTCTTACACAGGGAAATTCAGGTATTGCTACGCCAACAAGATCCAGCTCCTTTCTTAAACCTCTGCTGTTTATGATAACAAGTTCATTGCTGTTTACACTCTTTGCGGTATGTATAGTACTTTGGTCACAGAATCTGTGGTGGGACATATAGGTATTTAGGAAATAAATATAGGCAGTAATTTTTTTTAAACAGTAGAGAAGTATAACTAGAAAGATTTGTTTCTTCCTACTCTATTTTTAATTCTGCATTCCCCCTTTGCTGACTGTGAGATTATGTTGCAGTTGTAACATGCAGGTTTAAATAAATCTTCAGACACAAACATTTATAATATATAAATGTTTTGATCAAAACATTTGATCAAATGTTTGATCAAATGATCAAAAAAAATTATATATATATATATATATATATATATATATATATATATATATATATATAAAACATACTCCGAAATCATATTCCCCATCAATTACTATTTGTGGAACCCTGTGTCACTGTCAAAACATACTGTTTTCCATAGTGGCTGTAGTAGTTTACATTCCCACTAACTGTACAAGTCTTCTCTTTTCTCCACATCCTTGCCAACATTTATCTCTTGTCTTTTTGATAATGGACTTCGTAACAGGTGTGAAGTGAATCTCATTGTGGTTTTGATTCCCATTTCCTTGATTACTGATGTTGAGCATATTTTCATGTGACTGTTGGCTATTTGTCTTCTCTGGAAAAATGTCTTTGCCCATTTTTAAGTTTTTTTGGTGTTTTTTTCACTTTTCAGTTGTAGGAGTTCCTGTATATTTTGGATATTAACCCCTTACCAGCTATGTGGTTTGCAACTATTTTCTTCCATTTGGTAGGCTGTCTTTTCATTTTGTTGATTGTTTCCTTCACTGTGCAGCAACTTTTTAGTTTGATGTAATGCCACTTGTCTATTTTTTAATTTGTTGCATTTGTCATTGGTGTAAAAAAAAAAAAAAAGTCTTTGCCAAGATCATCGTCAAAGAGCTTATCCCCCATGTTTTCTTCTAGGAGTTTTCTGGTTTCAGGTCTTAAGTTCAAGTCTTTAATCCATTTCGAGTTGATTTCTGTGTATGGTGTAGGAAAGGGGTCCAATTTCATTCTTTTGCATGTGAATATCCAGTTTCTCCAACACCATTTATTGGAGGGATTATCCTTTTTCCATTGTATATTCTTGGCTTCTTTGTTGAAAATTAGTTAGCTGTATGTGTATGGGTTTATTCCCAGGTTTCGATTCTATCCCATTGGTCTATGTATTTGTTTTTATGCCAATACTATATTGTTTTGATTATAGCTTTACAGTATAGTTTGAAATCAGGAAGTGTGCTACTTCCAGCTTAGTTCTTTCTCAAGATTGCTTTGGCTATATGGGGTCTTTTGTGGTTCCATATGAGTTTTTAGACTGTTGTTTCTATGTCTGTGAAAAATGCCATTGGAATTTTGATAGGATTGTATTGAATCTATAGATCTCTTTGGCTGTTATCAATATTTTAACAGTAATAATTTTTTCACTCCATGAACATATTTTTCAGTTTATTTGTGTTTTCTTCAATTTTGTTACAATGTTTAATAGCTTTCAGTATACAGATCTTTTTCCTCCTTGGTTATTCCTAAGTATTTTATTCTTTTTGATTCTATTGTAAATGGGATCATTTTCTTAATTTCTCCTTCTGGTAGTTCATTGTTAGTGTATATAAACAACCGATTTTGTATATTGATTTTGTATCTTACAACTTTACTGATCTTCTAAAATTAGTTTTAACATTTTTTTGGTGATATTTTTGCTATTTTAAAATAACTTCGTTGAGATATAATTCTCATGTCCTAAAGTTCACCCTTTTAAACTGTACAATTCAGTGGTTTTTTAAATGTTTTCAGAGTTGGGCAGGCATCAACACTAATTTTAGGATGTTTCATTACTGCAAAAAGAAAATGTACCCATTAGTTATAATACTCCTTGTTCCTTTGCTTCTCCTAGCCCTGGACGGCCATTAATCTACTTTCTGGCTCTATGCATTTGCCTATTCTGGACATTTCATAGAAATGGAATCATAATATGTAGCATTCTATGTCTGGTTCCTTTTGCTTAAGATAGTATTGTCAAGGTTCATGCATGTTTCAGCATGTATCAGTATTTCATTCCTCTTTACGACCAAATAACATTCCAGTGTATGAGTGTACTACATTTTGTTTATCCATTCATCACTTGATGGACATTTGGGTTGCTACTGCTTTGTAGGTACCATGCTGCTATGCATATTCATGTTCAAGTGTGTTTTCAGTTCTCTTGGGTATATCCCTAGGAACTGGTAGTTGTATGGAATTGCTGTGTCATATAGTAATTCCATGTTTAACATTTGTAGGAACTTCCATGTTGTTTTCTAAAGCGGCTGCATTATTTTATGTCCCATCTATAAGGATTCAAATTTCTTCGTATCATTGTCTATAGTTTTTTGATATAGCCATCTCAGTAGGTGTGTTGTGATATCTCATTGTACAGTTGTTGAAGTTTGGGGAAATGTATCACATTTTTAATAAAAACATCTTTTAAAAAAAGGGAACTTCAGATATAGGAGCAGTATAGGCCTTTCAGTTTGAGTGCCATTTCTCTTCATTTTAAATAGTTCCCGAAATTGCCTGATCTGGAATTTACAAAACTCAGTGATGTTAGAAAATCCAGAGTGGCATTTAAACTTATTAATATTTTAACCATACCAACATTCTAGTGCCAACCTCTAAGATAATTGCTCTCAGCTGAGTGATTTTTTGATGCTATCACTTATGCCTGGCTTCATGCTAACTAGTTTAGAAGGCTAATTGGAGTGAGAATAAGGCAAAACAATTTCTCAAAAAGGTATAAAGATCTGAACTGTCAGTGAAATAGAACAGTGTGGTACTGTGCCTTGCCAAGAAAGTGATGCAATACCTATCAGAATTTGGCTGTATTTATATCCTTTCTAAGTAGACCATTTGTCACTTTTTAGTACAACTTTTCCTTTGAGGGTGAAATAATTGACCCATCCTCTAGGAGGACAAGCACTTTTTCTGGGGTAGGGTTGTGGATGTTTGTAGATGCACCAGATGGCCAGCCCTCTGACTTTCTAGCCTCAGTCACGAGAGAGAGAGAAGTGAGAAGAGGACTCTGAAGGGCTTCTCTTACACAGGGAAATTCAGGTATTGCTACGCCAACAAGATCCAGCTCCTTTCTTAAACCTCTGCTGTTTATGATAACAAGTTCATTGCTGTTTACACTCTTTGCGGTATGTATAGTACTTTGGTCACAGAATCTGTGGTGGGACATATAGGTATTTAGGAAATAAATATAGGCAGTAATTTTTTTTAAACAGTAGAGAAGTATAACTAGAAAGATTTGTTTCTTCCTACTCTATTTTTAATTCTGCATTCCCCCTTTGCTGACTGTGAGATTATGTTGCAGTTGTAACATGCAGGTTTAAATAAATCTTCAGACACAAACATTTATAATATATAAATGTTTTGATCAAAACATTTGATCAAATGTTTGATCAAATGATCAAAAAAAATTATATATATATATATATATATATATATATATATATATATATATATATAAAACATACTCCGAAATCATATTCCCCATCAATTACTATTTGTGGAACCCTGTGTCACTGAATTATAAGTAAAATTGGCCTTGGAAATTCTCATTTGATTTCTTTTAGAAAATTTAAAATGTTCTTGGCTATTCATAGACTTAGCTAATCAATGTTCATGGAGTTATAAGCTATAGCCAAATAAATTTTTTAATTCAAAGGATTTTTATCTTTTCATTTCATTTGGCTTAACTACCAGGCCTATAAATAAATACAGACAGAATTCCTACTACTCTAGTTCTTAGCCACTGCACTGAGGACTTCTTATATATGTTGACAATGCAAAGAGCTTTATAGTATCAAAGTTCATCTGACAAGTGTAATGACTTATTCACTGGCAACATTTTATGTACTTTTTTAGAATAAATTATGTTGAAACTTTGGCTAGCATCTCTTAAATTTTTAAATCAAAGCAATAATGATTATACCTAGTCCATTGGCTTTAACTCTATGCCAGCAATTATAATTACAATTAAAAAATAATCTATATCTATTTATAAAATTTTACCTGGGGATGTAAAATCCTTATACCCTATTAAAAAGATGATAGTTTTACGTGCTATTAAAATGAGTCCTGCTGAAATCATTGCTTATGAGGGGTTCATCTAAATGGTAAGGGGTACAAAAAGTAAGTTTCACCCTGGTAGTAGAGGTCCCCCCCCCCCCACCAAATCTGGCAAACCTAAGAAAAGATTTTACATTGAAAAGATGTAAAATCATGAACAAACTAATAGCCCAATTAAAAGATCAAATAAACCCTGCCCCTGTGGTTCATTTTATTTCACATCTTTAAAGTACTTTTGGTAGCAATTACTAACCTGTATATTCCAAATAGGTACAATCTCAGTTGTTTTAGCTTTCTGGGGGTTATGTGTCTGATGAAAGTGATGAGGCCTAGGAAAATGCATATGTGTATGCCTAATTATTCATAAAAATTCCTGGGGTTCATAAAGCCTTAGAACTCCTGTTCATTTAGGCTCAGAGAATATTAATTGTAATTAAGCTTATTTTACTAAGGCTTTGAAAGTTCTTTGAAAGGTGTTATTTATAAAGTATTTTTTTATAAACATTGTTGTCGCTTGATACTTTTGATTCATTTCTAGGACATAGCATTTATTTATAGTTTTCTTGGGATAAGCTTTCAGAAAATTTATATGTAAGTCTGGTCCCAGCTGGCTTTAGTAATCAATCAATCAATCAATTAATCAATGTATGATTAACAATGACTACTGTGGTCATCTTTAAGCAAGTCTAACAATGAAATATTGCCTTTTACTTCAGATTTATTTCCTTACATTCATTGAAGAGCTAGTTATAAACTAGATCGCCGCACCAATTTGCTAACAACGTTGGAGATTTTGCATATTCTGACATATAAATTACATGTTCACAACTTTGCAACCACAACTGGCGAACTACTTTGAATTCTGAAAAGAGTTGGTCTAATTCTGCAGTGGATCTCTAGGTCAACATTCTGTGAGGAAAAGTTTTTAGAGTCTGGCTCGTAATGTGCACCTCAGGTAGGTTGTTAGGAGCAACTAGCAAGCCAGCAAGGGGGAGATTTTCCCAGGAGCACACCAAGTTGGGGGGACATTTGGATGTTACCTTGAAGGAAGAGCTTCTGAATAGTGGATGCATCAGTCAGCATTCCAACAAACACATTCAAGTTAGGGTAATTTGAGAGGGGTCCACCAATAAAGAGATAATTACAAAAATGGGGTGTGGTAGGGAAATTATTGCAGCAGTGCAGGAATCTGGTGGGGTTTTCACCACCCCTACAACTCAAGGGCCACAGTAAGAGAGGTTACCAGAAGCTGAAGGTTACCAGTGGTAGAGAGTGGGTCACCTAATGTCCAGGGATACTGTCAGCCCAGGATGGCCTCCCTGGAAGGGAGCCAAGGGTGGGGGAATGCCTCTGTCACTTTCCTCCCACCTCTGATCTCTTGTTGGGCTCCCTTTTGGCAAGAACCCAACAAGAATATACACCGGTCAGCCTCCTTTGGCAGAAAGGGATAACAGGCAACAGGTAGAGAGGGTCCTTCCAGACAACTCTTTACCCAGAAGTTAGAGATTTGAAATACCTCCTTTTTCAATCATGGTGACATTTTTAAAAGTTGCAGGAAAACACTGTAAAGGTAGAAAAATTATCCTTTCTTCCCTTCTAGATTTTTTTTGGCTGGTCTAATAATTTAGCTGATATAAGATAGATAAACAGGGAAAAAAGATTTAATTTTGTACATAGAGGAACCCCATAAAAAATATGAAGTTGAAAGAAGTAACCAAAACAGGAAGCTTTTTAACCTTTCAGAAAAGACTAACTTGTGAAGAATTGATGAGACAAAGGGATTTGGCCTGCGGGTAGTAAGTGGTAAAGAAGTAACGAGGTTTGTTTATACAGTCTTCTCAATCCTAAATTCCCTGCCTTTGGTGATAAGGATACTTTCTATCCTCCTGGTACTGGGAAGTCACCTTCTGCTTTCAGGGAGACAAAGAAGGCTCAGAGTATCCTCATTGTCCCAGTTCTTTCTCAAGTACCCTTAATTCAAAATAATCAATATGCCAAAGTGGTCTATTTTGGGGTGACATATTCTGAACCCCTACAATATACATCTACAATTTATCATTTTAATCATTTTTAAGTGTAGGGCTCAGTAGTGTTAAGAATATTTGCATTGTTACATAACCAATCTCCAGAACTCTTTTCATCTAGCAAAACCAAAACTCTATACCCATTAAACAACTCCCCATTCTCCCCTTCCCCTAACTTTGGCAACCACCCCTCCACTTTCTGTCTCAATGAATTTGATTACTCTAGATATCTTGCATATTGGAATCATACAATATTTATTTTTTGTATGGATGGTATTTTTAAGGATAGTGTTCATAGGTATTTTGTAAACAGGCTTAGTTGTACTCATTAATAGAGCATTTTCTTTTGAAAGAATGTCCCACTTCTTAGAGATTCCAAATGCCACAGAGCTGTGACATAACAAATAATAACAGAAATGGGGCATTAGAAATACAGTTGACAAAAATCAATGTACTTTTAAGTGTAGAGAAGAAAATTTTAATATGTCAAATTTGGAACAAGGATATGACAATCAAATGTTAAAATGTTTAGATCGGGGCACCTGTTTGTGGCTGAGATGGTTAGGCATCTGCCTTCAGCTCAGGTCATGATCCCAGGGTCCTGAGATGGAGCCCTGCATTGGGCTTCCTGCTCTGCGGGGAGCCTGCTTCTCCCTCTCCTTTTCTGCTCCCCCCTGTATGTGCTCTCTCACTCTGTCAAATAAATAAATAAAATCTGAAAAAAGAAAAAGGTGTGGATCAGTGTAGAATAAAAAAGTAGATCAATGGAGAATATATAGTTTGCATACCAAAGGAGGAGGCGGGCTGTGACTATTTTGACAACTGCCTGCTCTGGGTTTCCCCAGTGTCCTCATGGGGACGAGAGGACTTTCAGGTAAGAGTCTCACTTTAGCGATGCTTTAGATAGCTGTATTTTATTGTACAAAGTAACAGATGACTACACTGCATGTAATTGACACTATAATGTGAGACTAGTGCTTCTTTGCGCTTTTATAGTTTCTAGTTTCAAAACCTTGCGCTTTTATAGTTTCTAGTTTCAAAACCTTTGTGCATTTGTATAGAATCTACTAAGTATTGCCCCTGGGCATTCCCACCCCCTTTCCCCAGGTGTAAGAGAATCTCACTCTCCTGAAGACCTTTCTACACTGTGCATACCTTTCTGGTATAGACATGTACGGTGGGGTGGGCGGGGGGGGGGGGGGTGTGGGGGGCACCCATTTTCATGTCTTACTACTTCCTCTACCAGCCCAAGGCAAGGACTCTGGGTTTTCTTTCCTACCTTCTCTATATCTCTTAGCACTTAGTGTAATGCACAGAACAGAGTAAATGGTAAGTACATTTTTGTTGAAAGAAAGGAAATAGTGATATATTTAAAGTAACCATTGAAAGAAATCAGAATATGTCACCACAAAATATTCCTCTTTGACTTAAAAATTATTTTGAACTGAAGGCAATTAAGAAGCAGTAAGTGCGGGGTGCCTGGGTGGCTCAGTGGGTTAAGCTGCTGCCTTTGGCTCAGGTCATGATCTCAGGGTCCTGGGATTGAGCCCCGCATTGGGCTTTCTGCTCAGCAGGGAGCCTGCTTCTTCCTCTCTCTCTGCCTGCCTCTCTGCCTGCTTGTGATCTCTCTCTGTCAAATAAATGAATAAAATCTTAAAAAAAAAAAAAAAAAAAGGAAGCAGAAAAAGCTCCCCTTTTCCTGCCTACAGGCAAAATATAAATTCTTCTACGGGCTCTTATTAGCCCCAAGAAGGCACTAGAAGAACCTGAAAACAAATCTTACTCTAGAAGTTCTCTCTCATACATTTACCGTTCCACAATTTGCTGTCCTTGGAAGCCTAAAACTCCATTGTTAAAATCAGCAGTGGAGAATCACCATTGCATCAAATCTTCCTCATGCTTTGAGTCTCTTTCCAGGGAGAGCCCAGTCCCTTTAATGGCTCATCTGATTAGGTCACGCCCACCAAGGATGATCTCCCTATCTGAAAGTCGACTGATTTGGGACCTGCAAAATCTGTTCACAGCAAATACGTAGGTTAGGGTTCTATTGAATAACTGGGAAAAGATCTGTGCACACTGGTGGTGGTGGGGAATCTGGGAATTCTATCTAACATGGTATAACAGTGAAAAGACAGGATATAGGGTCTAAGAAGGGAAACAGGAAGCAGAGACCATTCTCTGCTCTTCAGAAAAAAAAAAAAAAATAACACATGCAGGCTACGAGAAGGTGTATTCTGAGTATCTGGTGAGACCATTGAACAACCACACAGAAAAAGACTTAGCCCAGCAATTAGGAGACTTGCCCTGCCATTAAGTAGCCATGTGATCTTACTCAGATCCTTTGACTTCTCTGGGTCTAGAACTGAGGGGATTGAATAGATCAGGAATTCCCAACCATGGAGGAGAGGAGTAAGACAACTACTCTGAAGTTACTGGGCTGCTTTTTAAAATTAAACATTTCCCCCTTTTCCCCCAGATGTAGCAGTGCTGACAGGTGAATGAGTAAGGTTGACAAGGAAGAGGGAGGAACATACACAGTACGGAATTGTTTCTTAGGTCATTGGCTCAATTCCACAATCATTCAAGACCCACTACTTTGGGCTAAACCCGTGCAAGCCCCGGGGGAAGTTAGAATAAAACACACAGGCACTCTGCTTACTCCCCATCTAGCCAGGGAGACAGAGGCAAGTGAGTATAAGATGGTGAATGTTACTGGGTGGGGACCCCAAGGGGCTGAACACAGGGGTCCTCCTGGGGAATGCTTAAAGAATAAGGATCCTCTAAGAGAAGAGGTTGGAAATGTAATGAAGTGAGGAAGGTGGAGAGTTTCAGGCAAGGAAAAAGCATTTTTGAAGCCGGGGGTGGGGGGGGGGGGGAGTTTAACCGACTCAGGCACATGTAAAGCATTGTTATTAGCCCACTCTGACCTCAGTTGGTACACGTCACAAGGAGCCTTATAAATCCTCTTAAAGAGTTTGGATTTTATCCCAAGCACAATGAGAAATCATCAAAGGCCTTTAAGCAAGAGTGACTTCAAAAGATTGGTGTTTTATAAAGATCACCCTGGCGACAGTTTGAAAAAGATAGAGGGTGGCTGTAGCAGTTAGGAATACCAGCCCACAGGCGGGACCAGGGTGCCGTCAGTGGGCTTAGAGAGAAGGCGGCAGATAGGAAAGAGATGCAGTGAGTGGTTGGTTGATTCGAGGAGAGAGCTGTGTATTGTCAGATATAGGAGCTCTAGGATTAAATGTATGTTAATTCACAGTTGCCCCTTTGTGCTACTCAAGTTGTCATCTCCATTGGCAAGATGTTTAGTTATAATCAGACAGCACGTCTTCTGTATACTTTTGGACTATTTGTCCATTGCTTTGGAATATTTGGAATATTTTAGTGGGAATAAGTATTTAAGGAAAATACAGAGGATCTGGATTCCAGTGCCTTGTTTCCCTAACTGCTCAGTGAGGGAGGATTGAATTGAAAACCTCAAAGACTAATTCTAGGGCTAACCCTCCCAAACCCATAAAATCCACTCAAGGATGCTGGGCAGATTCTGGTTTCTCCCCAGGCTGGGCTGAGTTGCTTGCTGCAGGAATAGAGGAATCAGTAGAACCCCCTAGAGAGCAGCACACGTTTGGATCGAGGGCTTCCCCAAAGAAAGAACTTTTGTGGCGCTTTTGCCCCAGAAATATTGCGAAGTTCAGAGCCAGAGGCAGCCACGCACGTAAATTTAGCTCCACAGCCTAGTATCTCTGGAGTTTTCCCAGTGTGAGCATGGTAGGTTATCTACCTTAAGCACATGGAATATTCAACCAGATTCTATCTCCCCTTAAATTCGCCTCTCTCGGTGAAGGAAGACGCACCGAGTCCAGCGAAGGACATAAATTCAACAAAAAATGTACGGAGCTCTAAAACTTCATTTTGCTCTGTAATCAGAAATCCCAATCAGCGATGGAGCTCTGTGCCTGGGCAGACTCCTGACTGCAGTTCTCAGGGGATGGCGATGAGAAAGCTCCTCCTGTGGCTTACCTTCCAGTGCCCACCCGGGCTCCCACCCGGGTTCCCACCCGGCAAAATCATCCATGAAACAGATATGGTGGGGCTTTCCACCCTGTTAGGGCCCAGACCCACTTCATTGGGTACATACTGCCTTTTTCTGAATATATTTCGAAATTTCTCTTTATGTGCATTGTAATCTAAATTTCTTTCTCATGTTTGCGTAAATTGTAGAACGTGCATTTTACCTTTAGTCCACTAGAGGGAACCAGAGGGATTTAGACATTGAAGCCGACAAGACTTTCTCTCAGGTTCTTAATGTCAGTCAGAATTAGAGAAATTTCCAGGGGTTCTTAAATTGAGCTTACTGTCAGAATCACAAGAGAGTCTTTTTTTTTTTTTCTTCTCTTTAACTTATATGCATTAAAAATACACTTTATTTTTTAAGGACACTTTTAGGTTCACAGCAAATGTGAGGTGAAAGGGAGTTTTAAAATTACATAGGTTTCTAGGTCCTGCTCTAGATCTACGAATTCAGAAGCTTTGGGGTGAGGTCTGGGAATCTCTACTGAAAGGGTTTGTGGAGCCCTTGATTTAAAAAAAAATTATGTATATGTATAAATGTGTATACATATATACATATGTTTTATGTGTATAGTTTATTATATATATTTACATTATATTTATAATAGCATATTATACATAGTTGCATATATATGTATACACACACACACACACACACACAGCTATATATATACGTATATAGTTACTTACATAATTTAAAACCAAGAATGGGGCAAGAATGCACTGAACATTATGTAGCATACAAAGCAAGACAAAAAAATAGTGGCTCACAAGGATTAAAAAAAATATGAAGGTTAAACACTTGGAGAGAGTCAATATTTAGAATATGAGTCATATTTTTCCAAATAATTTCAATTGTTAAATAGAATTCATGTGATTTACTTAGAGCCAGAGGAAAATCTGAAAACCACCATTACAGCAAGGTTTCCAGTGCCAGAAATAAGATTTTAGGAAACCCCCAAATCAGGAAATATTATTTCTGAAATAAGCATTTTATGAAAGATTGCCAGATTCCTGTGGATTTTATCCAGGGAATAGAAATAAATGCCCAAGATCCAATTGCCATCAGACACAGATGTTCCCATAGTTTCAAACACATTCTGTCCAACTGGCGCAAAGACACAAGCTCCTTAAAAAATTACAGGAAGAAAAGAGGGCACATAGATCATCATAGGAGAAGACGTAATTTTTCCCCTATGAAAAACAATTAAAAATAAAATGAAAGTAGTCTTATTGATTTATAGGAAAATGTGTTACAAAACCCAAATAATATGAAGAAAATTAGCAATCTAGTTTAAGAAACACTGGCCTGTCTGCTCCTACGGATGTTAACAGTCCTGCAAAAATTTACAAATTCATTTAAATCAACGTCAAATAGCCAGATTTCTTGTGGTATGAGCTTGTCTTTATAAAAGGTCTCTGAAACCCAGCTTGAATATCAGATAAAAACTCACAGCAGTGCTCTTATGCACTGCCCTCTGCCCAGGTCCGCCCTAACTGGTCTTTGC
Organism: Enhydra lutris kenyoni; assembly: GCF_002288905.1. Taxonomy (NCBI): domain Eukaryota; kingdom Metazoa; phylum Chordata; class Mammalia; order Carnivora; family Mustelidae; genus Enhydra; species Enhydra lutris. Next base: position 14,436,793 of record NW_019154101.1, read on the forward strand.
TACAATCTCACGATGAGAGTTGTATCTTCTGATGCTGGTGTATTTTCTAAACCAAAGGGAAAAGGGAATGCCTCATGATTTATTGTTCTATTGAGAGACCAAGATTTTCAACACACACTTGAAATATTTCTCCTAAAATTTTTTTCTGGGTCAATTTAATAAAACAAAATTTTAAAGAGTTACCTAGCCCTAAGGCCCAGCAGACCCTGATAAGTACGGAATCAAGATTCCTCAGTTTGCAGTTTCCAGTGTTTGCTTGAGGAATCTGGGCAGACTGACAGCTTTAGAGCTCTTTATTGTTCTTTCTTCAAAGGTTCATTTACTCTGTATGAGGGGTCCTTATATAATTCTATAACCTGATCTACTCAGTCATAAAATACAGTCCTGTACAATGTTTTATGTTTTAGATATATTTCAATACAGAAAAAGAGAGTATTGGGAGATGAGAGGGTGTGTTGGTGGAAGAGTTGTAGGGGCAAAGCTATTCTTCACTAATTTATTCTCAAACTAGCATTTGGAATGGAAATTATGGGAAGGAGAACAATATGGTAATTTACACTTACCTCTTCCAAGTAAAGCATCATGAATAAAATGAATAAAATTCCGTTTCTAACTAACTTGATTATATCCTCCCTACATAATCATGTCCCATTGTGAGGATGAAATTTTAAAGTTTTTTCCCCATTAAAATACTCCCTTTTTTTCTGTTTTGAAATCATTGCTAAGTTTTTTGTAGATTTTAACGATACTAAATATCAGAAAATATAACATTTTTCTCATAATAAAGAATTTATACCATCAGCCAGTCTCTAATAACTACAGAATCAATTTCAGTTCTTTGCTTGCCCCTATCTGCTAGATAATTTTCCTCCTGTCGGTCCATGGTTGCAAATGCAATATAATTTGCAGTAAGTTGGCGGCAAACCCTGGTAACTCCTACTAGGCTGGCTTGGCTAGAGGACAGGAGTTCTTGTTTGAGGTTCTGATGCAGCGCCAACCTCAGGAGACCATTAAAATTGTCAGCTGGTGCTACAACAGCTGTCCGGATTCCACTTTGAATAACTGGTGTACACTTTAAGCCTACATTTTTAGAGAGAAAGGTAATTCCAACTTAAATGTCACTTCTTGTTTACTTGCAAATTTCTTATTTACTCAATCTCTTATTTTTTCCACACATTAACCCCTCCCCATTTTTCTACCCTGCCTATCTCACTGGTCAGAGATCTCTCTGATGGATTACAATTTGCTTTTCCTTAGAGTGGGATGGAGCCCTCTAATTCTTTTCAGCACAGTGATCCAAACAGTTCCTACCAATTGTTGGAAGCTGACACTTGAGGTGAAATCGATTTACTACTGTGGCTTTAAGTTATACCTTTCAGAAACATTAGATTGCAATTAATTTTTCCCTTGGTAGTAAGGAGCTTAGAGGATGGGTCGAACTGGGACCCAGATGTTCACATTATGCTCCCTTCATTTTAATCAACCCTTAGAGTTGAAGATATTAGGGAATAAAGAGCCAAACCAGGCAATTAAGACGGGCTTTGTTCATAAATATTACTGGTCTGAGACTTCTCAGTGAGTTGAAAAACTGAGTTGTAGTAAATCTTGCTTGATTACGCTTGTTTATCCTCAGTTTTTTTGTGGATATTTCTGTGTGACCTTGAGTGATAATCTCATCAGAGGTTTGAGAATTAGTAAACTCTCAGGAGGAAGTATATAGTCAGAGGAGAAAGCTTGGCAAAGTGTTTGGCACGTAAGAAAACTCTACTAATGGTTGTTGCCAACTGCATTCAACAGCTCAGTTTCTGCAAGGCTTTTTCATGTGGGTTTTAATTTATTCTAGATTGTTTTACTAAGTTATTCTAAAATATCTTGATTACAAAATGCTGGAGAGATAATTTGTATTTTCACTTCTAGTAGTGTAATAGACTAGCTATCCAGAATGAGATCCTGATTTGAAGTATTAAAATCTCAGATAAATAACTTCTTTAAAACCTTCCTTCATTTCTTCTTTCATGCACTGGAAAGCAGACATGAAAGTGAGGACACCAAAGTCCTCCCAAACAAAAATGAAAGCAGGAATTATGGAAGGTAAGATATTAACTATAGTTTTAAGTATATACATTAAAATACCTTGAGTCACCATTGAAAAGCTAGAAATAATATAACTTCCAAATATATAGAGGAGGAAAAATGGAATGGAAATAACAAGTCATGGTCAGTCTAAAAGGCACCAAGAACAGTCATCCATATTGGTGAGGAAGAAGTTAAACTGTCAGTATTTGCAGATGACATGATACTACAAATAGAAAACCCTGAAGACTATACCAAAAATTATTAGAAGTAATAAATGAATTCACTACAGTTTCAGGATACAAAATTAATACACAGAAATTGGTTGATTTTCTATACCCTAAAAATAAAGTAGCCTAAACAGAAATTAAGAAAACAATTCCATTTATAATTACATCCAAAAGAATAAAATACCTAGGAATAAACTTAACCAAGAAGGTGAAAAACTTTGAAAACTATAAAACACTGGTGAAAGAAATTAAAGATGACACAAATGGAAGGAAATTCCGTGTTTATGAATTGGAAGAACCAGTATTGTTAAAATGTCCATACTACCCACAGTAGTCTACAGATTCAATGACACTCTGGTCAAAATATCAACAGCATTTTCCCCAGAACTAGAATTTCTATGGAATCACAAAAGACCCCAAATAACCAAAGTAATCTTGAGAAAGAAAAACAAAGCTGGAGGCATCACAATTCTAGATTTCAAAATTCGCTACAAAGCTGTAGTAATCAAAACCATATGGTACTAGTACAAAAATGGATACATAGATCAATAGAACAGAATAGAAAACTCGGAAATAAACCCACGCTTATATGGTCAATTAGTCTACAGCAATGGAGGCAAGGATATATAATGGGAGAAAGACAGTCTCTTTAATAAATGGTGCTGGGAAAACTGGACAGGTGCATATGTACAAAAGAATGAAACTGGGCCACTTTCTTACACCATACATGAAAATAAACTCAAAATGAATTTAAAAATTAAGTGTGAGACCTGAAACCATAAAACTCCTAGAAGAAAACAGTAGGCAGTGCTTTCTTTAACATCAAGCTTAGGAACAGTTTTTCAGGTATATTTCCTCAGGCAAGGAAAAGAAAAGCAAAAATAAACTATTGGGACTACATCAAAATAAAAAGCCTTTGCATAGCAAAGGAAACCATCAACAAAACAAAAAGGCAACCTATTTGAATGGGAGAAGATATTTGCAGATAATATATCTAATTAGGGGTTAATATCTAAAATATATAAGGAACTTATACAACTCATGTCCAGAAAAACCAAATAATCCAATTAAAAATGGACAAAAGACCTAAATAGATATTTTTCCTAAGGAGATGTACAGCCAACAGATGCATAAAAAGATATTCAACATCACTAATCATCAGGGAAATGCAAATCAAAACCACAATGAGATATCATTTTATACCTGTCAGAATGGCTAGAATCAGACAGACAAGAAATAGTAAATGTCTGTGAAGATGTGGAGAAAAAGAAACCCTCACACACTGTTGGGAATACAAATTGGTATAGCCACTATAGAAAACAGTATGGAGGTTCCTCAAAAAATCAATAATAGAATTACCACATGATCTAATAATTATATTACTGTCTATTTACCCAAAGAAAATTAAAACACTAATTTGAAAAGATAAATGCATCCCTATGTTTATCACAGCATTATTTATAATAGCCTAAAATATGGGAGCAACCCAATGTCCACCCACTGATGAATGGATAAAGAAGAAGTGATTATGTGTATACACAGACAGAGAGACAGACAGACTCCTATGTACACACACACACAGACAACACATACACATAGGAATATTACACAACCATGAAAAAGAATGAGATCTTGCTATTTGGGACAGCATGGATAGATCTAGAAGTTATTATGCTAACTAAGTGAAATAAGCCAGATACAGAAAGACAAATGCCATGTGATTTCACTTGTATGGAATCTAAAAAACAAAACAAATGAACAAACAAAAGCAGAATCTGTCCCATAAATACAGGGAACAAATAGATGATTGCCAGAGGTGAAGGGGGTAAGGGATGAATAAAGGCGATTGAAATGAATAAAGGGGATTGTGAGTTACAGACTTCCAATTATGGAATAAACATGTCACAGGAATGAAATTACAGCATAGGGAATATAGTCAATGATATCAGAATAATGTTTAATGGTGGCAGATGGTAGCTACACTTGTGGTGAGCATAGCTTAACATATTAACTTGCCAAATCACTATTTTGTACACCTGAAACTAACATAACAGTGTGTCAACTATACTTCAATGGAAAAATAAATGAAGGCAAGAAAGCTAAAAGAAAAAAGAGAAAGTAAGACAAATAGAAATCACATAGTACAGATCTAGAGGTAAACCCAAATATATAATCATAAAAACTCTCTAGCTAAAGGCAAATTTTGTCAAACTAAATAAAATTCTTCACTATGCCCTTTGTGAGAGAGATACATAAACATAGGAACACAAACAATATTGAAAGTCATACAAGAAACATCTAAATGAAAACTGGTATACCTAAATTAGTATTATACAAAACATAATTTAAGGATCAAATATGAAGTCCCTTCATGAGGGACAAAATTAAATTCATTAGGAGGATATAAGAAATCAAAACTTTTATGTATTTAATTAACTCTCAAAATATAGAAAGCAAGAATGGACAGAGCTATAAAGATAAATCTATAAGCATAGTGGGAGATATTAAATATGTCTCATAAATATCTCCTGTGACAAATAAGGCAGACAAAATATTCATCTGGATATAAAAGATTTAAGGAGCAAAATCAAGAAACTTAATCTCTCAATTTGGAGTATACACATTTTTTTTTTGGAAGCACACATAAAACATTTGAAAATTGACATTGTGCTAGGTCATAATCAGAGCTTCTACACCCACTGTATATAAAGCCTCAAGTCAAAGAATGAGATCACATAGAACACTTCTCTTGAACACTTCTCTAACATAGTGCAACTAACTTAGAAATTATCAAATGTATTAGAAAATCCTATATATTTAGATATGAAAAAAACCCATGTATGTGTAAGGTTCAAAAAAATTGGAAAATATTGAGATCTGAACAAATAAAAACACTACCCATTAAATCTTCAGAGATTCAAATGAAGTGGATTCGAATACAGAAAATTTATTTTAAAAAAGAAGAGAGGCTCAAAATTAATGCACTAAGCATCCAAGTTAAGAAGTAAGAAAAATGAACACAAAGAAAATAGAAGAAAAAAATGCAATTTGAGTAAAAATAATGAAATAGAAAGCACACACACAATAAAGAGGATCAACAGTTCGAATTTGATTCTTTGAAAAAACTAAAAATGTAGAAAATCTTTGGGAAACTGAGGAGAAAAGGGAGACTATTCTCAAAGAATATCATGAATGAAAAGAATGACAAAACTAAAGGTGTTGAAGAGTCATTATGAAAAAAAGTCAACAAATTGTAAACCCAGATGGGATGAATACATTCTCATAAAAGAACAACTTGCTAGGGGCACCTGGGTGGCTCAGCTGGTCAAGTGTCTGACTTTGGCTTCCGTCAAGATCTCAGGGTCCTGGGATTGATCCCTGCATCAGGCTCCCCATTCAGTTGGGGAGTCGGCTTGTCCCTCTCCCTCTGCCCCTCCCCCTGCTCATGCTCTCTCTCTTTCAAATAAATAATTAAAATCTTTTAAAAGAAAAAAAAATACAACTTGCTAAATCTCTCCCAAGAAGAAATAGAATCTGAGCAGTCTTATAACCATTAAAGAAATCAAATTAGATACAAATCTTTGCACAATGGACTGTTGATTTAGATAGTTCTAATCCTACACAAACACTTTCAGAGAATACTCCTTAACTTATTTTATGCAGTCCATATTACCTTGATGCCAAATCTGGACAAGGACATTATAACCAAAATAAACAATCACTCTCAATCATGACCACAGATATAACTCCTTAACAAAATTCATACTAGCAAACTGAATCTGAAAGTGCTTAAAAAAGATGGTATATTATGATCAATTATATTTTCCTATGAGTGTAATACTGGTTCACTTTTAATTTCTTTACTACCTCATAAACCAATTAAAAGAGAAAAATCATGTGGTTATTTCAACATATGCAGTGTAAAAAAATAAACACTGAAAAGAAAAACTCAACATTTATTCACATTGAAAAAACTTTTGGCAAACTGCTAACAGTTATTGTCACAGCTTAGGTTCCTCAGTAAGAAGAGTCTGAAATGGGGATTAACATGCAGGAGGTTTGTTAAAAATTGTTCTTGGTGTCAGTATCTCTGGAAGGAAAAGGAAGGAGGTAGAAATACACAGAGGGAGGATAAGTTGGGTTGCAATGTAGGCTCTGTGAAGACCTCAGCCAACCCTAAAGAGAGCTCTGAAAAAAGGCTGGTCCTTTGGAATTGTCCTGACCTGCAATGAGTAGGTGGGGACTTATCCCAGGTCAGCCTGTGGTGGGCTGCCCAGGAAGTAGGTGTGACATAGGCAAAGGGGCGCTTTTCAGCTGAAGAAGGCAGACATTTGAGGGCTGTCTGTCAGCAGGACTCTTAGCTACTGGGAGACTTAGTTCAGCTCAGAAAGGGAGTCTCAGAAGCACACTACAGTGTCCTTTACAGGGATGGACAGAAAGCTTACAGCAGATGTCACATTTAACGTTAAAATGTTGAAAGCATTCCCTTTAAAATTAGAAACAAGACAAGACAAAAAACAAACAAGACATTTTTATTCAGCATTGTGTGGGAAGGAATGAAAAAGCAAAGGTTTAAGGTTTAAAAGGGAAACAAAGGGAATGTGATTTGCAGGTGGTATTTATTTTCTTCATAGACAATCTGCAAATAATTGTAATGAAGAGTTTGTCAGTTTCTGGATGCAAAGTCAATATACATAGGTATGTGTATATATGTGTGTCAATTGCATTTCTATAGTCAAGCAATAATTTAGAAAACCTTATTTAAAAATACTATGAAAAATGACATAAAAATACAACTGGAAATAAATCTAACAAAAATATGTAATATCTTTATGGAGAAAATGATAAAACTTATCATGTTTTATCATTATGTTAGAAAATGTCTAGATAAAGGGAAAGATACAATATTTATGAATAGAAGATTCTGAAATAAATATATTAGTTCTCTCTGAATTGATTTATAAATTTGATAAAATTCCAATAAAACAGAAATACCATTGTGTTTTTTGTGAAATTTGACAAGCTGATGTGAAAATTTATATGGAAGGATATACCAGGGAGGAAGAAGAAATGTGGGAAAGTTTGCATTACTGGATATGATTTATTATCAGGCTATATAACTAAGAATATGACGTTGCTACAGGATGAGATAGACAAATGGAACAGGAAATAGAGTCCAAAAAGAAATATGTGCATATGTAGAAACTATAGAAGCTTGATTTGTATAGATCACTAGGAAAGAGCAGATTATTTCATAAATGGCTTAAGGACAATTTGGTTTCCAAATACTTTTTAAAAACTTGAAAATAGATCTTTATCTTATATCATAAACAAAAATCAATCTAGGTGGTTAAAAACTTAATGTGAAAGGCACAACCACACAATTTCAAAAGAGCATATAGGGAATATCTTCAAATTCTTGAATAAGGAAGGGATTCTTAAAGAATACAAAAGTCCAAATTACACAGGAAAAGATGAATATACTCATCTGCTTTAAAATTAAGCATCCAGGTGATAAAATACACAGTAATGAGAGTAAAAAAGCAACCCCTAAATTGGGAGAGATTGTTTGCAGCTCATATTATCAACAAAAGATTATTATCTAGCATATAAAAACTGAAAAGAATCAATATAGAAAAGGCAAAGAAACCAATATAAAAATGGAGAAAACATATGAGCCAGATATTTACAAGGAAGAAGCACAATCTATAACCAGAGAAAAAGAGGTCAACCTCACAGGGAATCAGGGAAATGCAAACTAAAAACTCGAAATGAGCAGTTTAAGTTATCAGTTATCTTTTGCTCCAAAACTTAACAGTTTAAAACAATAATAAGCATTTATCACCTCACATAGTTTTTGTAGGTCTGGCATTTGAGAATGGCTAATTTGGGTAATTCTTGCCCAGAGTATCACATGGGATTGCAGTTAAGAAGTTAGCTGGGGAGCTGCCTGGGTGGCTCAGTGGGTTAAGCCTCTGCCTTCAGCTCAGGTCATGATCTCAGGGTCCTGGGATCAAGTCCCACATCAGGCTCTCTGCTAGGCACGGAGCCTGCTTCCTCCTCCCTCTCTCTCTCTCTCTCTCTGCTTGCCTCTCTGCCTACTTGTGATCTCTATCAAATAAATAAAATCTTTAAAAAAAAAAAAAAAGAAGTTAGCTGGGGTGTAGTCTTCTAAAAGCTCTACTGGGACTGGAAGATCTGCTTCCAAGATGGCAGTAACCAACATCAGCTTTCTAGCCATGCAAGTGAGTTTTGTGGAGAAACTGCTTGAGTGTCCTTATTACATGGTGCTGGCTTCTCTTTGAACAAATGATCCAAAAGAATGTCTGGCAAAGCTGTGATGTCCTTTATGATCTCACTTCAGAAATCCTACTCTACCATTTCTGCAGTATCTCATTGTTTAGGTAGATCAGCTGTATTTATTGTGGGAGCACAGTGTGGAAGGAGATGAAGGTCAAGAGGCAAGATTCCTTGAGAACCATCTTGGATGCTAGCTTCCACAGGTATAATTGCCATCTAACAAAACGCAAATATTTAGAAGCCTGCCACTCTGTCATGAAAGAGGACAAAATTACACTCACTAGGACCACATAGGGAAAATTCAAGGCAGAAGAGTTAATGTGTCAAATGCCCCCCCCATCTTCTTACCATTTTTTCTGGCAAGAGAGAGGCACGAGGACCATTAAGCCTGTTTCTCCTTAATCCAAGTTCCTCCTTAACCCAAGAGGATAGAGCAATGAAAACTCTGTCATCTGCATGTGCGAATATAAACTGGCACAACCATGTTAAGAAATATTTACACTTCCTAGGAGATTGAAACTTGTACATAACCTGCGATCCAGCAACTTCACTCCAGATGTGTACATTAAAGATAGTTTTACATGTGTGATCTAGAAAATATGTTCACAGAAACCTTACTCTAAATAGCAGAAATTCATAAATGATTCATAAAAAACTAATTATAGCACATTTCATCGAGTGGAATACTATAGTGTAATGCAAAATGAATGAACTAAAGTGTATGCATCGATCTTAGGTGATCTGAAAAACAATTGAACAGAACACGCAAGTCACAAAGGAAAATGCACAATTATTCTTTAGAGATCTATACACAGGAGATAAACTATAAAGAAAAGAGAATAATCAAGACAAAATAGAAGATAGTTGCACCTTCTGTGTGAGAGGGATGAGGAAGTAAAAGAGGGACCCTGGTAATATTCTATTTCTCAATCCCACGTAAGTGTATTATGATTCTTTAAACTCAACAGATACGTTTTATATAGTCTCTTTGTAAAAATGATGCACTTCACAACAAAAAATCGCAAATTAAATGTTCTTAAAAAGAGACATAATCTAAAATGTCAGGGCTATTTCAGTGAGTGAACAAATTGTTCTCAAATATTCATCACTACACATCAAGTATCGTTTCATCTTCCATTCTTTATCAAAACAGAAAAGCGTAAATATATCAAGCCTGAAAAAGGGAGTGTGTTTCCTCAATTCACAAGTGTTACCAAAAAGTTGTGGTAATTTGCCCCTGGAGCTACTTCTGATTCATTGTCTGGCTCCAGATCTTTGTTGTGTATTTGCAGGAGAATGGTTAAAATAGACTGAGAATAGTAAGCCTAAATCTATACTTCATGCAAAAGAAAGATTAGAATTTTGTTGAAATTGATTCACCAGGTGAATTCTACTCTTTTTCAGGTCCTTGGCATCCATACCATTTTAATATTAAAATATGTATTACTCTCTTTATTCTCCTTAAGGTTCTGCAAAAGTTTTAGAATAGAAATCTCATCAACTCCAGATGAGTTATGCAAACAGTCCTAAATATTGGGGTTCTCCTGTTGAACAAAGAATCAATGGAAAGAGTACTTACAGAAATACAGTACAATTTTTCTAATGTGTATACTAATCATTAAAAAAATCTTTTTAGGGGCGCCTGGGTGGCTCAGTGGGTTAAGCCTCTGCCTTCAGCTTGGGTCATGATCTCAGGATCCTGGAATCGAGCCCTGTATCGGGCTCTCTGCTCAGCGGGAAGCCTGCTTCCTCCTCTCTCTCTCTGCTTCCCTCTCTGCCTACTTGTGATCTCTGCCTGTCAAATAAATAAATAAAATCTTAAAAAAAAAAAAAGAAATCTTTTTAAATGAAATGCCTTCCAAGTTGCAGATTGCTTCCAATAACGTATACGTATCTTAGCTGCCTAATTATATCAAAACAATTCACTGGCATTAAAAAAAATTGGCACAGATTTGATGGCATAGTTCCTTGGATTCTTTTTTCTTTCTTTTTTTTTTTTAATTTTTTAAATTTATTTTCAGCGTAACAGTATTCATTGTTTTTGCACCACACCCAGTGCTCCATGCAATCCGTGCCCTCTCCAATACCCACCACCTGGTTTCCCCAACCTCCCACCCCTCGCCCCTTCAAAACCGTCAGATTGTTTTTCAGTCTTTTCTTTCTTTTCTTCATCTGACAGTTTGTATTACCCTTGATTTGTCCATTGGCAAGGATATCCAGAGCAGAGGTACAGATCACCAGCCAGGAGTAGCTTCACACAGGCTTCTGTTTCCTGACCTGTTCATGGTGGCAGTGCCCCTGGATAGGTATATGGGAACCCACGTTAAGCCCCTGGCTCTTCCATTTAACTGCCTCAAGAGTTGGGGTGAGAAAACCGGGACTGCAGGAGCCCCAGGTGTTGAAAGGTACCTTTTCAACCTGTGATTCCGGCAGAAAGTGCCACATACAGTAGTGTACAAGCCCTAACGTGTCTCAGGTTGGCTGCAGGCACTTGTCGATGTGGATGTTCTGCAAAAGCAAGGGCCCTGCGTCATGGTGCTAAACACACACACCTGGCCCAGGAGCCTGAGAAGCTGAAGGATCCAAGGACAGTGGGACAGTGGCAGGCCTGGCTGTCGCTGTGCACCCAGTAGGTGAGCCAGCAGATAAGTGACAATGGGTTGTCACAAAGAGCTACCCAAACCAAATCTGATTAAAACTATAAGAGGTTTTACTAGGAGGATTTGGGGTACCTCATTGAAGTGACAACAGATCAACCAGACTTTTACAAAGGGCAGGAATTAGGGTAGATCCAGGAATGGAGGTAGTGAGACTTAGAGTATTTTTCCCCCCAGGTACTAGCATCAAAATAAATTTATCTCAGTATTTTTCAGCTCTTGTATCATTGTGCTTAACTTTCAAATTCCTGCTATAGTTTGGCCTGGTTTGGGTCATGTGACTACTTCTTGGCAAGGGGAAGTTATGGTGTGATGGACAATAGGAACTAGACTACTACAATGAGAGGTTTAGTGTAGGATGGGAAGAGATCCCATGTTTTCCAAAGGAAAATAAGGGATTTTTATTAAAGAATTTGGCATTGATGTTGGGCTGGAAGATTGGTAGATAGCCATTATAACCCTTTTATCAAAAATTAAGTTTGCTGTATTCTTACCTAGAACCATTGTATAGTTAAATGAATGCTACAAATACTTGGGCCTTAGTCTGCTTGGGCTGCCATAACAAGATCCCCAAATCGGGTGGCTTATGCAACAAAAATTTATTTTCTCACAGTTTTGGAGTTGGACGTCTAAGATCATCATGCCAGCACGGTTGGGTTCTGGTGGGAGCTCTCTTCCCGTTTATAGTTGGCCACCTTCTCCTTATGTTCTCACATGGCATTTCCTGTCTCTCTCTTCCTCTTAGAAGACCACCGATCCTATAGGATCAAGACCCCACCCCCATGACTTCATTTAACCTTAATTAGGTCTTAAAAATCCTATCTCCAGATACAGGCATATTGAGGATTAGGGCTTCAACCTATGAATTTTGTGGGGACACAATTCAGTCCTTGGCAGGTATCTACTAAGGGGCTCACAATTTGCTAAATAACTCACTTTTGATGGTCTTCTTGTCCTCATGCACAAATTTGATTGCAATGTCTGATGAGTGAGTGCCATTTCCTGAGCAATCTATCAGGGTTTGTCAGGTTCCATGGAGAGTCTCACCTTTCCTCTTCCTGGACCAAGAGACGTGGTGCCCAAAGTGGAGAACCCACCTCTGATGGCTCGTCTGGTCTATCTCTAGCATTTTTCTGCAATTGAGCTTTATAGCGGTCATTGTTCCAGTCTTGGTAGCGTCTCCTCTTCTGTTTTTTTCTGACACCCCAAAAGGAATTACTAAGAGAGGCCAGGTGGAATTGTGGAAAGTTGTGGAAGTCAGAACACCTGTGTTCTACTCCTAGCTCTAGCCATCACAGGCTGTGTGACTTTAGGGAAATCACTTCACTTTTCAGTAAGCTTATTTATGCCACAAAAGTCCGTCGCTTTCTTACTTACAAATTTGGGGTAGGCGTTGAGAAGTCGGTGGTACATGCTATGAAAGAAAAGTGTAGGATGCTCTAGAACATGTAGGGAGGGTGGGAAGCTACCAGCTAATCTGGCAGAAGGCTTTCTGGAGGAAATGACCTCGGATAAGAGAAGGGAAGGATGAGCAGGAGTTGCCTGGGAGGAATGGAGGGGGCAGTGCGGGGGAGGCGAGACAGGGGAGACACACAGGGTGGAGGGAAGAGCGTGTGGCCAGGCCTTGAGGTAGGGGGGACCTGGCATACTAAGATTTTGCCTGGATCAAAGAGAGGCATGGCAAGAATCATTCATGTAAAGGGAAGGTGGGCAGGAAGCCATTGGTAAAAGCATGCAGCCCTCGGCCGTGCCAAAGATTTTGTTCTGTGTCTCAGAACCTCAGGAGGGAGAAGGGGAAAGGCATCTCAAATACATGTTTTCAAAAGATCGCTCGGACTAGAATGTGGAGGACTGGAGATGGGGAGGGGTGGCTATGACTAGGACAGCAGTTTGGGAGAGGTTGGGGAGAGAAGAGGTAAAATGAATGTGTTAGTCATTTCTAACCAAGATTACTATGCCTGCGTGTTGTATTCTATCTACCTGACTGGCTCAGAGTGAGCTTTATTGAGTTACACAGTCAACAACATTGATTGAACTGGGCACTTTTTCTAGGTGCTGAGGATACAGCAGTGAACAAAACAGACAGTGCAAACACAGAGTCTGCCCTCACGAAGCTTCTTTCTAGTAAAATGGTTTACGTTCTAGTGGAGTTGTTGTAGGGTCAAATGAGATATGTCAGTTACCCATGTGTGAGTGGTTACTTGGGATCTCTAGTTCACTGATTTCTAGAGAATACTGGTTTTCAACTTCCTTCCAGTATTGGTTTCCTACGCTGCCGCAATGCAAACTTAAGACACCACAAATGTATTACCTTCAGTTCTGGAGGTCAGAAGTCCAAAATGGGTCTCAACGGGCTAAAATCAAGGTGTTGGCAGGGCTGTGTTCCTTCTGGAGAATCTGTTTCCTTGCCCTTTCCAGCTTCTAGGGGCCACCTGCATTCTTGGCCCATGGCCCTTCCATCTTCAAAGCCAGGAATGTCCTCTCAAACGCCCCCTCACATCCTGTCACTCTGACATTCACTCTCCTCCATCTCTCTTTCACTTATGAGGATTCCTGTGATTACATTTGCCCCATCTGGGGAACTCAGGAAACTCTCCCCATTTGAAGATCCTTTACTTCATCACGTCTGCAAAGCCCCTTTCGTCATAAAAGGCAACACACACACAGGTTCTGTGGGTTAGGACATGGACATCTGATGGGGGGAGGGGCGGAAGGGGGCGTTATTTTGCCTACCACTCCCTAGTGCAGCTTTAATGCTCCAAATCATGAATGGAATCAAGTTTCCTCTTCTGTCTTTTCAGTTTTGTTCTCAATGTGTTACTGAGCAGTAAAGGGAAACGCAGGGACATCAAAAGTTGGGCCTTTTTTTTTTTTTTTTTTTTTTTACCATATCTGACAGATTTCAAGAGAATCCCAGAGAGATTCCTCTTTATGAGAAGGTCAGGTGTCAAAACTACAGGCCTGTCCCAGTGCTGCTAGGGAGAAGAGCTCAGTAAGTCATTTCTGGTTATCACAGCTGACTCACTGTTCTCAGAATATTCCAGCCAATATATGCAAATCTTTAACTATGAGTATCTGTTGAGCAAGATTTCCTCCCTACAGGGTTACTCGTGGCCGGGGTGGAGGAGGGGTGAGAACACTCAAGAATATCCCTGACACATTTTATAGCACAGAGGTAGGAAAAGATTCAGATGAATAAGAGAAGATATCGAACTTTGTGTCCTTATGGGGGAAAAGAGACAAAGCCATTCCTTAAAGTATTATACTTTGCCAAAATGCCACTATTGAGGTATGAGAAAAAACACCACTGGGGATTTTGAGTAACCCATTTAAAAGGAAATTAATTGGCAGGATACAGTTATAGAAATCTCTGCAGTGGCCACTCTGGAGGAGAAGCTCTGATAAGGAAATAAAGGGTTGTGTTCAAGTTCTCTTTTTCCCTTGAAGCAAATGACTAGGGTTTCCTGACTGCAGGTATAAAACCGACAACTTAGGAACAGAAAGTGAGAACATACCCCCTTCAGACGTACGACTGTGTGAGATGTGAGCCTGCAGTGGAAGCAGCGGATGGGGCTGCCAGCTGCGCTTGGGGCCTCCAGCTCCAGTGAGTGACAGTGGTCAAGGGCTGGTGGTGGGGTGCTTCAAACTGTGTGGTGAAAATGGGCTTGAGGATGATGGGTTCTAGAATGTTCCAGAAGACAAGGCTATATCTGAAAGGAAAATGATACAGTCTGCCCTCATGAGCTGCCTCCTGTGTGACAGGGACAGGGGTCGACCATAGAAAGGTATGCTGACAAAAGTGACAGGAGAATGAACTTTCTGGCCAAGTGTCTTTATTGTTCGCCCTACGCCACATTATGGGTCATCTGATCAGAATTGCTTTTTCAGTGAAAATGATTCTCCATTTTCTCCGGCGGTGAGAAGGCCCCGGGGAGTAGCGGTCAATGAATTTGAGGTGGGACGGGCCTCATCTTTCAAGGACAAATGCACCAGGGGCGCCCAAGAGGCAATATCCACTTTCCTAGACGCACAGGGCAATTCTTTCTTCCTTCCTCAGCCTTTTCAGAACTCTGCTCTCTGCTTCCCGTTAGTGCTTACAGTCAGCCCCATCTCTCTGCACCTTTCTGTAGCTTGCAACACAATGCCTGCAGCCTGCTTCGCTCATCTTAGTTCTCTGCGCTGGGGTCTCAAGTCTCAAGGGCACCAGCAGAAGAACAGAGGCTGCTTCTGCTAGAAGCTGAGTCTCCTTTCCCACATTCCAAGCAGGAACATGGGAGAAAGGGGCGATGTGTGTGTGTGTGTGTGTGTTTGTGTGTGTGTGTGTGTGTCTTTCTTTCCCTTTCAGAATCCTGGCATCAAAACCCTGTTAGGATTTATGCGCATCATGCTTTGTGGTCTACAGCCCATGTCTTTCTATTAAAGCTAGAATTGATTCACTAGGTAATAAATTGAAGAATCCTCCCCAGGCTTTCCAGCAAAATTACTTATGCTATTAGTAGCATTAAGCAGCTTTTTACAAGTGGAGATAAGCTACCCTGAAGTTCTGTCTGTCTGGATGCATGAAATGCAGGGCTACCTTACATGCCTGTGAGGGGTGGCAGGACCAGGGAATGTGGACATTTGCGTCTTCAGCCCTTTACTTAGATTTGTTCCTATGATGAAGCCATCTTTAATGCTTCTATTAGAAAGCCAGAGCTCATGAAGACTAACTAGATGCAGAGGGCAAAACATAACAACACGTTTAAACTCTCACTTTGCCTTCGGGTTTGGTGACCTGCCTACCCAGTCCCTGGTGTTGATCTTAAAGCAAAGCTGCCTCTGTAAATAAATCACCAGTGGCCCTGTCCGAGCCTCTGAGAGGTCCGTGTCACCCCGTCTGTCCCTTCTCCCTCGGGCTGCCTGCCATTTCGACAGTTGGGTGCAAGGCTGGGGCAAACCGAGGCAGCCTGTCTGCAAAGCCGCAGAGCCTCTGACTGCTGGAGATCAACTGAGCTCCTTTAAAAGTCCAGCTCCCGGCCCCAGAGTGGCGAGTCCTGGAGAGTGGCTGTGTGATAGAGAATTAGTAGCACCTTGTCCAGTAGGTGAGCTCAGAAAAATTTTAAGTAAAATCTTATATTATTGTTACTATGGTCATCTCCTTTAAAGAACTGCAACAAACCCTTTTTAAATACAATCATCCCTTAATTTTATCTCTTCTAGAAGTGCTGATTTTCGTATGTTGGAAAATGGTTTTTCCTCGAGAGAATAGGGCACATGGACGCGGGAGCCATTTAGCAGCAATATAGTTAAAGTGTTGAGAGTTAATCATTTCTATTCTTACTCCCGGTAAATCTGTTTTGTGTGTCCCAGCTTGGAACGTCATGGAGGACACGGAGAACATCTGAAGGCAATATATCAGCAAGGCAGCCTGGGCCTCCCTGGGGTGCGGTATTTGTGGATGTGGGACTATGGAATAGGCCAGAGAAGGACGCGGTGACCTTGCAGGGCCTGCTGGTTTCACATCGTTTCTTCCTGTCCTCCGGGAGAAGGGGGTAATGAAAGGCAGCAGAGGACGTGTTCTTCAGAGACCAAAAGCAACAAAAAATAGAAAGGGTAAGGAGCCGACTTTATGTACTGAAGCCCACGCTTAATGTTCTTCCTTTGCTGAGGGACGAAAGCGACACTGAACATTTAAGAACACACGGCGAGTGCGGTCCCTGCGGGGGGCGGGGGGGACCAGAGGGGCTCTCGGTAGACGAGAATGGTCTGAACGCTCCAAACCAAGCAGCACGGATGGAAGGAGTTTGTTGGGCTTCTAAGACACACAAACGAAGGGTCAGCCCGGCCATAATCGTTACTCCCATCCGGCACGATGCTTTAGCATTTAGGAAATATATCTGCTCCCAGAGATCCTGCAGGGTGGGTGCTCTAGGTTGAATTCTGTCTCCCTGAAAGTAATGTTGAAATCTTAACCCCAGTGGCTGTGAATGTGACCTTATTTGGAAGTAGGGTCTTTGCAGATGGAAGCAAGTTGAGATGAGGTCAGACTGAATAGGATAGGCTCTAATCCAGTAACTGGTGTCCTTATAAAATGAGGGCAATTTAGATGCACATAGAGAGAAGAATGCCATGTGAAGATACAGATACAGAAGGGAGACAGCCATGGAACAATGGAGGCAGAAGAGCGAATTACAGCTGCAAGCCAAAGATGTGAGGGTTGCCAGAGACCACCAGCAGCTAGGAGAGAAGCGCTGAACAGATCGCCCTTCTGAGCAACCAGGAAGGAGCTGACCTTGCTGACATTCTGATTTGGGACTTTTAGCCTCTGGGATTGGTACAGAATACATTTCTTTTGTTTCAGACCACCCAGTTTGCAGGATTTTGTTAGAGCATCCCTGGGAAACTAATACTGTGGATATGACATTTTTATTTTATGGAAGAAAAACACAGGTTTCAGACATGGGAAGGAAGTTGCCCAATTTTATACAGCCAAATGAAGGTTAATACGGAGACCTTGAACCCAGAGCTGTGACTTCAAATCCCAGGCCCTCTCTGCAACAGGCTCTCTGAAAACAGCTGGCACGGAAGCACATCAAAAAGGGATGGGCAGCAGTTTCCATCTGGGTATAGAACCCAGAAAATTGAAATCAGAGATCTGTGCACCCCTGTATTTATAAAAGCATTATTCACAATGGCCGAAAGGTGGATGCCACCCAAATGTGCACGGGTGCATGAATGGAGTATGGACTGTTATGCAGTCTGCCCGAGGACGGACATTATGACGCATGCTACAATGTGGAATGAACCCAGGGGACAATTTGGTAACTGCAAGGAGCCAGTTACAAAAAGACAACTACTGTACGACTCCACTCACATGAATTATCCAGAGTAGTCAAATCCGCAGAGACAGAAAGTCGAGGGTGGTTGCCGGGAATGGGAGAGAGGGGGCAATGGGGAGTTCTTCAGTGGGGATAGAGTTCAGCTTTATAAGATGGAACCAATCTCCAGAACTCTCTTCAACAATAAGAATGTATTTAATACTACTAAACTGTACCATTAAAATGTTAAATGGCAAATTTTATGTGTATTTTTGCTGCAATTTTAGGAGAGAGATGTGGCTGGGGCTTGTCCTGCTGACAAGATGGTTTGTTTGCTTGGGCTAGCTACGAGAAGGCAGCCAGGTGGCACAGCTGGTTTCCTCACACAAGGAAATAGTGTGCTGTCTACCTGTGACTTGCCCCCATGGAAGCCTTCAGAGAAGAGAGGTCACCCTTCTCTGCAGGGGGCCTGGAAGTCCACATTCGGCCCTTCACGCCAGCACACACTCTTGCTGCTGTGACTCCAAATGCTGTCAGAGGCAGCTTGACTCAGGCGTGTAGCATCTGCCCTTGAGAATCAGAGAGTTATATTCTCTCAGAAGATGTGAGGAAAATGCCCTTTATTTGTTGGTAGAAGAGTGGTTTTAATTGTATCACTTCCTGACTTTGCTGCCTTGTGGTGAAGAGGAGCCATGAGGGGCTCTTTCACGGACTGTTCCCTTCACCTCTGGTCCCAGGCTCCTTTGTAGCAGAGCTCTGGCCTGCCGACTAAGAGATGGCTTCGGCTCTCTGGTTCCCGGATGGGAGCTGAGTGCTGTGCTGCCGTGAGCTCCTGGGCTCCTCAGTAGTCCAGGCGAGCGGTAAGGGACTCCATTTTGTTTGCACCTTCACTTGTCTTTGTCTTGCTGACACAAAGTTATAGTCTGATTCACCTGACATTTACATCTCATTCTCCTGAGAGTTTCAGGGGTGCAAAAGGGCTCCACAGATACATAAATATCATACTGTTATATGAATATGTGGGTTACTCTCCATCTGTCCCTTTAAACTGACTCTCTGCCCTTCCCTGCTGACCTCGAAAAGTGACATGTCCAGTGCTCCCCATGCTCTCTGGCTTCTAGCTGGGGACAGAAGGCATCCACGGTAGGACGGTCTCTGCTCCCTCCCTGTAGCCTCATTCCTCTGGTGAGGACACAGCGTCTGTGGGTGTAGAGTGGGGTGGCCTCTCGTGGCTTTGGCTTTCCCAGAGTTCCTGTAGTACTTCCTCCTGTCAAATGACAAAATGACAACAAGTTAGTAATAAGTCTGATGTCCTTTATTCAAGGGAGAACAAACCATGGATTGGGGGAGCACAGTAGAGCAGTCTTCCAAAGGATTCTGGGCCAGGGTGGGTTTTGTAGAGTGTTAGAAGGGGCAGTGTGGAAATAGGGCAGGATTGACTGGGGCTGCATAGCTGACCTTACTTAGAAAGGTCAAGGAACAAGGAAATCAATGTTGAGCCTAGTGCTGGCTTAGAGTTGACTGGATACACTGGGTTTCTGGTCAAGGGGAACATGTACTACCACACAAAAGTTCTGTTTGCTGACATAGCACCCTGGACAGGAGCGGCTCCATCTTGGACCTCGAAGTTTACATCAACACTCCTTTTTCCCATTAGGCTTTGGGGTGTAACAGCTTACTGCTGGTGCTAGGCCCTGGGTGTTTGCTGGCTCTTTAACTCTTGCCCACGCCTCCTATTACTAAACTCTTCAATTACTCCTTCGAGTACCATCTGAGTCCTGCTGAGACGCTGACTGATATATGGTGAGTGCCAGGAGAAAAAAATATTATCACAGGGAACCAAGGGGCTGGGAAAGCATAGGTAATATAAAAAAATACAGATCAAAAGTTGATTGATATACTGAGGTTCTCTGACTCGCTGACTGGAATTTTTAACATGAAAGGCCCAACAGCTCTACCCACCTAATTCTGTGGCTTTTTCTTTCTGGTCGTCTTAAAGTCTTCTAAGCCTTCCAGCCTCCTTACATTCTTACCGAGATTCCTGTCCACAGATAAGGGTGAATGTTTTGAGCATCACCTGTTAGGAGGAGCTACACACTGGTGACCTAGTCTAAGAGGATGTTATTAGTAACAATAATAATGATAGTAAGAGAGACAGCTAAGATTTATTGTTTATCATATTCTGGGAATTGTGCTCAGTTTCTTATGTAGCATCTCATGGAATCTGCCCAACAGCTCCAGGGAGCAAACACCCACATTTACAGATGAGGAAAGCAAACTCAGAGAAGCTAAGCACTTACTTTGGATTTTACAGTTAGATTTCCAACCTGATACAAGAACCAGGGTTTTTACCACTGCATGATTTTCCCCAAATGCGGGTCTGGTCCCACAGGTGCGGTAGGAAACAATTTGGGGCCAGTGGGGTGAAGAGTTTGATTTGATTAGTTACGCACTTACATTTAGGATGATCTTCTATTTATGACAAGAGATATTGGTTTCCCATTTTCAATATTGATTGAGTTTCCCTTTCCAAATAGTGTGAAGAGAAAGACTGCATGCTTTTAAAGAAAAATATTAAGGAATTACATAGGTTGAGTATGAATGCACCCAAAATTATGACTGAAGCTTGGGGGAAGGCTGTGTCACCCCACACTGGCCCTCAGTGAGGTCCACGTGTCAACATAGAACAAGACTCTGCTAGAAACTAAAAACTTAAATATCTGTCTATCTGCTCCCAAGTACCTTTTCTAATTTACATGCCCATAGTTTGCCCATTTCTAAAGACTGTTTGAATACAGCTTTGCTACAGCTGAGGTTTCTCTGCCACCAACTGGCTCATGGAGGGTTGACAATGAAGGGAATAATGTCAATAGGACACTGGAGTTGTGTTGGTTCATTTGTCAATTCCTAGCTGAGGGATGCTGGACAAGTGGGAGTACAGTTATAACACTGACAGGAGAGGAAAGGTCCTCAGGTCCCCTGTTGCATAGATCGGAGTTCTTGTTCTACTTGAATTACATGGGAGTGCCTGTGACTGGGCTCCCAGCCTTGTATATGCAGCATCCCTGCCCTATCCACATCATAGCCGCTGCATTTCTAGGAAATCGAATATAGTTTCTCACTAGGATAAGGCAAGTCCCACAAACCCTAATTAGAGGCACTAAGACATCCCAAAGACAAAGGCAGCCTCTGATTCATGTTTCTTACCTCCCCCGGGGTACTCCCAAAATGTGCCACCTTACTGCTACCACCGCCACCACCGCCGCTGCCAACATGACCACCACCATTACCCCCAGTGCCTCTACCACCACTGCTACCACCATTACCAACCCATCCTCCTGAACCTTAAGTCTCTTCCAAGTTCCTCATCCAATCCTGACTCAGGCAGCAAATAATCAAGACACATTTTCGTGGCTACATAATAGTTAGTGGCAGGAAGGGAAGTGTTCAGCATGATACCATCTGTGCTGTTGGTCTGAGCCATTGTATACCTCAGTACTGACCACGGGGCTTCCAACTAGTTCTAGTTCCAACTAGGTGGGGTGAGGTTTTTTGTTTTGCTTTTTTTTTCTCCTTTCAATTCCAAGTCCTCATTATCTGACTCCAGAGGGGCTTCCAGGACGGATTTTTTACCTCTAGGCTGATCCTTGGGCCATAGCCCTTTTGAGCTGAGAGACTGAATTATAGCAACAGGCCAGACCACATAAAATTCTGCAGCAATCCGCCCAGGAAACCAATCCCCTTATCTACAATAAACAATGCAGAAAGCCAGTCTGTTCTAAGTCAGACTTCTAGGAAGCCAGATTGCTATCTCTAGTGACAATCCAAGAAGGTGAACAATGCCTTCCGTAACAACTGGCCCCAGACAACCAGGACTTGATGAATAATGGTGTGGAGTCTCTGCCAAGAGGCAAGTGTTGGTGGCTGACTCCCTTGCTGTAGCCAGCTCAGAACGCACAGTCTTTGCTCTTCTCATTGGGTTGGTCTTTCCTTCCACAGAGCCCGACACACACTTTTGCTCTCGTGCCCTGCCTGATGATGACACTCCAGACCTGAGACCCTCCTCTGTGGACAAGATATCTATCCTCTTCTGGGGAGAAGAGTGAGGCCAGAAGAGTATGTCGGCATTTGCACTTTTCTGGGGAAGGGCCCAGGCAGGGCTTGGCTTGACTCCAGAGTACCATATGGGGGTCGCCTGGCTTCTTTTAAGAGCCAGTGACCAGGCAAGACTGCAAAGACTGGCAAGACTGCGACACTGGGGTTTAGCTCTGGTTCTTTAGTTCCTAGTCCTACCTACCCTCTGAGGGTTGGGGCTTGGCTTTACTCTCGCTAATTCCTCCTCAAGGATTAAAGCCTGTTTTATGAACCCAAGCCGGCTAGAGTGGCCCTAATCCCCAGTGGATACATTTCCTCTCTGCCAGCTGTCTGTCTTCGGGGCCAAGTCCAGCTGCTTGGATTGCCCTGGTTCCACCCCTGCTCTGCCTCCAGGGATCCTCAAAGCCCTTTCTTTCACCCTCTGCCAGCACACACGTTATTGTTGCCTGTATCCCATGCAGGGCTAGCCAGCTCCATTCTCACAAGTCTCCCAACACAATCCTATCTGAATCATTCAGTCTCCCTGACAGGCTTTGCTTTGGCCAAATTTTGGAACAGATTGAGAAGTGACCACATGATGGCGCTATCAAGCCGCCGATGCTCCCGGAGAGCCCATGAACCATGACGTCTCCAGGGAGTCCGGATCCGTATTTTTCTGTTTTTGTGAATGTCAGGAACCTGAAAAATGATCATGGTCAACAACCGCCAGAAAATCTTCATATTATTTTGCCAGGAACTCTTCCTAATCAATGGCCATTGGTGTTTGACACTTCACCAAACATCAATCAGCTAGCCTTCCTCTGCACACAGCCCCCGGCCCAAGGCCCTCTTTGCTTTCCTCCAACACACAGCACATTCTGTCTTAAATAGTCTGCCAGTTGCTGTGAACCCAAAAGCACACACAAAAGAGATTTAAGAAAGATTAAAATGTCTCACCTAAGCCTGAGTGAAATGATTTCTCCTTTTGTCTCGGTCTATCATTATGCTAAGTAAATAGAAGCCTTTTCCCTTTCCATATATATAGCTGGGCAAATCACATGCCCCAGTGAAAACTGCCCACATCTAGAAAAATCCCTCAGCTCGCTCTGGCTGATTAGTCATTACATATTTACACAGCGCGGCAAGGTTGCCCTGGTAATCACACAAGCATTTGATATTTTCTTACACCTTTCCTGGCTGATTCAGATTCTTAGGAATTGAGATTTGTTTTGTGCACGCTTTTAAAAACAGCATTGGTGAGATTTTCTTGGACTTCTTTTTTAATGTGACGAGTGATAGCCTGATATTTTTTGAGCTCTGTGTGAAAGACAGCAAAGCACAGCGGGAAGAAATACATCTTTGGGATCAAGGTAGGGAGGACGGGTGACCTGAATCATGGCTCAACCCTTCCGTTATTTGTGACCTTGGCCAAATGTTCTCAACTTCTTTGGCCTTTAGTATGCTTATCTGTGAACTGAAGTGAGGAATTTTTGACTTCTAAAGTTGTTTGGGCGGATTAAATAAGATAATGTGAGTCTGTGAAGTGCGTGCTCAATCATTCATAGCTAGTATTCCTCTGTGTAGATTGGATGATCGCAGAGCATAACCTATGGTCAAACAACTGAAAGATCAGGAAAGTTCCTGGTCCTCCTTTGGAAACCCCATGTAGTCATTAAGAGCATGGCGTCCGAGTCAGACTGTCTGGATTCAAACCCTTGTTTTGCTGCTTTTGTGGCAGATGAATTCAGAGATGGTAAGATAAGCTTTCCAAGCCTCCATTTCCCGGTTCGTGATGGTGATAACCATATTCCCTGCCTTAACATGAAAAAATGTGGGTGGTAAGGGTGGAATTTTGTCCCCCCTCAAAAAGATGTTGAAGCCCTGATCACCAGCACCCAGCCACGGTGACCTTATTTAGCAATGGGCTCTTTGCAGATGGTCAAGTTAGCATGAAGTCATAAGGGTGGGCGCTAATCCAATGCAACTTATGTCTTTATAAAGGAGGAAATTTGGACATAGAGAGACACTCACGCGGGAAGCACACCATGTGAAGGTAAAGGCAGAGATCAGGCTGATGCACGGACAAGCCCAGGGATGCCAAAGATTGCCAACAAATCACCAGGAGCTATGAAACAGATTCTCCCTCACAGACCTCAGAAGCAACCAATCCTGCTGACATCTTGATTTCAGACATGTAGCCTCCCTAACTGCGAGACAGTACATTTCTGTTAAGCCCCCAGTTCGTGGTACTTGGTTCCAGCCTCCCCAGGAAACAGGTACATGGACACACTAACCCCGTTCTGGGCCCCTGGGAGGCACTCAATACACGTTAGATGTTCTTGTTGCTGCTGCTGGCCGGTGAGACCTCTCCCCCTTCCTAACACCAGCTCCTTTACACAGGAAGATCCCAGCTGCTTTCTTCTGCCTGGTGACTAGAACCAGCATTTTATTGTGATGCTTCAGTACAGGCAGAAAGGCATTTACAAAAGCAGATTTCAATCTAGCTGTTGTGTAGATTTTTTTTTTTATAAAAAAAAGTAGACACCTTGAGCAGAGCATCACTAAATAGAAAGCCCAGTGTATAAAGAATGATTTTATGCAAGGTAAGGGTGGAAACAACTTCTGTAATTAAATGGCGATGTGTTGTGGCAGGAGACAGGTAGCAGTAGGGAGGGAGGGAAATGCCATCCTGATTTGCTATTCGCATATCTACAGGGAGTGGAGGTTCACCTCGTGAAAGCACAAGCTTCCTAGCAGGGCTCTGTGGTGGCAGCTTTATTTTACACTTGTCCTGTGACAGCACAAAGAAGGCAGTTTTATTCTCTCATTTCTTGATATGACCTGTCCCGCTGTGACAACTAGGCGGAAATCTTGACTGATCTGCTCGGTGACTTAATTTGGGATCTTGGCATCCAGACCATCCAGACCAGCTCTAGAAGGACCTACACATCAGAGGAAGTTCACAAAGCTTCTGACTCCTAGGAGGTGTTCAATAATAAGCATGTGTTGTAAGACTAAATGAATGGCAAAAATAAATATCTATTTTCTTAATACTTGATTCTGGGCCTTAAAGATCATTAGGGCAGCCCCTCAGGAAAACACGCTTTTAAAGTTTGAGGTAGAAAGCACTGGTGGTCTTACTTTCTGGAGAAATTAAAATTACAAGCATTCCCTTCATCTCATACGTGCTGTGTACAAACAATCCCTAGAAATGAACTGTCTGGAGTATTTTATTTCTTAATTAATCCAGTTTGCTATTTGGTATAAACAGGATGATGTTCAGGCTGAATGAAAGAACAGGAAAGTTTAGGGGGTACAATCCAAGAAGGAGTTTCAACTCCCTCCACATCTGCTCTATTTTGCTTTAAATTAGATTTTAAAATTAATTTAATTTTTCATTTGGAGTGGCTCAGCTTTCTCTCACCCCTTTCTCTTCTCTTCCAGCAGCTGGCTCTCCTGTCTGTGTTGCTGGTACCTCCCTGGAGACCAAACACCACTTTTTACATCACCTGATAATTCTTTTACATATATATATATATATATATATATATAGGTCAAAAAAAATATATATATAGGTGTATATATATAGGTATTTTACATATATATATATAGGTATTTTACCTATATATATACACATTATATATAATGTGTATATATATATATGTATTATGTATATATGTATATATAATATATATATATATATATATATATATATATATATATATATATGTATTGAAAAAATATATATATTTTCATCACCTAGCTAGACAGGTAATGTTTTAGTAGGAAGAGCCTGACATCGGTTGACAGGACTAGGCTTATTAGTATACAAAAAAGATAAGCTCTCCTCCACTGATGTTTGTTCCTGGCATATTTATGATGTTAGAAATTCCACCCTGTGGTTCACTTCTTCCTGAAAGTAACACCCTCTTTCAACATGCAAATACCCGAGGTACACAATACACAGCTCAACATAGCTTCACTTTAGTTCTTCATCTGGAAAACCAAGACACAGCATGGGGCTAACTATTGCACAAGGACATTGCTGAGAATCAAATTTTCATATATTTTTTAATAGCTTCCCACCAAACAAGATTTTTATCTGCTGACCACAGATACCATATAAGAAAATAATGGTAAAAAAAAATTAAGGAATCAGAAATAGGAAAATTATATGCTATAACAGAAAGTAATAAGTTTGGAAAAATGTGTAGGTGTTGGGGGGTGGGGTGGGTTGCATAGTTTCTATAAATAAGCTTGGAATATGACTCTGCAATTCTTAAAAGTTCAAGGGTCAAAGGTCAGTTATATGGTTGGGTTTTTTTTTTCCCCATGATCAGAGAGAATAGTAAAGCCCTTAAGAGATTACGTGTGAAACTTGAATGTCCTTAGCTCCATCAGCAAGTGGATACAATGAACTAACATTTTCATTAATCATATGTTTTCCTCTAACTTCTGGTCCCCATTTGTCAATCTTAGCACCTTATCTTTCACTTTCTCCTCTCCTCCATTTCCCTATCTCTCCATAGCACCTCCAGTTGTCCTCGCAAACAGCAGCACCAGCAACCACCAGACAAGACATCCATCGGGGCAAACAGACCTGGGTGGGGGTAGTCACCCATCTCCTGTCAGTTAGATGAAATGAGATTTGGGAATCCCATACAGCTCTGCTATGGAAGTATAGGATTGCATCTGTGGGCCACTAGGAAACTTTGAAGCCATTCAAAAGTTGGAAAGGAAAGACACTAAAGAAAAATGTGGCCCCTTCCCCAGCTTTGCTTTGGCTCTAAGCTTTTTTGTCATTGTAAAACCAAGGTTTCCTTAGTGTTCTTAATAACAGAATACCACAGATTGGGTGACTTATAAATGACAAACATTTATTTCTTACAGTTCTGGAGGCTGGAGGGTCCAAGGTCCAGGTACTGGCAGATGTGGTGTCTGGTGAGAACTCACCTCCTGGTTCATAGACTGAATCTTGCTGTGTCCTCTCATGGTGGAAGGAAAGAGGGAGCTCCGGGATCTTTTACAAAAACATTAATCCCATTCATGAAGTCTCTACCCTCATGACCTAAGCACATTCCAAAGGCCTCACCTCCAAACACCATCACACAGACTTCAACACATGAATTTTGGGGGACACATTCGGTCTACAGCTGTGGCAGACTCCTCTGCTAGGCAAAGGGGTGAGTGTAGACACGGAGAACTCAGATCTTCTTGTTTTCAATTAAAAATGGATTCTTTTTTAAGCTGCCTATTTTGAACACAGCTGAAATTCCTTGAGTCAGAAGAATAATGTAAAGTTAGAGAGCTAATCCAAGGTGAAAGAAAGAAACCGTGAGTTTACCTGCATTTGAGTTGAGGACTGGGCTCCTGACTAATATGGTTTCTTCCCTCCTTCCTTTGCAGACCTCCTCAGATGCATCCCATGGATCCTCACCAGAGTATTAACCTTCATGCTAGGTATCATCATCTTTTATTAACTCATCCGTCTCTCTTTCAGGGTTCTGTAGTTGTTTAAGGGAAGGGATTTTTGTCTTTTATCTCAGTATCATCAGTTCCTAGCAGATTCCTAGTTCCAAAAGAGCAGAAAATCCATTTTGTTATTTTTGGTACCTCCTGCTCAGTCTCTAATTAATATTGGTTACAGGAAAAACTAAATTAACCCGCAAATTGTAGGCACTGAATAAGTATTTGTTCAAGTAACGAACTGTATGTGGAAATTAAATCTTATTTTTATGCAATTGGGGAGTTAACTACCTTGAGAAACATTAAATACATACTGTGTAAAGTGAGGATTTATCACTTAAAATCTCTAGTTCCGTCTTTAGGTTTTTCTGATTATACAAGTGCTACATGTTCTTTGAAGAAATTCTAGAAAACACAGCAGAAAATAAAAATTAAATCATGAACTGTTAATATAGTCCCACTCATACTGCACATGAAATTTTTATCTGCTTTTTACTTAATCATGAATATTTTCCCACTTCATTAAATCTTTTTGGTTAACATCCTTTTTAACGACACTGCAATATTCTGACTTATTAATGTGCCTTAATTTTATTAGCTATTTCTCTTATTATTTCTAATGTAGGTTGGTTTTGAATCTTTGCCATTATAATGTTGCAGTGCAAACAGAATATAGATTTCTGTCTGTGTTTCTGATTGTGTCCTTAGAGTAGATTTCTAAAAACCTTTTTTTTTTTCCTCCCAGTTGTTTAGGGCAGTATACTGGTACATTCTGCCTTTCATTAGTGACCCTGGGTAAAGGTACTCATGTTTACCAGGCATTAGTTTGCCAATTGTCCTTTTCTGAAGATAGTGACCCAATCATTTCTACCACTCTATCCTTGTGACCTCCTGTTTCCTCAGCCAGGCTTACAATGCCGCCCCCCTCCCACCAGGATAGTTGGGGCGTTCTGGCCATTTCTTGGATATCCGAAGGAGGATTTTGACAAGGAAGATTGATGGACTCCATTCAGGAGTGTGCTCTTTAGGTGGAAAGAATAAAAGGTAAGTGCATTTTTATGATAGCTTTCAGTCATCCTGAACACCTATCGACCTAACCAGCCCCCTAAGTTTATGCCCCTTGTAACCCTCTGAAGAGTACTCTGGACTCACACAAACTCAAGGACATGCTGAGTCTATAAATACAGCGTGTGGCAGGAGAGCATCCTTTCTTCTTTCTGCCTAAAAGATCTCATTAGAGGAGGAGATGGCTATAAGTTAGCCCAGCACCTTACCTAATGAATGCTGGTTTCCATAGCAGGAGGGAAAGCTTATCTGGACTGTCCAGAGGCAGTTCTTTCCTGGCTAGGACTGAAGTGGCCACTGTAGCTTTTAAACTGGGCTGAATGGAAATTATGAGGCCAAAGACCCAGAACTTGTCCTGGTCCTGAGTCTACTAAGGGAGGCCCCTGTGTAGATCTTTGCGGCTGCTGCCCTATGATCTCCAGCTGTAAGGGGATAGAGGCTGAGTGATCTGCATAACAAGCCATAGCTAATGGCTCAGGATGGCACTCAACATGGTCGTGTAGCTCAGAAGAGGGTCAAGAGGGTCAGAATGCCAAGGGCTCACTTCTGCTTTTAGAAATTTTAGGGGTTACAGTTCTCTGAGAGGTTGGCTGGTCCAGGAGAAAGAAAATCTTTAGGAAGTCATGGGGAATTGGAGTCATGTGTTCAGAAGCTGCTTATCTCAGGAATGAGATGAGCACAGAGCCAAGGACAGGATAAGAATTGTGGCAGAGGGAGGGTCAAGGTCACTGGTAACATGCCCAAGTTCATAGCAACTCGTAATTCATTCTGTAACTCCGAGATTTTTTGTTTTAAAACACACAACAACACCCCCTCCCCCTTTTTTGGAAGTAAATGACAGGCAGGGTTAAAGCAGACATTTATTAATTAATAGCACGAACTTTAAATAAATGATACACGCACTTAACTCTAGCCCAAACACTGCGGTTGAAAAAATTATCACATGGCCAGCAACCCTTGCCAATATATTTTTACAAGGCTGTTAAGTACTGCCAACATTCTGCAATGTTGAGCCAAATTACCCTGGAATATTGTGGAACAGGCGCAACACCATGTTTTTGTGAAAGACTGGAGATGCCAGGGGAACAATCTATACAGTTCATGAACGTGGCAGTGGGAGGCAGGGCTCAGCGGTGGGAGCCAGCCTCTGAGCACTGAGGCTCTCTCCTCTGTGCCTCCGATGGCATGTGAGCAAACGGTTCGGCTGAGTGGGACATCTCATTGGGAGGTGGGCAAATGGCGATCTGGGGTTTGTCTTTTAAAACCCCAAGAATACATCTCATAACTGGAGCTGGGAACTTCTTCCAGCCTAACCTTTGCCTCAGTGTATGTTGTCCTGGAAAGTGTCAGTGATCTTTTCCAAGAGCTGATCTCAACCCGGGCTGGAGCTCAGCTTTTGGGAACCTGGTGCAGGTCTCCTTGAGACCATCCTCTTTAAAAGAGGCCCAGCAGCCACCAAATCCTTACTGTACCTGTGCCAGTTCAGACTGCTGCCTGCCCTCAAAGACGGCCCCCCTGTCCCCTTCCGGAGCCGCACTGCTTCCCAGCACTCCCAGTGGGGCTTCCGTCCTGCCTCCCCGGGGCTCCTCTTGATTCACTGACATTTCACCAAATTGAACCATCAGTCAGCTTCAGTCCGTACTTCAGTACCGGGGGAGAGGCAGAGGCCCTGGAGTCTGGCTAAGATTCGACTGGTAACCAAACCAGACCAGAGCTGAGAGGCTGCCATCGGAGCAGAGGGGTTACTCACCAATAGCTTTTTCCAGAGGTTCTCCACACAGCTGGCTACGGGGCGCGCCTGACCCCGCGCAGGGCCAGCGGAGGTGTGCAGGGGCTGCCTGGGGAAGGCAGGGGCGGTTGCTGGGGAGCTGCAGCTACGCGGACCGTCAACATGAGCGTAGGACCCTCGTCACGGAACATGAGTCAGTGCGCCCTGTTGACTGAATGGAGAGATCCAGGATTTCCACCATGGGGAACACAGAGAGAGAGGGGAAAGAGGGACTCTTTGTTTTTATACTAGAAAATGTAGCTAACTCTGTCCTTTTCCTGGCAACAACCATTCTCCCTAGCCGATCCTCCACCCCCTGAGGGAGAGATGGCAGGGAATATGTAATGGGGACACATTTGTCTTTTTCCTTCCTCTCCTGCTGTTTTGCTGCCATTAGACGAAGTTATGATGCCTGAGTAGGGAAGGAAGAGAACTTGACCTAAGGGAAGTCCTTGCTAGGTGGAAAAGGGAGAGAATGCTCCTTCCTCCATAGGTGGGTATCAAAATGAGAGGGGACATGGCCCGGAAGGCCAGGGGTCAACTGTGAATGTCCTGGTGCCCATCTGCTGTGGCGCAGTGAGGTGCTGACAAGAGCTGGAGGGGTAGTAGTAATGGACCCCGAAGCCCCTTCTCACCGTGGGTCTTCTCTCACCCAACCCAGCTCTCTGTCATGAAACGCTTCCCAGGCCACTGTTGTTGGAACCTGGAAATGCAAAATAAAAGAACAAAAAAAGGATGGTACCAAAACAGTGCAGTCTGTGCTTGCCATCTGTGAGTCTTCAGTGATTTTGCTTCCAACCTCCCCTCCAGAGGCGACTGACATTATTTTCATATGCAGAGCTTCGCATATCCTGGCAGCCTTCTTTGGCTGCCAGAAATAGAGTATCAGGGTCGACAAGCTTCCCCAGAGATCCGATCCATTCAAGGAGAGCCTTCTCTGTGGCTGCCCACTCACTGGGACCTGGGCATCGTTTGCTCCCAGTGATGAATCGGGTTAGTGACTCGCTGTCTGGAGGAGGCTCCTGCGTGATGAGAAGCTGGGAGGGTTGTGCAGCTGTGCTTCCATCATCCACAGCAGCCTAACATGGGAAATCTGCAATGACCCCGTGTTTCTTCCTGGAGAGTTCTAAACTTTTCCCCTGCCTTTCAACACCCAGCTCAACCTGGCTCCACCCTGCTTACGCAACTTGTTTTTTTTTTTTTTTTTTTTTTAAGATTTTATTTATTTATTTGTCAGAGAGAGGGAGAGAGAGCAAGCACAGGCAGACAGAATGGCAGGCAGAGGCAGAGGGAGAAGCAGGCTCCCTGATGAGCAAGGAGCGCGATGTGGGACAAGATCCCAGGACGCTGGGCTCATGACCCGAGCCGAAGGCAGCTGCTTAACCAACTGAGCCACCCAGGCGTCCCACGCAACTTGTTTTTAACTTGTCCTCAACATCCCATCATGAGTCTGGTTGCCCTGTTGGCCTCATTCTTAAAATTCTCTTCTTCCATAGAATCTTCCAGGTCTCCTGGCTCTCTTCCTTTCTGATCTCCTGTGGCGCTTATGATGCATTAATTTTCACTCTCCCAAAGCTCACCCTGGTCTCTTATACCAGTTTTGGTTCCCCCAAATGGCCACTAGGATTCCTGTCCCTTCTTGTCATTGCTCATCTTCTCTTCTCCCTCTAGGCTGAAGGGTAAGGCTGGAAAGGAAATGACCCTTTATGGTCTGAGGGGAAGGAATCCACACCACCTCACTGTTCTGGGCTCTTCCCTGGGTGGGGGTTCCATGTGAAGGAATGAGATCCTGGCTTTTGGAAATTTGGCTGCAGTAGATTCCCATCTAAGCATCTGCACCTCTCAAATAGGGGAGACTTCTTCCTCTTGATGCCAGCATTTTACTTCTTTTCACTGGCCATGAGAGAGGTAGGAGAAGCCCCAGCCAGAACAGTTGCAACTTGCTTCTCCTACCCCAGGGAATTCTGGAGAGGGGCAGCACTCCAGATTCTTTGGTGCTAAGCAGCCTTCTCCTAGGAAGGCCCCCACCTGCTCTCTCTCCCTACTCCAGTGTGCTCCCCTCCTTCCCAAGAACCTGCCAGTCCGCATGCACCTCATGCCCCTTTCTGTTTCTCACTCATGCTTTCACACACTTCATTCCTGCCCTGTCTCCTTGTCGTTCCTTGAACTTCCATGTCCCATCCCCTTGCTCCATTGTATCTTTTTTAAAGAAGATTTATATATTGATTTGAGAGAGAGAGAGAGAGTGAGCGAAGGTGCAAAGGTAGGGGAAGGGCAGAGGGCAAGCATCTTCAGGCGGACTCCCTGCTGAGCACAGGGCCTGATAAGGGCTCGATCTCATGACTCTGAGATCACAACCTGAGCTGAAATCAAGAGTCAGATGCTCAACTGACGAGCCACCCAGGCATCGGCCTCAATCTATCTTAAGTCTTTTGCTCCCGCCAGTCCCTCTGCCTGGAAGAATCTTTTCCTGGATAATGCAAATAGCTCCTTGCCTAATTCTTCATATCCCTCATGCCTTTGTTCCAATCTCTTGTTCTCAGTGAGGTCCACCCTGAACAGCTGACCTTCATACTACAACATGTACAGTGTGTATTACCCCTACACTCCTAATTGTCTTACCCTGCGCTACTTCTAAATTTTCCCCTAGTTCTCATGTTCAATAGTTACCCTATTTATGAAGTGTATTGTCCTCTGCGGAATGCCAGCTGCCCAGGAACAGGATGCTTCATCTGTTTGTCCACTGATGTCTCTCAAACACCTGGAATAATGACTGGCATAGGGTACATTCACTCAATCAACAGCTGAAGAATCAATTAAAGAAAGGCCACCTGTAAAGGCCTACTTAGCCAGGGTGACTCCATTTTGGTCAAACAGCCATTTTGTTGTTTGTGCAGTAAAACTTAAACTGACCCAGCGCCCCCCTCTCCCCCAAGGAACTTACTTAGAAGCAAGTCTGGGAAACCAGTAAAATATGGCCGACAGCCCCTGATAACAAAGCCCAAATACAAGGATGGGTCAGGTCAGGTGGTGATAACAGAGCCCAAATACAAGGATGGGTCAGGTCAGGGGGAAATAACAGAGCCCAGAATGCAAGGATGAGTCAGGCCTGGTGGAGACAATCTCATTGGCCAGGCTCAACCACATGGCCTTTGCTGTATAAAAGCTAGTCTGGAAACTGGGGGTGGTCGCTCCCTCTGTAAGAGATGGCCCTGACCGGTCAGTTTGATTCTCGATACTGGCGCGAAATAAAGTTTGCTTGACCTTCGCTTTGTATCAGTCTCGCTTCTTTGATCACGACCCCATCACCACCTTAGCCTCAACCCAGCAAGAAGCAGACCTGGATTTGAACTCCAAAACTGGTCATCTTGCCTTCCTGTCTCAGAACCCATGGCCTGTCCTGGTGGAGAGGACATTACTGGCTACTCAAGAGATGTCGGTTATTGGGTTTCCTCAGCAGACTGCTCTAGTAGGGAGACCAGACTTATGTCTGTGAACACAAGGCTTCACTTTGTTCTTCCTGGGCAACAGGTCTGCTGGCAGCCTGCGTGTTCTGATGAAGTAGCATGCTCCCGGTCACAGGGCAGCAGGCTCTGCGGTCCTTGGCAGTGTCCTGAATGGGCTTTTTGGAAACAACACAAGTTCTTGGGCCCACACTGAGTGCTCAAGAAACATGCTTGAGATCTCTCCAAGTCAGACACCTGTCAAATCCAGAATTGGCTCCTGGCCTTGTCTGAAGGATTTGCTCTCTAGGAAATGATGGAGGAAAACAGCTGGGGCTTGGAAGGCATGAGTTGGAGGTGCTGGGGCAGGACAGAGCCTGAGAAGGTGTGAGGAAGAGCCAGGGGAGCAGGGGCACCAGTCGTTATATGGGTGACTGTTCTCTGAGCAGAAAAGCAGCTGAGCCCTGAGGGTTGGGTTGCTTTGGTGGTTTTGTCTTTTTTGCTTTTAATTAGGATCTCAGGATGGAGGTGGTTTAACGTGAAGAAACTCTGCAATGTCAAGGCAAAACTGGGCCAATCCTTCATCAGTTTCCTCAGAGCAGATCCTCCCCTGAACTCTGTTCACCTGATCCTTTTACTTGTTCTACTTGTGGTTCTGGTTTCCGTTTTATTTTCTTGTTTTTCTTCCTGTTGTTATTATGTTGGTATTAAGGACAATTTTCTTCATAATCTCAATAGCTTGGCAATAAAAAGTTACACACTGTATGGATTCTGGGTGAAAGGAAACATTTATATTTATTCTCATACTTAGCAGCTCAGCGTTAGTGTTTCTAGGATAGCCCGGGAATTAATGTTTTAATGAACACCCCTACTGCTCAGGAATCCCATTCTGGAACATATTAATCCAGTCAGAGAGCAGCCAGTTAGGCTGGTATTTGGTCAACAACAAGCATTTCTGTCCCACAAAAGAGAGTAATGGGATTAATTTAGCATTTCCTAGCTTGTGGCATCTATTTCGACATAAATCTCTATATAGAGATCGATTGCACATATAACCATAAAACAGTATTTGGGGAAATATTATGATGAGGAAAATTGGAACACAAGCACAAATCAGGCCCTGGCTTATGACATACAGGAAACCAATGCATGTTCTCGGGAACAGCACTTAGAAAATGGGCTTAATGAAAATAAATCACTTGTATATAATGTCCCATTGCAAGACATTGACATGTGTCACTATGTCAGTATTTGGAATGACCATGGCATTGTTTTAATTAATTCTGGGTGATGCTGGCTGATTCAGTTTTGCTCCCGGTGGATATACGTCTTCTCCCCATGAGTTGCTTTGTTACAGAATTTTTCAAAGCCTGTCTAAGGATTCAGAATTGCTTTTTGATCTCCTAACAAATGAATAAAACACATCTTTTAAGAGCACCCCAGTGATTTGAGAGACTATACTTGGCTTTCCAAAGTTTATCAGGTTGCACTTTGCTCCTGGCCAAGCATACCTGGTCTAGCAGAAAATAAGTTTCACACACAGTAGTGTCACACACAGTAGCAACTTCCTTTTCCACATGTGCATCGTAGGTAGTCTACGAGAAGCTTCTAAATGGGTAAAAAGAGGCTTAACTTCTTCACCATATGTTAACCATGATCATGGAAGAAAAGTGAGCAACTTTAGCAAAATTCTCCAGATACAAATAGGGCAAAGAACCTATATTTGGGGAGCTCCTGGGTAAACTGGACCAAACACATTTACTTGGTGACAGCAATGTCTATCTAGAATAGTGGTTTCCAACGTTTCTCATCTTCTTCCCCCTTTGAGGGTCTGATTAACATTTCAGATGCTCATCCCTGAAAAATGTGCATACCCTCACAGGCCCCATCCGTGCGTGAACCCCTTGGTCAACAGTTGCTCATCTGACACCATACTAGCAGTTTCTTGTCTTTATGTTCTTTGGTGTGCACTTTGGAAGTCTGCCAAAATGTGCGGTTTACACTGAAACTTTGTATATGTACTACATATATATGTGAATGTCATTTTCTCCATTAGAATGATTAAAGGAAATAATGTATGTGAATATATGCCACAAACAGCCAAATATGAGAATGTTGATGATGATGATGATGATGATGATGATGATTCGCACTGGGTATTTAAAAATTCAGCACTAAAGCTGCTGGTTGATCTTTCAGCAAATAGTTTATTTTATGGAAACTGCTCTAAAATATGACATTTCCGTTCTCCTAATCCAAATGCTTCATTCTTCTTCTTCCTTTTTTTTTAATATTTTATTTATTTATTTGAGAGAGAGAGAGAAAGAGGGACAGTGAGAGAGAGCATGAGCGAGAAGGT
Source organism: Enhydra lutris kenyoni (assembly GCF_002288905.1). Lineage (NCBI taxonomy): Eukaryota > Metazoa > Chordata > Mammalia > Carnivora > Mustelidae > Enhydra > Enhydra lutris. The sequence goes on from NW_019154101.1 coordinate 14,473,025, forward strand.
CAGAGGGAGAAGCAAACTCCCTGTGGAGCTGGGAGCCTGATGCGGGACTCGATCCTGGGACTCCAGGATCATGACCTGAGCTGAAGGCAGTCGCTTAACCAACTGAGCCACCCAGGCGCCCCTTCTTCTTCCTTTTTAAAGATTTTATTTATTTATTTGACAGAGAGAGCACAGGACAGCAGGGGGAGTGGCAGGCGGAGGGAGAAGAAGGCTCCCTGCGGAGCAAGAAGCCTGAGGCAGGTTTCCACCCCAGGAACCCCTGGGATCATGACCTGGACTGAAGGCAGATGTTTATCCCACTGAACAACCCAGCTCCTGAATGCCTCATTATTCTTGTTTCATTTTAGTGATTCATTTAAAAAACCGCAGCAGGCCTACTCTCCACCATTTGTGGGATGGGTACTTTTGGGTGCATACCATATGTAAGGCCATTTGTGTTCTCTAAAAAGACCACTTCTCTGCAGTACTCTGATGGGCTTGCAACTCACCGTTAAGTCCAACAAAAGTCTTGCCAAAAGCAATTAAATCCTGACCTGAATTAGTAATTTTATTAATTATATTTTAAGCAAGCTAATTACTTCTTTGTTTAACTGATTTCTTGTTATAAACTGATTATAGACCATTAATGCTCATTAATATACCACATTAGATTACCCATTTCCTGTACCATAAACTGGAAATAAAACCAGTCAACACTTTGCTAGGATCAGTTGTAAAGGTGTCTGTTGTCATCACCCTCTCATTCAGCCTTCAGAAGCAGATAACCACTCAAGAACAATTTATGAGCTTGCTAATTCTTTTTCTCCCCCTGTGCCTTTAGCAGTAATATGCAGCTCTGATATGGAGAGCCCTCAGGAGTGTTGTCTAAATGAAATTCTTAGAGTTGGGTGGAAAATAACTTATGAAAGGAATAACTTTGTCCCAGCATATGGTTTATGGATAGTGAGACTTTTGCTTAACATTTGGGGAGGAGGAGTAAGGAATGGAGAATCTGGGAATGAGAGAAACAGACTGTCTGAGGGAAGAGTAGGGAGAGAAACAATATTTATTCCCCATTTCAAAAAATAGCATCTTAACTCAGTAGAATCACATTTGAAGGAGCACATTCATGCAAAATCTTCAAAAAAGAAAGCCCTTTGAATATACACACATTTTTGGAATGCCTTAAGGAATGAGTGCCATCTATTGATATGGATTGAACTCAGAGAAAAAAGAACAAAAATTATATCCATGCTGTTTTGGTCCATTCAGGCTGCTATAACAAAGTACCACAGACTGGGTGGCTTATAAACATTTATTTCTCATAGTTCTGGAGGCTGGGAAGTCTGAGATCAGGGTGCTACAGATTTGTGTGAGGTGTCATGTGAGGGTCTGATTCCTGGTTCCTCATGTGGTGGAAGGGGTGAAGGAGCTCTCTGGACTTTCTTCCCTAAGGGAACTTGTCCCATTCATGAGGGCTCCACTCTCATGACCTATCACCTCCCAAAAGCTACACCTCCAAATACCATCACACCAAGAATTAGTTTTTAACATGTGATTCTTGGAGGAACACATTAAGTCTATAGCACACACTCATTTATTAGGTACTTATTATATACTATGAGCTAGCAACAAGGATGAATAGGCATCATTATAATATTTTTCTGTAAAAAGGAGAACATTACTTACATATTGTCTTCCAGCCAATCAATTTTGGACTTTGAAGTTGTTCCAATTTGCCTCCTAATACTGCAAATTTGTTTCAACCAATCTCCTAAATTGGATATTTTGGTTGTTTCAACTTTTACAAATAATACAGAGCAGTAACAACTAGCTGAAAATACATTAGCAAAAAATAAGAAAAGCTCCAGTCCTGATGTCAAAAAAAAGGCAAAAAAAAAAAAAAAAAAAAAAAAAAGCTTAAATTTGGGACTCACAAAGCATTGCAAAACAACCCCATTCTGCAACAAAATGATCAACCCTGGCAACAGGGACTGGAAGGTATTAATTTTTAACCAAATTATAGTGCAAACTGAACTTGTATTTGTCCAATTTGTAAAGTTAAATTGCTTTTGACAGGTTGTTATAATCTAAATCACTAGTAGAGATAGTTAGACTGGCAACAAATACTTCCAATATAATAAGTACAACCATTTAGGCTTGTACAAGGTGCTATCAGAACAAAAAGGAGCAAGACAGAGAAAGGTCCAGTGGTGACATTTGAACTGGGCTTCGAAGAGAAGGCATTGCCATCTAAACCAAGTGAGGAATGCAGAATAGAATGCTCCAAAGTGTCTTTTCTTTAAGTAATTTTTTTTTTCTTTAAATTACAGGATTCTGTGCTGGTGAGTACTTTTAAACTAATAGAGTCAGTGTCTTAAAAAAAAAAAATCCAAGTTCTGTCTCTTGCATGATCATTTAGCTTTCATCATTTTTATGCCCCACTAAGTAGGTTATAAAATTAGCCTGATGTCTTTGGGTTGGCAGATAAAGGTTTAAAAAAAGTGCCACTGTCAGTCATATGAAAATTTGGAGTTAAGATCAATTGTGATCCAAAGCAGGGTGGCCAAAGTTTAATCACTGACTTCTTAGATATTCATTTTGATGGCCATGCTTTCCACAGGTTTTATTTTAAGTCAATCTGCTCTTCTATTCTCTGAGAACAAACACTTCATGGATTCACAGATTTCCTTCCCTGAGTCTGGTCTTTGACTGAAAGCACTTGTTAAACTTTTTTGAACTTTCATGGATAGGCAGATGTGGCTATTAACTAGCAAACTGACTACTGAGATATGAAGACTAAAAAATACATACAGTATTTTGCTGTGTAACTCAGGGAGGGTGCATGGGTGCACAGATCATTGTAATCAAAGCTTTCAATCTATCAGTTTCTAGCAGCTGGTAGACTTGTGGGTTTTTTGTTTTTGTGGTTGTTTTGTTTGTTTGTTTTTTAGAGGGAGGGGCAGGGAGAGAGGCAGAGGGAGAGGGAGGGAGGGAGTCTTAAGCAGGCTCCATGTCCAGCATGGAGCCTGGCATAGGGCTCAATTTCACAACTCTGAGATCATGACCTGACCCAAAATTGAGTCAGAGGCTTAACCAACTTAGCTACCCAGGTGCCTCATCTTGCAGCTGGTAGTCTTAAGCACTGTTTTTTCATGAAGACCCTTCAAGTTAAGCAGAGATCCCAAATGGTGAGTCTGGCTATAGTCGCTTTTATCAGATATTTACCTATTTTCTCTCATATCTATTTCTCGAACATCCTCAGTTTGGCTCTGTATTTCAGTGAGCTATCTTTCCCAAATTCCCTTGCCTTATTTTCCTAGTAGTCTTGACCAATGGAAGGCATTGGTAGAGAAGGAAGGCAGGAGATGGGGAGAAGCCTGGGTATTTCTTCCATTCATTTCGTTTCTAGTGGTGTCTCTAGCAGTTGCTAAATCACCTTCATGATTCTAATTCCTGTTGGGGCTGTTGTTCCCCTCTACAGTTTCAGTTCCCGCTGGAAAGTCCTCCGTTGTGGATCTAATTCATGCTTGGCCATTTCTGATCTTTGATGACATCACCTCTACCTTGTGTCTTTCCATTTCCTGCCCAAGATAGTGGCATGTTGCCATTGCTAATTCCTGACTTGAAATCAGAATTCATCATCCCATTTGGCTTATCAGCTCTCCTATTACCTATGCAACAAATTCCCTGTGTTAAATTTTTTGTTTTCTGAGTCAGAGTGGTTTCTGTTTTCCTAGCTGATACACCACTTGTAATAATTATAAAGATAACGACCATAAGAGAACACTGGAGGAATTCTCACTTTAAATGATCTCTTGACAATGTGAAGCCTGCTCCTGAGGTTTCTATTTAGGAATTTTGGTATCTGTGTGGGGTACATCAGTAGTTTAACCAAAGGTCTTAGGGCAGTTTCTAATGTTTAGTGGGGAGCTGCTCACCAAGTGATTTCTGCCCAGTACAGTAGTAATTAGCACTTGATCTTAGGTTTTTCTCATTGTCAAATGAATTTTTTTTCCTTCTGCTTCTAGCTTTTTATATAAATGTCATGGGCAAAAATGTAAAGTAATGTATATTGGCAGGGCGGGGGAGGGGCACATATGTCTCATTTCTCCCTTTACACCTTTTACTCCAAAATAGAATAACACTTATTTTAGAAAGTATTCAAGATTCATTTTAAACAGAATATCCTCTACAGTTAATCAATAGATAAAGACTCAGGAGAAGTCTTTGCTCCTGCCTGGACGTGCTGAAATTCCTATTTAAAGATTGAGCTGTGTATAGGAGCCAAGAATGCTTTTTGATTTGGCAGCCTTTAGCTGATCTTTGAGAGAGGTTAAAAGCCCAGATATACAATGTGGAAATTTTGAAACTTCTCCTTAATGTAATCATTAAGGAAGGAGACCAAAGGAAAAAACAATCTATCCTATACTTTCTTAAAGTGGCAAAATAAATCCAAGATCTTGTTAAAGTCATTATATTTATTTACCTTCTAATCATGGTTTTGACATATGGTTTTTTATCCAGCATTTAAAGAGATCCTGCATATTGATTTAAAATAGTGACAAAAGTCCGATTTTCAGGGATCGATTCATCTAAGATCCTTTGTTTTTCTCCCTGTTATTTGCTCATTTATATTAATACCTCCCCTAGAAGTGAGAGACAAGAAGATAAAGTGGATGAGGATGAAAATTCGAATCAGTTAGTTACTGTTAGAACAGTTGACGAAAAGACCAGCTTGGGAAAAAGAAGCTGAACTTGCTAGAAAAAATATGATCATATAATTATTAACAGCTATACTTCAGACCTAGAGTCCTTTGTTCTACTATTAGAGAGGACTACAAAAAGGCTGCAGACAGTAGAGAGGGAGTTCCTTATCGTTGATATCACTGCTGGTGCCCCTCGAGTGTTTCACTGACATGAGGAAGCCAGCCCCAGATGTGGGGGTCTGCCATTGGGCATCCTTTATCTATGGTGACTGAAATGATAAGCAAACCCTCCCTTACCTCCAGAAGAGAACTAAGCAAGCCAAATCCTAATGGAGTTGAGACTATGTGATGTGTCTGTTCATCTTAAGGACAGCGAGTATTCCAGAAGCAATTAAAATGGAGGAACACAGCTTGGACTCCTATAGATTTTCCCTGAGACAATTGATATAATGTGAACATACTAAGAGATAAGAAACTGTCCTATTTTTGGTGAGTTTACTTTTGCAAGTACAATGATGCAAATTTTCTAATGACAGCTTATAATTAGGTATCTCACAGTTAAGGTAAACACTAGATTATCCACTAAAAATAGAATCTGCATTCAACTTTGAGTTAGTAGGGCCCAGCAGGAGCTGTGCTCTGTTGGAGGCAAAACTTGGGATGAAAAGTTATATTTATATTTTTTTAACAGAAGTTTGAGACTTTTTATCCATTTCTTAACAAGATTTTCACTCTTCACCAAATGCTCTTAGTGTCTCCTTTGTGCAGGAGGGATGGGGGCAGGTGGGCTGGGAACAAATATATACCAGATGCCATATTAAATCCTGCATTTATGTTAATGAATAAGCTGTGGCATCTTCCTTTTTAAGTTTTATTAATTTTTTGTGCATATTTGCCTTTTTTCCTGGTCTTTAGCTCCATGAAAATAAGAAGCTAAGTCTTCAAGTCTGCTGAATCCCTAAGACCTAGGATAGTGTCTGGAACATTCTAGAGAGTATTTGTGGAATGAATGAATGAGTGAAAACAAATAATGACACTATAGTATGATGCATGTAAATAGAAGGGTGACAAGAGTGTGGCATGCCAGGAGAGGCAAAGGGAACTTTGAGTATTTTCTTAAGCAGAATCTGGAAGACCCTCTTTGAAAGCTAATAGTCTTGGGAGTATGTGGGTGGGACAGTCAGTTAGGTGTCTACATCTAGATTTTGGCTCAGGTCATTTTCTCAGGGTTGTGAGATTGAGCCCTGTGTCAGGCTCTGCACTGGATATGAAGCCTGCTTAAGATTCTTTTTCTCTCTCTCAAAAAAAAAAAAAAAAAAAAAATTCTGGGGTTCCTGGGTTGCTCAGCTAGGTGTGCCGCTCTTGGTTTTGGCTCAGGTAATGATCTCATGGGTCATGGGATTGAGTTCAGCAGGGGAGTCTGCTTGAAGATTCTCTCCCTCTGCCCCTTCCCCAGTGTGTGCTCACGCTCTCTCTCTCTCTCTCAAACAAATAAATAAATCTTAAAAAAAAAAAAAAAAAGCTAACAGTCTTATGTTCTTGTGGTGGGGAATACCAGAAAAAGAGGGAAGGGTACTTTCACAGAATTCATTTTCTCAGTGCTGTAGAAACTAAGGCTCTTCCTTCCCCCCTCCCTCCCTACTTCCTTCCCTTTCTTCCCTTCTTTCCTTCCTTCTTATTTATTTATTTATTTATTTATTTATTTATTTATTTATTTATTTGGTGGGGTGAGCAGACAAACTGAATCCCAATCAAAATCACCATTCACTTTGGAGGTGATTAGTTTTGAGTCACTATAAGTGATTTTCAAACATACAAGTTGATTTGGGGAGCAATGCTGGTTCTTTCAGAAGAGTTATTTCAGCAATCCTTGAGTTTTGTTGAGTTTTCAAAATTGAGTTTGTTGGTTTTCAAAACTTCTCTGGGACAAAAACAAAACTACAGTTCTGTTTAAAAGGAGTTCTTAAGTTGAAGCTCCTGTTTTATTTAAGGGATTATTGAATACATCAATGACACAATTGATATGATGTTCTTACCAGCGCAACCATCACATAGGGTGATCTCTATTTCTTTTGTAAATGCTAAAAGAACACCTCTTGTAGGCCACCTCTATGGCTCAGTTGGTTAAGTATCTGCCTTCAGCTCAGGTCATGATCCCAAGATCCTGGGATGAAGCCCCATTCTGGTTCCCTGCTCCATGGGGAGTCTGCTTCTATCTCCCCCTCTGCCTGCCACTCCCCATGCTTGAGCCCTCTCTCAATCTCTCCCCCTCTGTCAAATAAATAAATAAAATCTTTGGGGAAAAAAAGGACACCTCTTTTTTTTTTTTCAATAAAAAAATAAGTGGAAAGGTTTTCAGTTAGTGCATGATACAGGTGAAGAAAGAGCTGGGTATCTGTCTTCTCATGTCAGAAAATAAGTGCTAAACTCTGACCTGGAAGATGAGCAATAACATGTGTTTGACACAGTCTGATTGAAGAATGGCATCCCAAACAGCCTAGAGTAGATGGAAACAGCAGGCAAAATAACAGCAAATGTGTTGTCATAACAAAACAAGCTGGAGGCTTTTCAAGGGAGAGGAGAGATGAGAGATGATTCTTTCATAGGATGAAATAGCTGAAAATAGGGGCTGGAACTTATGGATCGAAGGCATAACCCTGCCAGGTATAGAGCCAAACATTGTACATCTATTAGCTATTTTAATCCTCAGGAAGTAGGTACTATTACTCCCATTTTATAGATGAGAAAACTAAGGTTTGCATGCTTGTATGTGGTTGTAGTGGTCTCTAGTCCATACATGAAATGTTCCTATTGTTTCCTGTTCCGGCATTCAGAACAGATATCATTCAGGGCATAACCCACTTGCTACACATGGGCTAATCGCTCCTCACACTTTACAGATGAGGAAACTGAGATATGAAGACCCTGATGCTTGTCCCAAATCACACAGGAAATTAATAACAGAGCTAAGTTTGGAATTAAATTGTCTCAATTCCTAGTGAAGTCAACTTCCTATCGACCCACCTGCATCTACTTTCTGCTCTTTCTATACTGCATCATATAAAGAAAAAAGACTAGAGGGACTTCATTTGTTAAATGGCAGATCCTAAAATGTATATAATTTTGCATCTCTGGTTAGGACTATGTGAGACACAAAGTTATTAGTTTGGCAATAGCAATACAAAAGATGAGTGTGAATAGCAGTAAAATGGACTTAAGGTAATCACTCAGGGACGTTAAAGTGTGTGTTGAATAGAATGGCAATGAGATTTTGCACAAAGAGGGAAGGGCATTTGTTTTTCTGTCACTAAATAGAGGCTTGGGCTTACAATGAACCGAAGTGGTCGTGTCTATGAAATGCAATCACAAGCACCGTGTGTGCCCTTAGAAGATGCTCTGCTGGTCCTCCACCTTGCTTTGAAGAGGTGAATCTAAGCCACGGGCTTCTACTATCTACAAAGAACTACAAAAGAGTTGCAAAGTCAGGAACAATGTTCCAATGATTCTGTGAAGGAGGAACATCCACGTGGTCCTCCTGGGAGAGTTAAAAAGCAAAGCAAAACAAAACAAAACAAAACAGAACTCTCTGGTGCCCATGGTTTTGGAAAATGCTGTTTGAGAACAGTACATTTTATGGCCCCATTTGCGGAATTATGAATAAATATGTGCTCCTAGCCTAAGGCCAAAATACCCTGGTATGTGGAATTGTTTTTTGTTTTTTTTTTAAACTATACATCTATTACTTTTTTCTAGGTTTTCATGGTAATTTGCATTCACTGGGGAATTAAATGGATCTGTGACACAAATTTACATTAATTTATTCAGTAAATAATGGCATGTTTTAGGGGGTTCAAAGTGATCATAATAATGGCAAGCCAACAAGTCTGATGATTAGCACTGTAATGAATGCAAAAGCACAAGGCATGGGGTGGATAGAAATGAAGGTGCTCTTCAGAGGTCATTTCCAAGAACGTCTTATATATTTACATGACACATGGCCAAACTAGGAATTCTGTGTTGTTTGTGCAAGTGACAGTCATGTTCAAACCCAGCCAGATAAGAAGAAACAATCTGAAAACTGATTTTAGAAGCAGCTACTGGGAAAGGAAGCAAAGAAAACAGTCACTGAATAAAATAGCAGGGACTGAAGTTAATACTTTTGAGATTCTCTCAATAAGAAGACTTAGGTTTGAAAATCCAATGTGAATCTGTTTCTAAAACGTTTAGGTGTATGGCTTCTTGTTCAGAAATGCTTTTGTAAAAGGACAAATTTATGTTTCCAAAGTGATCCAAAATACGTCTCAAGTTGTTGGGCTTAAATCTTGCAGCAGAAACAAAATATGCTTGTCATGACTTGCTAATTTATTCATTCTTTCTTCTGCTAGTTTTGGGACTTCCACCTCCCTAAAACTTCCAGTTGTGGTTTCCAACCTTAGCATGTATGGGGAGAGCAAAAAGTTCAACATGGATAGTCCAGGGCCCCACCACAATTTTGATTTGCTAAATTTGGGGTAAGGCCGTAAAATCTGCATTTCAATAGGAATTGTGAGGGACTCAGTACAGGTGGATAGTCATACCTTGAGAAAGAGCCTTAAACCAATTTTCAAGGGTGAGCTCTGAATTTACACCTTTATTTTGGAGTGGCTGGAGGATATAATATTTGCTCTCATATAGTGTTCTTTTTGTTATTAGCATAAATCTTACCAAATCCCTGTGTCTGGAAGCATAGAGCAGGACAGAAAGCAGTTCCTTTCCTTGGGAAAATCCCCCCGTTTTCTCATATTTAAAATAAGAGAGCTAGACTGAATGTTTTCTAGACTCCTAGGTAGTTCTGATACTTTATATGCATATCTGATGCCTGGAAAATATCTCCTGAAGATTATGACTCATGTATTGGCTAGTGTGGATGTAATGAGCCAGGAAAAAACAGAAATCAGTCTTTGGGCCATTAAATCAGTTAAAAAGATTAAATAAGCTACCCCTGCCCAGCCTCACATTTCAGCCACAACTGAGGGAGCTGGAATGGCAATTAAATATATGAACTCTATGCTCAAATGAGAAAAGATCTAGTTTTGATAAAATTTTTAGCAACTGTCTACATATAATTATCAGAAATTAGATGTATTGATTGCCAACATGCCATCTCTGTGTGGATGGTTGATGATTAGTATAAACAAGAATCATGTTTTGAATCTCTTTTAAAAATTTTGTCAGCAACAAGTAGACATTATCGGTGCTACAAATAATTAAATTCAGAAGGTTCCCACATAGCTTTATTTTAAGCGAAGAACCAATTCCTTTACTTGATACTGCAGAAATAGTTTTCTTATGAGACAGGGACTATGAGATTAAATCAAAGAAATAATAGTAGACTCTTCAAATAATACCACTGAAAAACTCTATATTAGAAAAATTATGACTTACATTTTTCTGGTATGGATTTACACTGGGCCATACAAGTGGTTTCAAAAAATCTGTTGGTTGAGAGTTGACACTAGCCACAAACACATGTTTACTCCATATTTCCTTAAAACAACTATAGGCAGCAAGAAAAAAAAAATGCTCATCCTTATGATTATTTAAAATAACAGTGTGGAGGGAGGAGCAAGATGGTCGAGGAGTAGGAGATCTAAACATCATTAGGTCCCAGGAGTTCAGCTAGATAGTTATCACCTTTCTGAACACCTACAAACTCAACAGGAGATCAAAGAGAAGAAGAGCAGCAATTCTAGGAATAGAAAATTGACCACTTTCTGGAAGGTAGGACGTGTGGAGAAGTGAATACGAGGCAACACACAGGAAGAGAGACCGTGGGGATAGGGGCCGGGTCCCAGCAAGTGAGAGAGCAGTGGAGCACAAAATCAGAACTTTTACAAGTCTGCTACACTGAGGGATGTCACTCCAGAGGCTAAGCAGAGGGTGGAGCCCTTGCAGGGACTATGTGGTCTCAGGACCTGCAGGGTCACAAAAAGACCAGGGGTGTCTGAGTGTGGTAGAGCTCCCAGGTATTGGAGTGGGGAAGCTGGCTACAGAGACAGAGCCAAGGAGTGAGCTCTCAGTTCAGTTATCTTAAACTGTGATCCAAGGCACAGTCAGGCCACTGCTCTTCAGGCAGGGACCCAACAAGCAGCAGATCAGGGTAGACTCACCTTCCTTCTCTGGGAGGATCAGCACAGGAGTGCTGCAGGAATCAGCTGGGTTTGGAGACTCCAAACAGGGCTATGTGCCAGAGATAGAAATGATCAGTCATAGGCTGGGTGAGCTCAGCTCTCTAACATGGGAGCAGCCAACTACATAAACTGATTAATAACAAAATCAAAGAAACACATCCACAATAATACAATAGTAGTAGGGGACTTTAACACGCCCCTCACTGAAATGGACAGATCATCTAAGAAAAGATCAACAAGGAAATAAAGGTCTTAAATGACACACTGGACCAGATGGATATCACAGATATATTTAGAACATTCCATCCCAAAGCAACAGAAGACATATTCTTAGTGCACATTCTTAGTGCACATGGAACATTTTCCAGAATAGATCACATCCTGGGTCACAAATCATGTTTCCACTGGTACCAAAAGACTGGGATGATTCCCTGCATATTTTTGGACCACAATGACTTGAAACTTGACCTCAATCATAAAAGGAAAGTTGGAAAGAACTCAAATACATGGAGGCTAAAGAGCATCCTACTAATGAATGAATGGATCAACCAGGAAATTAAGGAAGAATTTAAAAAGTTCATGGAAACAAATGAAAATGGAAACACAACTGTTCAAAATCTTTGGGACACAGCAAAGCCGGTCCTGAGAGGAAAGTATATAGCAATAGGAGCCTTTCTCAAGAAACAAGAAAGGTCTCAAGTATACAACCTAACCCTACACCTAAAGGAGCTAGAGAAAGAACAGCAAAGAAAGCCTAAACCCAGCGGGAGAAGAGAAATAATAAAGATCAGAGCAGAAATCAATGAAAGAGAAACCAAAAGAACGGTAGAACAAATAAACAAAACTAGGAGCTGGTTCTTTGAAATAATAAGATTGATAAACCCTTGGGCAGACTTACCAAAAAGGAAAGAGAAAGGACCCAAATTAATAAAATCATGAATGAAAGAAGAGAGATTACAACCAACACCAAAGAAATACAAACAATTTAAGAACATACTATGAGCAACTATACACCAGCAAATTTGACAATCTGGAAGAAATGGATGCATTCCTAGAGACATATAAACTACCGAAACTGAACCAGGAAGAAATAGAAAACCTGAACAGACCCAAAACCAGTAAGGAGATTGAAGCAGTCATCAAAAATCTCCCAACAAACAAGACCCCAGGGCCAGATGGCTTCCCAGGGGAATTCTACCAAACATTTAAAGAACAATTATTACCTATTCTCCTAAAACTGTTAAAAAAAAATAGAAATGGAAGGAAAACTTCCAAACTCATTTTACGAGGCCAGCATCACCTTGATCCCCAAAACAGACAAAGACCCCACCAAAAAGGAGAATTACAGACCAATATCCTTGATGAACATGGGTACAAAAATTCTCACCAAAATGCTAGCCAATAGCATCCAACAGTACATTAAAAAGATTATTCACTACAACCAAGTGGGATTTATTCCTGGGCTGCAAGTTTGGTTCAACATCTGCAAATCAATGTGATATGATACATTAATAAAAGAAAGAACAAGAAACATATGATACTCTCAATAGATGCTGTAAAAGCATTTGACAAAGTACAGCATCCTTTCTTGATGAAAACTCTTCACAGTGTAGGGATAGAGGGTTCATACCTCAATATCATCAAAGCCACCTGTGAAAAACCCACAGTGAATATCATTCTCAATGGGGAAAAAGTGAGAGCTTTTCCCCTGAGGTCAGGAACACAGCAGGGATGTCCATTATCACCACCACTATTCAACATAGTACTAGAAGCCCCAGCCTCACAATCAGACAACAAAAAGAAACAAAATAAAAGGCATCTGAATCAGCAAAGAAGAAATCAAACTCTCACTCTTTGCAGATGATATAATACTTTATGTGGTAAACCCAAAAGACTCCACTCCCAAGCTGCTAGAGCTCTTCCAGGAATTCAGTAAAGTATCAGGATATTAAACCAATGTACAGAAATAAGTTGCATTTCTATACACCTACAGCAAGACAGAAGAAAGAGATATTAAGGACTCAATCCCATTTACAATTGCACCCAAAACCACAAGATACCTAGGAATAAACCCAACTGAAGAGGCAAAGAATCTGTACTCAGAAAACTATGAAGTACTCATAAAAGAAATTGAGGCAGACACAAATAAATGGAAAAACGTTCCATGCTCATGGATTAGAAGACAAATATTTTTAAAAGGTCTATGCTACCTAAAGCAATCTACACATTTATTGCAATCTCTATCAGAATCCCATCAATTTTTTTCAAGGAAATGGGACAAATAATTCTAAAAGTTATATGGAATCAGAAAGGTCCTGAATAGCCAGTGGAATGTTGAAAAAGGAAACCAAAGTTGGGGGCATCCCAATTCCAGACTTCAAGCTCCATTTACAAAGCTGTAATCATCAAGATAGCGTGGTACTGGCAGAGAATCAGACACATAGATCAATGGAACAGAATAGAGAGCCCAGAAATAGACCCCAACTCTACAGTCAACTAATCTTTGACAAAGCAGGATAGAATGTCCAGTGGAAAAAAGATAGTCTCTTCAACAAATGGTATTGGGAAAATTGGACAACCATATGCGGAAGAATGAAACTGGACCATTTCCTTATACCACTCACAAAAAATAGACTCAAAATGGATGAAGGACCTCAATGTGAGACAGGAATCCATCAAAATCCTTGAGGAGAACACAGGCAGCAACCTCTTCGACCTCAGCCACAGCAACTTCTTCCTAGAAACATCGCCAAAGGCAAGGGAAGCAAGGGCAAAAATGAACTATTGGGACTTCATCAAGATCAAAAGCTTTTGCACAGCAAAGGTGACAGTCAACAAAACCAAAAGACAACTGACAGAATGGGAGAAGATATTTGCAAAGGACATATCAGATAAAGGGCTACTATCCAAAATCTATAAAGAACTTACCAAACTCAACACCCAAAGAACAAATAATCCAATCAAGAAATGGGCAGAAGACATGAACAGACATTTCTGCAAAGAAGACATCCAAATGGCCTACAGACACATAAAAAAGTACTCAACATCCCTTGGCATCAGGGAAATATGAAACAAAACCACAATAAGATACCACCTCACACCAGTCAGAATGGCTAAAATTAACAAGGCAGGAAATGACAGATGTTGGAGAGGATGCGAAGAAAGGGGAACCCTCCTATAATGTTGGTGAGAATGCTAGCTGGTACAGTCACTTTGGAAAACGGTATGGAGGTTCCTCAAAAAGTTGAAAATAGATCTACCCTATGACCCAAGAATTGCAGTACTGGGTATTTACCCTAAAGATCAAATGCAGTGATCCTACGGGGCACATGCACCCAAAAGTTCATAGCAGCAATGTTCACAATAACAAAGTATGTGAAGAGCCTAGATGTCTATCAACAGATGAAAGGATAAAGATGATGTGATACACACACACACACACACACACACACACACACACACACACACAGGAATACTATGCAGCCATCAAAAACCCCTGAAATCTTGCCATTTGCAACAATGTGGATGGAACTAGAGATTATTGTGCTAAGCAAAATAAGTCAATCAGAGAAACATAATTATCATATGATCTCTCTGATATGAGGAATTTGAGAGGCAGGGAGGGGGGTTATGGAGAAAGGGAGGGAAAAATGAAACAAGATGGGATCAGGAGGGAGACAAACCATAAGAGCCTCTTAATCTCAGGAAACAAGCTGAGGGTTGCTTGGGGTTTGGGGGGGATGGATAGGTTGGGTTATGGACATTGGGGAGGGTATGTGCTATGGTGAGTGCTATGAATTGTGTAAGATTGATGATTCAGAGACCAGTACCCCTGAAGCAAATAATACATTATATATTAATTTAAAAAATTAAAACAATAAATGTGTTATGTAATATTGGTATACCTAATATTTTTAAAAATTTACTGCTTATTAAAACACATCTGCAGGGGCACCTGGGTGGCTCAGTGGGTTAAGCCTCAGCCTTTGGCTCAGGTCATGATCTCAGGGTCCTGGGATCGAGTCCCACATCTGGCTCTCTGCTCGGCGGGGAGCCTGCTTCCCCCTCTCTCTCTGCCTGCCTCTCTGCCTGCTTGTGATTTCTCTCTGTCAAATGAAATATTAAATAAATAAAATATTAAATATTTTAAATAAATAAATAAATAAAATATTAAATAAAATATTAAAATAAATATTAAATAAAAAATTATAAAATATTAAAATATTAAAATATTAAAAAAAATCTGCAAATAGCCATCACCAAACTTAAGAATATATGGTCCATTCATTCATTGTCACCTGTTCACCAGGCATTTCACTGTGTCACCAAGTGCTAAATGCTAATCAAGACACTGGAGATGGGCTGTGCAGTGAAGAAAGCCAAACAAAGTAACTTTCTGTTCTAATGGGGGTTAACCCCTTACATTAAGAGGCTAGTCAGATGATAAGCAAATCAGGAAATAAATATGTAACCCACACCTTGAGAAAGAGCCTGAGACCAGTTTTCAAGGGTGAGCTCTTAAATGCTGAGAAGAAAATAAAATAGAGCAAGGGACGAAATGTGATGGGGAATTTTGTATTAATTTGTCAAGGAAGTCCCTCTGTTAAGGTGATAACTGGGCAGAGACCTGAATGAAGTGAGGAATGTGGCACAAAAACACTGAGGAAAGAGATGGACCTGGGGGTATTTTGCTAAATGAAGTAAGACAGATAAAGACAAATACCATATCATTTCACTTATATGTGGAATCCAAAAAATAAAACAAATGAAAAAAGAACCAGAGCAGGAACAGACCAAAAAACACAGAACAAACAGGCGGTTGCCAGGTGGAGGAGGGTAGAGGGATGGGGGAAAAGGAGGGGAATGAAAGGTACAGCCTTGGGAATATAGTCAGTCAGTGGTACTATAAAAATGTTATATGGTGATGGATGGGGGCCACAGTTGTGGTGAGCATAGTATGATGTACAGACTTGTCCAACCACTATGTTATACACCTGAAACTAATATCATATTTTGTTAACTATACTTCAATTTAAAAAAATTAAAAACAAAAAAACATTGGGGAAAGATTTCTAGGCAGAGAGAACAGCAACCAGAAGGTCTGAAACGTTCTAAAAAGTCCCAACATGAATTGAAAAACCTAGGCTTTTTCAAAAATATTGGAGGCTGTCACATAGCTGTAGCTTTCTTTCCTTTCTAAGCTCCTTTGAATACCAGAATCCTACTAACCGCCTGCTCCCCTGGACTTCTATAGCAGAATTCAACTGGTAACTAAACACTTTGTTTTGGTGGTTGACTGAGTCTGATCTCCTTGACTGGACTGTAAACTTAAGAACAAGGATCATAGTTTATGCTATTTCTGCCATCAACTCCCCACCTCTACCCTACATGCCCTGGTGTTGAACATGTATTGGGTTTTTGTTTTTTTTTTACAAATTTATTTATTTATTTGAGAGAGAGTGTGGTGGAGAGGCAGAAGGAGAGGGAGAGAGAGAGTCTCCAGCAGACTGCCCATTCAGCATGGAGCCAGACCCAGGTCTTGATCCCAGGACTCTGAGATCATGACCTGAGCCAAAACCAAGAGTAGGGCGCTTAACCAACAGAGCCACCCAAGTACCACTGTGTGGCAGTCTTCATAAGATACTGGATTAATCAGGGCACCTGGGTGGCTCAGTGGTTTAAGCCTCTGCCTTCGGCTCAGGTCATGATCTCAGGATTCTGGGTTCGAGTCCCACATCAGGCTCTCTGCTCAGCAGGGAACCTGCTTCCCTCTCTCTCTCTGCCTGCCTCTCTGCCTACTTATGATCTCTCTCTGTCAAATAAATAAATTCTTTAAAAAAAAAAGATACTGGATTAATCAAAAATGCATCTGCAAAATTTTTTGCAATTTAAAGTTTTTAATAAAAGTTTCTTTGTCAAGATTCTCTGGATGTGAAACGGATTCACTATTAGGATTAATAATAATCACTATTATTTCAATTTGCAATTGTATGTATTCCCCCCACATATACATATGCTTACTTGAAAGGAGAAAAACAGAACAAATGAGGAGCTATATTAAAAGGCTTTATTCACAATAGAGAAATTTTACAAATATAGTTTTTAAAAATTATGTGTCAATCTATTATGTTTCCCATAACATGAGAGATTTATATAAAGTCAGAAATGACAGAATATGCTTATGTACAAATTAAAAACAATCAATGAAAAGAATGGGTACTACATATGAAGGAGTCATGACAAACATCATTGAGTTCTATAAATTTCATCCAACTTATATATGTAATATTAATTGTGCACAGTATACCAAAAACATACACAGAAACACAAACTTAAGTGCTATTTTAATTATCCTCCTTTCAGGATGTGAATACATATGTAAACTTAACTGCACAGTTTTGCTGAAAATGAATGAAAGACATTGCCTACCTAAGGATTTCAGTTGTTTAAAATAATTAACAGAAAATATAACTAATTAAATTATATCACCATAATAATCTCGTTTACATTTTTGGTGTTTTGGGACCTAGGTTAAAAAATCCATGTTTTAGAATTGAAAATCTTTGTTCTTGCCACTGGCAGAGCAAAATGTAGTACAATCATCTTGCCTATTTATATCAGGATACAAAAGTTACATTATAGTGCAATGCGTACATATGACCTGATTTTAATATCCTATCTGCTACAGAAATACGTAGAGCTTTGTGCTCTTTCAAATAAAATTGAACATCAAAGAAAATAAAGTAATTTAAATTGCTAGTCCAAGGACATTCATGTGAAAATTATCATTTAAATACATATAATCCAATTTTTGCAACAATCTCACACGTTGCTTTTAAATCCTGGGGAAAAAAGGACTCTCAACTATCCATTCATATCATAAGGTGAGCTGAAGATATGAGTGGAAGGAATTATTCTGGGTCATAGGAACTCATTAATGTGGGCAATAATGATGCACTAAATGATCTTTTTCATTTACAATTTTATTCATTTATTCTTTGACATAAACCAATGTACAGTGGTGAAAAAAGAGCAGGTCACACAGGTGGTCCTTCCAGACAAAAAAATCTTTTGAAACACTTTCAAAAGCTGAAACAGCTAAAGACAATTGAGTCTAATGAGATCTAAGAAAATAATTAAAACACATTATGTTGAAGCATATGAAATTGCTGATATGGGACTGTGTCTCAACTACAAGTACAGCGATTTCACATGCTTCAGCCTAATTCACGGGGCTGCACGAGCTATCTGGCCACTCTAGGTTGAAAATGCAGGTGCTCAAAGTCTCTGTTCCTTAGTATATGAATCATCACATTAGCCCTTTCTAGGAATATTCCATATGTATATGTATATATATATGGAATATGAACTAATACAATGAGAAAGGACAAGGTGCCACCAAATGTATTCTTGGGAAAGCCACTCATATCTCAAAGTAATGCTTATTCTTAATGAAGAATCATGTAATTATTTTGATTGGCTATATGACTGCGGGGGATTAGGAATGTCTATTCTTATATATTGCTTTTAAGCTGGGATCTCTGAATTGAATTTGACCAGACAAAATGTACTATATTCTTATTTAGCCTAAAAGTTTATTAGCTTTTCTTCAATTGACCATGAATAGGCACATTAACAAAGCTTCTTTCAGAGTTAAGTTCTGCTTTCACAAACTGAAATGAAATAATTTATCACATTTGAGAAAGGGCCCTTTTCAAATCTGGAAAAAAATCTGAACCAAAGGTAATGCTTTTTTTGAGAACATGAAAGAAACCTAAAGACAAAATACAAACTAAAAACCATGTTAAATACTCACCCTTTCTTTAGAGAGACTGAATTTCTTCATATGCTCAGTTAAAAGCAAAAGCTAACACATTAAAAGTTATATTGTTTTCTTTCAAAAATATAATTCAGTAATAGCAGAGCTCTGCAAAACTTGAAAGCTCCATTCGTGTGGTAGGGGATGGAAGAAATTAACCAGGACATGATCCAGAAATGACACAGGGCATGTAAAGTAAAATTTGAGAGCTAATTCACAAATTAGGAAACACTAATATAATTAACCAACAAAAATATACTGTGGTTCCAATGAAATGAGGTCAACATGAGATGATCCTTTGAGATGACATTCTAATTTGAATTACAATGTGAGTGAAGTATTTTAGAAGACATTCTATCAAATAATGATAGACCCGCATAAAGAGGCTGTGTGTCACAGTTATAAGATCTGTCTCTGGTGGATAGACAAACCAGATTAACATAAAATTGAAAAGGAAAAAGCTTTTTTAATATTTAATTTATTATTATGGCTTTTTGCAACATGGCAAAACATTACAGCTTAAAGCAGACGTCATCTCCTCATAGAGGAGGAAAAAGTTTTGCAGTCAAATCGAAATTGTAATTAAGAGGTCACTGGTATACCATTCTATTCAGTGTAATAAAAATGATGTACCTTCATGAACTCCAGAGATTACTTAAGAAAAAGTAAAAACCTGTGATCCACTGACTGAATAATAAAGGCTATGATAAGGAATTTAGGTCCATCTATGCCTATGATAATAAACATAAAAGACTGCAAAACAATTTTAGAACTTAGAATAATCACAGACCTATTGATAAAAATTAATCATGTGCCTGAATACCAGAAAAGGAATTATTAAGGTATGCAGTGAAGGGAATGGAGCAGAGTAAAATATAAAATGTCTTTTTATTTTTCATTGACTTCGACTTCCTTTTTATTCGTACAGAGTATAGGGAGAAGATGTGCCTCGGTATTGAAGATCCAGTGTTCCAGCGGAAGGAGATCGTCATCCGAAAATATTAAGTACAGGTATCTGGAGAGAGAAACATGAGTATATGAGGCCCAAGAGACTGTCAGGCAGTGACAGCATAAAGACACAGCCGTGTCTCCACTCATCTTATGGAGAATCACGGACAGCCGTCAAGTATTGCAAAACCCTGAGGCGATACAGTCACTACTGTGGAATGAAGAGGCTGCCCAGTGCTTGGGTGTTAGTATAGGAAAACCAACTGAGCAGTCCCCAGGTATCAGACATACACTGACTGGGAACACAGGCACAGTCATTGCCACACATGGAGAGAGACCTTTGGAAGCAGTCAGACTTGCTATTATTTGAATGTGCTCCTGATAAAGGCAACTACAAAGAAGATCTGACCAGGTACCCCAGCCACATACTTTTGGAAGCTGTTTCACTTACTTTAGTGTCTCTGCCAGGAAGAAACTCTGCTGCACGTCATCGTAACTCTCGTGTCTCTGGTAAACATCCCTGAGGCCTGAATAGCCTCCGTTCACTCGGCAGTGATTTTCCAGGGCCTACGTTACAAGGAAGGCGGGGCGGGGGTGGGGTGGGGGGGGGACACATTTCAATACATTGCTTGTCACCAATTTTTATCATGAAACTGCCAAATTGAAATAAAAAGGATTCAAGTTGAATGATACATGTAGAAGAGTTTTAGGCAAAAATTAAAAAAAAAACACAAAATGCAA
Organism: Enhydra lutris kenyoni; assembly: GCF_002288905.1. Classification (NCBI taxonomy): domain Eukaryota; kingdom Metazoa; phylum Chordata; class Mammalia; order Carnivora; family Mustelidae; genus Enhydra; species Enhydra lutris. The sequence goes on from NW_019154101.1 coordinate 14,493,391, forward strand.
ATGCATATAAAGTATGAAAAGCGAGGCTGCCTGGGGGGCTCAGTTGGTTGTGTCTCCTTTGCCTCAGGTCATGATCCAAGGGTCATTGATCAAGTCCCACATTGGGCTCCCTGCTCAGCAGGGAGGCTGTTTCTTCCTCTGTGCTCTCCCACCAATCTCTCAAATAAATAAATAAAATCTTAAAAAAAAATAAAGGATGGAAAGTTAAAGACTATACAGACAATATATCTCATCTAATTAGAAACACTTCTACATTTAATTATGAAATAATTTTTCAGTGATTTTTTTTTTTTTTTAATCATTTCCTCCTGTGGTCTAGAGCAGGGTTTATCAAACTAGGGATGACAGGCTAAAACCAATCTGCTGTTCATTTTGTAAATAAAATGTTAACTGAACCATGGCCATGTTCATTTGTTTACATATTGTCTGTGGCTCCTGCTTCATTACAATGGCAGAGTTGACTACAGGCAAACCTTGGGGACATTGTGGTTTTGGTTCCAGTCCACTACAATAAGTGAATATCGTGATAAAGTGAGGCAGGTGAATATTTTGGTTTCTCAGTGCCACAACAGTTGACAGTTTCTTTAACAAATGATTTCTCTGCAGCACACAATGCTGTTTGGTGGCACTTTACCCACGGTAGCACCTCTTTGAAAACTGGAGTCAATCCTCTCAAACTTGCGGCTGCTCTCTCAACTAAGTTTATGCAATACTCAAATTCTCGGTGGTCATTTCAACAATCTTCATAGCATCTTCACAAGGAGTACAGTCCATCTCAAGAAACCATTCTTTGCTCATCCAGAAAAAGCAATTCACCATCTGTTTTAAGTTTTATCATGAGATTTGGCAATTCAGTCACATCTTTTAATTTTAGTTCTCTAGTTATTTCTACCACATCTGCAGTTACTTCCTCCTCTGAAGTCTTGAACTCCTCAAAGTCATCTGTGAGGGTAGGTATCAGCTTCTTTCAAAGCCCTGTTAATGTTGATATTTTGACCTCTTCTATAAATGATCAATGTTCTTGATGGCCTCTAGAATGGTGGTTCTACCACCACTGAATACCACAAGGTTTTCAATGGACTTTGCCCAGATTCATCAGAGGAATCACTATGTATGGCAACGATAGCCTTATAAAATGTATTTCCTAAATGCTTAAAGTCAAAATGCTCCTTGACTGGTGGGCTGCAGCATGAATGCTCTGTTAGCAGGCATGAATACATTCATCTCATTGTCCATCTCCATCACAGCTCTCGGGTGACGGGGTACACTGTCAATGAGCAGTCATATTTTGAAAGGAAATTTTTTTTTCTGAGCAGTAGGTCTCAACAGCAGGCTTAAAATATTCAGGAAACCATACCATCAACACGTGAGCTGTTACCCAGGCTTTGTTGTTCCATTTATAGAGCACAGGCAGAGTAGATTTAGCATAATTCTTACAGCCCCTAGGATTTTTGAAATGATAAATGAGCACTGCCTTCAACTTCAAGTCACCAGCTCCATTAACCCCTAACAAGTGAGTCAGCCTGTCTTTTGAAGCTTTGAAGCCAGGCATAGACTTCTCTCCAGTTATGAAAGTCCTAGATGGCATCTTCTTCCAGTAGAAGGTCATTTCATCTATACTGAAAATCTGTTGTGTAGTATAGCTATTTCATTAATGATCTTCTCTAGATCTTCTGGAGAACTTGCTACAGCTTCTACGTCAGCACTTGCTCCTTCACCTTGACCTTTGATGTAATGGAGATGGCTTCTTTCCTTAAACATCTCTTCACAAACCAACATCTTTTGTTCTGCAGATTCCCTGCCTCTCTCAGCCTTCACAAAATTGACCAGAGTCAGGGACTTGCTCTGGATTACGCTGTGGTTTAAGGGAATGTTGTGGCTGGTTTGATTTTCTATTCAGACCACTAATCGTTCCCCCTATCAGCATACTGCTTTCTTATCATTCCTGTGTTCACTGAGGCAGCACTTTTAATTTCCTTCAAGAACTTCTCCTTTGCACTTAAAATGTGGCTGTTTGGCACAAGAAGCCTAGCTTTTTGGCCTTTCTTGGCTTTTGACATGCTTCCCTCGCTAAACTTAATCATTTCTAGCTTCTGATTTAAATTGAAAGATGTGTGACTCCTCCTTTCACCTGAACACTCAGAGGCCACTGTGGGGCTAGTAACTGGCCTAATGCCAGTATTGCTGTATTTCAGGAAATAGAAAGGCACCAGGAGAGGGAGAGAAATGAGGGAACAGCTAGTCAGTGGAGACATCAGAACACACCATTTATCGATCAAGTTCTCTGTCTCACCAGGGTGCAGTTTTTTGGCCCACCATAACAATTACCATAACATCAAATATCACTGATCACACATCGCCATAACAAATATAGTAGTATTGAAAAAGTTTTAAATATTGTGAGAATTACCAAAATGTGACACAGAGATATGAAGCAAGCAAACGCTGTTGGAAAAATGGCACCGACTAGACTTGTTTGACATGGGGTTGTCACAAACTTTCAATTTGTAAAAAAAGAACAGGAACAACAAAACAGTATGTGCACAGCACAATAAAGCAAAACACAGTAAAATGAGGTATGCCTATAGTTGCATATGATTCCTAGGCCCACTTCCCTCTGGCTCTTACAGAAGTTTACTGAACCCCTATCTAGAGAGACTGTTAATATCAACTGGGATTAAAACCCAATAAAGGGGCACCTGGGTGGCTCAGTGGTTAAAGCCTCTTCCTTTGGCTCAGGTCATGATCCCAGGGTACTGGGGTCGAGCTCCGCATCAGGCTCTCTGCTCAGCCTGCTTCCTCCTCTCTCTCTCTGCCTGCCTCTCTGTCTGTCAAATAAAACAAAAACAAAAACAAAAACAAAAACAAAAAAACCCCCAATAACTGAGAAAGTGTACTGGACCAGAAACAGCTGCTACTAGATAAGATACCCAGAGTATCTTATTTTGTAAACAGTGATGGTGGAGTACTAATTAGTGATATTGGTGACAGATATCAAAGAAGAAAATGGAAAGTGGTGAAAAAAAAAATGCGGCTGATATCTATTTCTAAAAAATGTTTTTCTTTTCTTTGGTATGGAATGGAAGAAAATGGGATGACTCCACTTCTTAACTGTCTAGAGAGAAATAATCCTACATTCCTGAACTTCTCTGTCTATAATGAGTATTTGGAGAAGAGATGGGTTGGGCAGTGTGGGAATGAAAATTTACGTAACAACCTAACAACTTGCAGGCTACATGAATAAAGAAAATATCTCATGATTAGGTACTTTTAAAAAGTCACTGGGAAAAGAAGATCAACTTAAAAACTGCTCTGATTATATTCTCTGTTGCAGACAACAAACCAAGCAGAGGGAAGCCTGCAGAAATGAACTTCTAGGCCCTATTATTTTTTCCTTCCTTCCTTTTTTGGATAGAAGTTCTTTTTGATTAAAAAGTCAAATACTGGATTCATTGGAGTAGGCCAAAGATTATTTGTAAAAAAGTAAACCCCCCCGCCCAGGATTTAGAAGAAATGGATGTTTGTTGTTATGGAACATAATTAAATCCTACTTTCAGACATTTCCCAAAAAAGATTTTAACAACAAAACTTTTTCTTGGTTTCTTCCCTTGAAGTTCTTTGGTGATATGCTAATGAGAAGACCATGCATGGTAAATGGCTACTCCTCTCTCCCACAGAAATTTCTATAAGCTCCTTCTTTGTTTGTGTGTTTCTTTCTTTTCTTAAGATTTTATTTATTTATTTTACAGAAAGAGAGAGGAGAGATCACAAGGAGGCAGAGGCAGACAGAGAGAGGAGGGGAAGCAGACTCCCCACAGAGCAGAGCCCGATGCAGGGCTGGATCCCAGGACCCTGAGATCATGACCTGAGCCGAAGGCAGCAGCTTAACCAACTGAGCCACCCAGGTGCCCCTGCTTCTTTCAATTATAGGGAAAGAATTGTTTTGTGGGGTGGACAATGCCCAGCCGTTTTCTGCTCACTTTGGTTCACCCTCATTCTTTTTCTTGCTCAGTCCTAACGTGGTGAGCCATAGTTGCCCAGAACACATTCTAAAATCTCAGAAGAGGGGCTGAATCCTGGCCCTAGACTCCTTAACTTCCAAAGCTTCCAAAGCTTCCCTTTGTTTAACGCGGGGTTGTCGTGAGAATAAAACAAGATGAAGACACACTTCGCAGTGTGACAGGGACCTTTCAGAGGTTTAGAGAGGCCCAGCTACTTTCACTTTTTGAGGCTTTTGGCAAAAAAAAAAAAAAAAAAAAAAAAAAAAAAAAGGTGAGGGATGCCAAAGATGCTTTTTTATTTTTTACTTTTGAAAAATGAAAATGAAAATGAAAAACCATCATGTCAAATCTAAATTTTAAAACTTTAGGAATATGAAGCTGGGGATAAGCAGCCCACCTGGGCACCCATCACAGGCCCTGGCTTTACAGTATCTCGACAGTGGGAGCAGTCCTGTATTTATGCTGTAGTCTGATTAGGACATCATTTTACTGCAATTTTTTTCTTGGGACTCTCAGACTCTAGGCATAGGGACCACCTTGATTTTACGTAGATGTTTACATTATTAGCGACCATATGTGGCTGGGATGTGCTAATAGCAGAGACAAGAAAAACAGGAAAATGTTTACAGTTAGCTGGAACTCTAAATAAACCCAGACCACAAGTGACTGCACCTCTTTAGGGGGAGGAAGGGAAGAGCAGAGCAAGCAGCATGAATTAAACCGTAAGTCAGAAGGGAGAGAAAAACATTGTCTTATCTTGAGGTTAAACAGGTTAGACAAAAGGCTGATCCAGGGAGATTTCCAAGAGTGGATTCTAGGGAACAATGCTCCAAGTAGGGCTGAATGGTTGAGTTTGGCCTGAGCTCATTCATAGAACCTAGCAAAACAGACATATCAAAGAGCCTGGAAATAGGGATCAAGCCTCGGAGGGGAGAAGCAGGAACTGGGAAGACAAGTCTCTTTCTGAGAGCCAGAATGTCCATATGGCAAAGGTCAGATTTAGGAGACTAGGAAAAAATGTCTGTGTGAAAAAAGAAGGAAAAAAAAAATCCCTCTATAAGGCTTATCTGCTACTATGGACCAGGGGAGACATCACATAATCCATACATACACATTTATTGACATTGTATAATCTATATTTACCAACACATATAAGAATACATAGGCATAATTTATAGCAGAGCTTTAACAGAGTATTATACATAATAGGGAGTAATTTAATGAAGTTTCCATGACATTACTGAGAAAATGCAAAAGAACCATGAGGTAAATGTTATTTTTACCAAGTAGATTCACGAGTGTGTGAACATCTGTGATTAACGGATTGTTGGTAACCTGTGGAGAAGTTCCTAGTACTATATGCTGGCTTACATAATTTCATATCTTGTTCGACTTTATGATTGTGTTCAGTGTTGCTATTCAGAAATTTAAGATGTGGAAAGCAGGCTTATCTAGTGTATCAGTGAAAGAATGCTGGAAAGGGATGCCTCGTTAGAAGACAGGAAGATGACTGACAAATACTTTACAAATAGCAAGTATGGGTGAACACAAGGATGAAACAAAGTCGATGTGTTGATAGGAACTAATATAGTTGCTAATATCATTTGACCGCAATTTTGAAGTAAGCCAGGGGGTTTTATAATCTACCAAAAAAACAAGTTGGACCACCAGCTGTGGGAAGTAACATTCAGAAGAGAGGTTATTGATTCACACTGTTCAGCCCTGAGAGACTACAGGTGTCACGAGGAAGGGGAGGGAAATGATGGATAAGGATGGAGCAGTGGACAGAACGTGCTGTCTTCAGGTAACTGAGAAGATGAAGTGTAGAAGAGAGAAGGGATTTTCTTCCCCTGGGACCTCCAGAATACAAAACACTGTAAATTCTGGTTTCAAAAGAAGTAACTTTTTAACACTTCCAGCCATTAAAAAATGGAATTACTCTATTAGTAGTATATATATATATATTTTTTAAAGATTTTATTTATTTATTTGACAGAGAGACAGCAAGAGAGGGAGCCCAAGCAAGGGGAGTGGGAGAGGGAGAAGCGGGCTTCCCGGCTGGGCAGGGAGCCTGATGCAGGGCTCAATCCCAGGACCCTGGGATTATGATCCGAGCCGAAGGCAGATGCCTAACAACTAAGCCACCCAGGTGCCCCAGTAGTATATTCTTTTTTAAAATTACGAAGTCCTTGAACTAATGAGGAAAAGCCATCTGGCAAAGATGCTACGAGGAGGTCTTGACTTTGAGTGGAAAGCTAGTCTATGTGGTTTTGAAGATTTACTCCTGTGTTTTAGTTTGGGTTCCCCTAAAAATGGAGCACGAGACAAGGGTCAGATGCTGAAGGTTTTTAAGGGAGGAGCTATCAGGAGGGGAATGAGCAGAGCAAGTGAACGGGGGATGGGAGAAGAGCCTGTGAAATGCACCGAGCTCATGGCCCACAGCTGTGGGCCATGAAGGCTCCCTCCTACTGAAAACCCTCTGAGGAACCACACAAAACACATCTCAGAGTTATTCTGCAAAGGGGAAAGACTGGGCTAGCTGTTCATCAACTCTAAAACCTCACTGGTTCAGGACTGCCCTCCGGGGACTTAACCTCTTCCGCTCCCCTGACCACAGCCAGCTGCCTAGGAAGAAGCTCAGAGCTGAGGTAGCTTTTCAGAGGTACCTGAAAAGCTACCTCAGCTCTGAGGGGGGTGGAGGGTGGAATGCAGGGAAGCGGTCCTGCAGCTGTAGTTGAAACAAAGGAGGGCTGAGGGGATGTCACACAAGGGAAAAGAGTGCCACCACCCTACCTCTGTGGAGCATTTTGTGGTTTAAAAAATACAAGCGTTGCAGTACTCCCCCTTCCCCACTATACCTGAAGTTCTGGCAGAAGCACTAGTGGCAAAAAGTGAGGGAGGGGTTCGGGGGTGTCTGTGTTGGGCACAGGGAGACAATCTTACATCATATGCTACACTAGAAGTTAACAGAAGACAAAAATCAGTACACAAAAAGACAAAAATCCTAACCCCTAAACCAATTTATTACCCCACAAACAAGCACGCTCCCCTGAAGAACCAAGCAAACCAAAGTTTCCCATCCACAGGCCACAGAGATTTACTCATTTCCACTCTTTCATCAGTTCTCCGTCATACATTTTTCACATTTTAACATCTCTAAAATTGGCATGTCATAATTTAATTGGTAGCATAGTACTTTCTTAGTGGTATACAAAATAATGGTGTTTCTTATCAATTAGGGTGTTTTACATTTGATGAAATACCTTATTCCTGATATTTTCAATATAAACTGATATTTGCAAGGTGACTATTAGCATTAATTCTTTTGCTGTCCTATTGAAAACGAAAATAATTTCCTATTACCAAAGCTTAGACGAACCTCAAATTTTATACATGTTTTCAGAGGAGAAACAATAAATTTAAAGAAACTGGAATTACCAATGACTAAACATAATTAGAAAACTTCGCAAGAAATAAAAGACAAAAAGAGGCCTAAAGAATCGTTATTACTTAAAATGACTAATGACTAGTGATAAGGCACACGCTACACAAAGAGGGTAATAAGCAAGATTCATCTATGGCTTCCTAAGATATTAGTTATAACTCACACAAAGGCAATCTGTTCATTTTAGATTTCCTGAGAAGTTATTTCTAATGGTCACGTTTTAAAGACAGCTAATTTTGTAACAGTGAGTATAATTAAAGTGTTGGCTTGTTCTTATCTCCTCAGTGCTCCAACACAACTCCTTCCAGAATGATAGCTCTTAAAATTAACATTATTTGATGCACATTCTGGAACGTGCTGCTACTGGGTACCAGCACACGGTGTTCACCAGATTAGTTTGGGAAGACGATACGCCTTGTTCTCTAGGAAGAGACCTAAGGGGTGATGGAGACAATTCAAACAGCGCATTGGATAGTCAGAAAGCTTATAGATATTCAGAGAAACCTGAGATCAGTGAACAAATATTATTGCATAAAGTAGTTCTTCTATGGGTTCTTTCTAAAAGTTAGACCTAAGTAACTAATTTACTCTGTGAAAGAATTCCAATCTAAAATGAAACAGGAACTGGAAGACAGAAAACAGAAAATCTTACGCATGTGCTCTCAGGAAAACAAAACCTAAAGACCAAGAGACTGATTTCTCGTACATGTCAGATTTATAGAAAACTGATAATATTGGGATGATAGGGAGTTGGCCAGGGGTTGCATTATATCAACCAACTTGGGAAGTTTTACTTATGGTTTTCAGAAGAATGAACAAGAAATGACCCAGGTCGGGCTGGTCTCACAAAATAGCTCAGTTGAGCTTTATTTGTATGACTGGATTGCTTTGCCTGCTCAGGGAATTCTCAGAGCTGGTCCCCATTTGTTTCTTATTTTAACAGACTACGTTAACTGAATTCTCTCTTCTTTACATTCCCTGTCCATAAATACTGCCTACCTCGAATGTTCAACAAACTCACCTGTAGTTTGCTGACCTGCTATTCCTTTGCTGTTTTTGAATAGACTCTTCTTTTCGGACAATTTTAAGTTTGCCTCAGTTTACTTTTTTATTTATTTACTTGAATGTCTAAGTGGAAGCATCTGTTTTCATTTCAATACCCAAAGACTCATTAAAAAAACCAATGTAACGGTTTCTTGAAACAGACAACAGGCAGGGGTAATTACCCCAAGTTGTCAGTAACTGTGGAATTAAGTGATCATTATTTCTATGGCTGTGGGAACTTAATTTTATAATATGCCTTTCTAGATATTTCCTTCAGTATCAAAATAGGTATGTTAATATCCCTGTTACATAAAGCAAAGCTGATGCCAGGAATATAGAAGAACAACTGAAAACATTCATTCTTGAATTGGGAAAAAAGTCTGATTAAAGCTTCAAAAATCAGGATTGCCTGGGTTGCTCAGTCAGCTGAGTGGCTGACTCCTGATTTCAGTTCAGTTCGTGATCAGGGTCATGAGATCGACCCCACTGGGCTCTGTGACGGGCATGGAACCTGCTTAAGATTCTCTCTCTCCCCCTCTTCCTGTGTACCCACCCCCCTCCAAAGCTTTAAAAATCACAGAAAAATTGATATGTTAAAGTTATAGAAATCACTGAGCATTTTTTCCTGAGACATTTATGTCTAAGAAATGTAAACAAATTAAAACATCACCTCTACAGCTTCCCAGGCCCATTTCCTGTACTTTGGATCATGAGTCAGTCGCCACATGTACATGTAAGTCTCAACCACCTCTGGTCGTAGGATGTAGTACTTTTCATTTTGCCTCGTAGCAATGGCTTCAACGCCGCCATCAAACCTGAAAGCTTCTGGTCCCAGTTTCATATCTAAAAGGCATGCAAGAGTGATAAGGGTTATTGTCTTAGACGCTGCTCAGTTCTACAGCTTAAATGAAACTAGAAAGTACTCTACAACATTCAAGAGAGATGCCAAAACAATCATTGTAAAGAATGGTTATAAACATCCTATAATAAACAATATTCAAATACTTTTAAAATACAGTTATCTGAGAGTCCTTTTTAGAACACTGCCATGATCTGTTATTTCTTTCATTTAACCACCATTTACTAAGTGTCCCCCAGGAAGGTAAAGGCACTACAACACCCCTCATTAGTTAGCTGGAAAACAGTGGTTGAGAATTCTATGTCATTATGTCATGAAAGTTTATTTAATCTTTGTTCTTCAAACTCCTGCTTTATAAGAAGGGAGTCAGACTCTATTTCATGGAGATACTGAAAAGATTAATAACGGTTTATAAAATACTAAGTTTCTTTTGCACCTGAGACAGAGATTCTTACCCCATGTTTTTACCTAAAGCAGGGTCAATAAATTAGACTTGCTTAACCCTGTATGGCTTCAATTCCTGTTCCTTGGGAAAACTAAGGGTAGATATTTTTATGTAGAAAAGCAGTGCTTCTTGAAGTAAAAAAATATAAAAAAGCATTTAAAACGTTCATTATGAGCTTCTACTTTCACGAGGCACAGTGGATATTCTTTTAATGGCAGCAGTGACAATGTTCATTACAGAACAAAATAAAAGCCTGTGGGAATAGATTGAAGAGGAAGAGAATCACAGGTACTCACAGGTGCGATTGTAAGACTCATAGCAGGTTCGGGCAATTTCAGCCCCGAGCTGCAGGTAGTGCTGGGTCAGGCCTGCGGGAGCGTCGTCAGCCCCAAGTGCAAACATGCCCCCAGCAAAGCAGGTCAAGTGGCCCATCTTGTGTTCCAGGAGGCCCCCTTTCCACTCCGCGATGTAAGTCAGCCCCGTACTAGACTTGCGGATCAAGTGAGTCTCAATTGCCTGCAAATCAGACTTATTTTCAACATTTTAAAGTCCCTTCCAAATTTATACTAAAAACACTGTCAACACTAAGGGAGAAAAAAGGATAAAGCATCACTCACAGTTTGAGTTTGGGACCATCAATGTGATTTGACCTCAAATTTTGTTATTGCTGTCTATATTCCTTCCCTAGTCTCTGCCTTAATAGTCTAGTTAGTTAGGATTATCAGTGCTAGGGCCAGCCCATTTGGTTTTGCCTGCTTCTGTGACCAAACATTTGTAGTCATCAGACCTCAAACACTGTCCCCTTCTCAAAGACAGGCCACTGTTGTAGAGGAAACAGTTAATGCATTTCCATTTTCTCAATGGAGAAACAACATAAGCACAAGCCCCACTGTGGATGAAGAATAGAGCTTATCTGCGTATAAAGTCTGGGGGTGAGGGAGTGCTGCCCCGCCTTTGGCTCTCCTGGGCTCAGAGCTCAGAGGGTGGCCAACTGAGGGGGAAAGGTGTGCCATTCTTGAGTCCAATTGCTTGGCCCCAAATTCCAACTCTGACACTATCTGTGAACTTGTTGGGTAATTTGTTTGCTATATCCCTAAATCTCAGTATTTTTAACCATAAAAAGGGGATAGTAGTATCTTCTGCGAAAACTCTGCAACATCTAGTTTATGAAGCCATCAATACTGTGACCAGCACCTGATAAGGTTCATTTATCATCATCACTCACATCTCCATTGTAGTAACACTTGAATTAAATTCCTCCCTAATAATTTCATTAAAAAGCACATTAGTATATAAGGGGAAAAAAGACACATAAAAAGATACTCATCATCACTTATCATCAAGGAAATGCACAAACAAAACTATAATGAGATATGACCTCACACTCGTCAGGATGGCTAAAATCAGTAACACAAGAAGCAACATGTGTTGTTAAGAATGTGGAGAAAAAAAGGAACCCTCTTGCACTATTGGTAGGAATGCAAACTGGTGCAGCCACTCTGGAAAACAGTGTGGAGGTTCCTCAAAACGTTAAAAATTGAGCTACCTTATGATCCAACAATCACACTACTGGGTATTTACCTGAAGAATACAAGACCGCTAATTCAAAGGGATATGTGCACCTGTACACTTAGAGCAGCACTATTTGCAATAGCCAAGACATGGAAACAGCCTGAGTATCCACTGACTGATGAATGGATAAAGAAGACTGCAATAATGGAGTATTATTCAGGCATAAAAAAGAATGAAATCTTGCCATCTGCAACAATATGGATGGAGCTAGAGAGTATAATGCGAAGTGAAATAAGAGAAATAAAAGAAATAAGAGAAAAATACCACATGATTTCAGTCACAAGTGGAATTTAAGGAACAAAGTAAGTACAGGGAACAAAAAATAAGAGAGAGACAAATCAAGAAACAAACTCTTCCTTATAGAGAATAAACTGATGGCTACCAGAGGGGAGGGAAGATGGCTGAAATGAAGATGGGAATTAAGGAGTGCACTTGTCATGAGCACAGGGTGTTGTATGGAAGTGTTGCATCATTCTACTGTACACCTGAACCAAATATAACACTGTATGTTAACTAACTGGAGTTAAAATAAAAACTTAAAAAAATAATAAAGGTCTGTAAATTGGGGAGAAATGATGTTTACAAAAATGATTTGTAAAATATCTTTTATTTTTTGCTCTAGGACTGTTGATACTCTTTACAATAGATAGAAAATAATATAAGCCTTATATTGTAAAAAACAAAAATGAAATATAACTGTTTGGAATTACTAACTTCTAAATTACTGTAACAGGAAATGTTTCTTTCCCCTCCCAATTATTTCATAGAAGAAAAAGAGCTATGACCATGTCCATATCTGTTATAGCATTATAAAAAAAAAAAAGAGAGGGTTTTTAAGGAAGTACATTTGGGCAGAGTAGTCACAGACAAAACTTGTGACAGAAAAGAATGAATGAAAATGAATGAATACATAGACAAATAACACCTTTCCTACTTTTATTGGAAATAAACAATTGAAACCAAGATGGTAAGAAATAAATGAACACACTACTGCGCTCCCTAACTGTGGTTAGCTAATTTTACTGATGGTCTAGTTATTATATTAATATTTCTTTCTAATTTAACTGAACACTTATTTACACTTCTCATAGCACAAACTGCAATAAAGTTCTTCAAGCAGATACTTGCTCATCACCCAAGAAATTATTCTTTCTATATGGCAAAAGTTACAGCTTTTGAGCATGGACTAGAAAACCATTATTATCCTGTTATGGATCCTGAATAAAGTACTCTATTATTTTTGGCATGATTCTGCCCAAGCTGTTACCTCTCAAAATAAACTACAATGATGTTCCAAGACCCTCAAAGCGATGTTTGTGTGACAGTAGGAAAATGTAAATAAATATAAAGGAGGAAAAAATAGTCTTCAGTGGTTCTAAAAAATGTGAAATCTGCAGAGAATTGATTAGGAAAAAAGAATACCATGTATTCTGTGATTTTAGCCTTCCATATTTGAAAAAAAAATTAGTTTGATGAAAGCTTTAGAAAGCTAAATGTATAATACGTCATGTGCTCTGGTACCATTCACTCCAGGGGACCCTTAGTAGAATAAACATCCACCACAGTGGATTCTTAGTGTGGTCTCTGGAGAAGAACGTAACAGCCAGTTGAAAGCTCAAGGTATTTTGTTATTAGAACAATCAAAGAAAAGAGACCATGCTGGGATTAAATGCTTTCCAAAGTCTACTTGAAGCTAAAAATGAAAAGCTGCATCTCCAGTAACTCAACTGTCTAGGAGGATAAAGTGTGGGATCCTCTCCTTAGTAAGAATGTTTTGTTTGTTTGTTTGTTTGTTTATTTGTTTTCATTTTTGTTTTTTTTTAAGTACAGCTTAGCAGAAAGAAACTTTGCTATGTGAGACATGGTTACTTCTCAAACCAGAAATTGAATTGTTCTAGCTTTGCTTTCCAAGTTGAAAGCACAATGGATTGAGAATGTTTTTATTATTAAGAGAAACAGGAAACACTTTACTTCATTTGTTCTTCATGGATTTTCCTGTCAATGGCTTATTTAAATACGATATGTTAAAAGCTGTGTGAGTATAGTTCTAGAAACTGGGGGGAAATATTTCAAAGAACATTTTAAAGTTGCTTTTCTTAGAACATCAAGATCTTAGGGGGCCACTTTAATGGTAGAACAATTAAAATATCTGCTAGGATAGCAATGAAAAAAATGATAACAGAAACTATATCGTTTGGAGAATTCCCTAGCTTAAAACTTGAAACCTCATAGGAATGAAGGAATGAAGAAAAACAAACCTGGCAGAGGCCATGTGGACTATATCCTAGTTTGCTTTTTATGTTCATCGTGTGCCTTAATTAAGGCTGTGCTAAATGAAAGCCAATGTACTAACTAAGACCTTCTAGTTCCTATTTGTGAAGTGGTAAAGAGTTCTATCTCCTGTACTTCGTGATGCTTCTTACTGACCTTGGGAGGGAACCACAGTACTATTCAATCTGGCCAACCAGAGCAAAGCAAGTTGCATTTATATTTAAAGATTTTATTTATTTATTGGACAGAAAGAGATCACAAGTAGGCAGAGAGGCAGGCAGAGAGTGAGGGGGGAAGCAGGCTCCCTGCTGAGCAGAGAGCCCGACTTGGGGCTCGATCCCAGGACCCTGGGATCATGACCTGAGCTGAAGGCAGAGGCTTTAACCCACGGAGCCACCCAGGCACCCCGTATTTATATTTAAATGAATAAACTGGACCATGTCTAAATTACCCAGACCTCCTCTCAGGGAGACAAATTTTAGAACAGTGGCTACATTACTGGGGAGTTACAAATTTCCACTCCCCCCATGAATTAATACTCTCAATTACAAAAAAAAAATTCTAAATAGTCAATAAGAGTAATTTTTCTGATTTAGCCATAATTTTATAATATTATTTGAGATGCCTTGATAATATAAAAAATGAGTCATCATATAAATACTTATCAATCACAAAGGTACTTGGTTCTGCTAAAAAATTTGTTTCTGAAAAGTTGGGTGTGAGTTCAAATATTATTCTTTTGCTTTATTTACTTTCAAATTTTATTTTTATTTTTGACTGAAGCTTACATTTGCTTAAGGCTTAGTTTACTCTTACACTGGCCATCTCCTATATATTTTGCTAAATAATTTCTAACTTATTTTTACTAACTTACTGCATGTAAAGAACACTTGAATGTAGTATGGAAATTCTTATGCACAAATAAATCCACAGTTGTGTGGTAAAAAGAGACAAGTGTTGACACAAATTTTAGTTTGAATTGTGGTTCCAACTCAAAATTTCTGAGGTTCCGTTCTCTTATTTATAAAGCCAAGTAAAAAAATATCTAAGCTATCGTGAGCAGACAAAAAAATACTTCACGTAAAGTACCTATCTAACACACTACTTAGCTCACAGTAGACAATTCAACACATACATGTTCCCTCTCATTCCTCTTCTGTTATAAAGGATCATAGGTAACTATTAATGAGTTCAGAGTTTTATTTGAGAGCACTGTCTATTTATCTCTGGAGATAAGTTTACTTCAAATGGAGGTAGCCATTAGGAATGTCTGTAATCTTGGGCAATTTTAACTTTGTCAATTTCCAGAATATAAATTTAAGATTTGTTCCTCCCCATGACTTTAATTGTGATTCTAAGCATGGAACTCATATTCCTTGAAGAAAAATACCTCTTTCTCAGATATGTGAATCTTTACTGAGGTGTGAAGCGCATAAAACACTTTCAGCTGCCCTCTTAGAACTCAACACATCAAGGGGGATTACTGTTGTTATAATTACATTAGCAGACACTGAACTCAGCCTAACTGGAGATATTTTGTAACCCACTTGTGTAGTATTCCATTTCCCATTAAAGACTGATTAATATGCAAAAGGTAAGTTAGTTTAGTGGCAAAGATGATTAAATATTGGTTTACCTGAACAGCATCAAAATACATCTTCTTAGCTTCTAGATCTGTCTTGTCAGACATTAACCACGCCTTGAGCAAATATTCATAAAAGCTGTCTCCAAGTCCTCCAACTGATACATGATCTGCAAAGAGAAGAAAATGAATTTTAGAGTGATTGAGGCTTTAATTCAGGTAATGCAGCAAAATCACATTAGTAACTAGGATGCAAAACCCTACGTCAACTGCAACTCAATGTTACATTTAAATTCCGACAAATCTCCTGTTTTCAGGAAGATGTTCTGAAGCAAGCAGATGTGCCGTTAACTAATGCGATATACTCTAAATAATTGCCAGGCTAGCTTTGTAAGCACAGAGATAAAAAATATATAATCAACCCTAATTCCAAAAATCGGTTTCTCTAGTTAAAAACCACCAAATTAAAGTGTTTCACAGCATATATTCAGATAGATTTTGATTGCTTTAGCCCTCAAAAACATAAACTATGTCAAATGCTATGAGTATTAGCAAACCTTGAAGAGAACTGGCTTGTAATAAAACAAGAAACGCCTTGCTTCTTGTGATTATTATTTGATGGGTTTTCCAGTGTTACCAATCTATACAGTCAACATCCTTGGGGGAGGCTGGTAAGAAAGATGACAGGCAGGAGATACGTCCTTCCTAATACACTATTCCTACAATCCTCCCCCACTGCCATTTACTACGCCAGATCCACTACATATAGTGCCAACAATCACAGAATTTATAGGGTAGGTATCCTTATTAAAAGTGAAAAAAATTAAGACTGAGTGAGGCTAAAGATGACACCAATGGTAAAGGCCACCTGATCCCACAGCCCACACAGAATCTTGGAACTGCTTGTTCTCTACCACATAACACTGAATGTATTCTTCTGCCTACTTCCTGAATTAATTCTTTAATTTCTCAAGCATATCTACCTACAAAAACAGAGACATAACCTGTCTGAAATATCATTCTGAGAACTCCATAGAGAGTTTAAGCACTACTAAGACAGCCTGATTTTGGAAATTTGCATTTTAAGTTCATAACTCAAAATGAATTTTATGTATCTATTTTTTTAAAAATAAGTCCTTTGTTGACTCTGTTACATAAAAGTAAATCCATTTTTATACAACTATCGAGACAATTTTCTCCTGATACCTCCCCAACAACTCCCCTTCGAGGTTTACATGGGGACCTATAATGGAACAGGTTAAAACTGAATTCATTCTCTTTTTCTTCACAACCTTACCTTCTGCCTTTGGTCCCTGTCTCACCAAGTGGCACCATCATCCTCCCAACTGTGTGAGTTAGTCATCAGAGAGTCATTCTTTACTTCTCTCTCTTGCCTCCATAGCCAATGAGCTAGTGAGCTCTACTCATTTCACCTCCTTTACATCTCTTGAATCTGTCTCCTACTCCATCCTCATCAATATAATCCTGGATGACGCTACCAATATTTCCTTCTTCTGAGTCTGCAGTGGCCAATTATCTGGCCTTCTGTACTCTGATAGCCTGTAGCTATTTACATTAAAATAAAATAAAATAAAATAAAATAAAAACAATTCAGTTCCTCCTCAGTCATACTAGTGCTCAAAAGCTACATGTGGCCTTTCGTGACTGTACTGGAAGGGGGAGATACGGAACATTGCCATCATCACACGGAGTTCTAATGGCAATGCCACTGCAATCTATTTCCCCATGAAAACCAATGTAACCCCTTAACATGTGAACCAGATCATCCTAATTGGAAGCCTTCAATGACAAAGACTCAAATCCTTGGTGTTTGGAGACTGGGAGGCCCTGCATGGTCTCCATCTTCCCTGTGTCACCATCAGTCCTGCTCTATTGCTTTCTACTTTTTTGCCAAATGGCTCTTCTTCTGGCCCCTCAAAACAAGCAGGGTAATTTCCACCACAGGCACTCTTAAGGCATTGTTCTCTTTGCCCAAAGTGCATGCCCTACCTCCTTTCCCCTTCACTTAGTAATTCTTCCTCATACTTCCTATCTAGGATTAAATGCTGCCTCCTCAAAGATGCTTTCGCTGACCTCCTAATAACACATTTTTGATAGCACATGTCTACCACATTTTGCAACTTCCTAAAATGGTGGAATGTTTTCTCTGTCTCCTCTATAAGATCATGATCCAGGAGGACAGGGACTAGACCTATTATGTTTCCTGGTCCACATCAGCCCCTGAAAGTAGCTTGCATATAGCAAGTAACTGATAAACAAAGATAAATTCTTGTCAGTCAGTCTTAATAAAGACTATTCCCATTCAAGCTAGAAGGACTATATTTTTAAGTAGTGAAAAATGAATTTTTATTATTGCAGGAAGTCCAGTTTTAATTTTAATGTAAAATTAATGTTTTATACCTGTAAGGCTGATTCTTAAAACAGCAGTGTTTGAAGTGACCTTTGCAATTTCCTAAATAAATTACCACAGAAACCTCTGACATTTACAAACTAAATACACTAAGTACTATCTCATCAATAACAAGCCCTGCTGTTATAAACATGATTGCAGGAGACAAATGCAAGTGATTCATGGTAAAGCAAATCACTGTCCGGTTACTGTCAAAACAACAAGGACTAAATGAAGTAATAGGAAATGATGGCCGTGATCCAGACATGCCCTTCAGAGTTAAAGCAATGAGAATTGAAAGCTAGCAGCCAGAAGCAGCTTCGTTTTCTTCCCCCTTGGGTTATAATTCTATAATGGTTGGAAGAAGAAAGTTTGGGCGTTTGGTGATTTTTAAAAAAGGAAAAAGGGTTACATAATAATACATTTGCTTGAATTAATTTTAGTAAATGCCAGTTAATTTTTTAAAAAGATTTTATTTATTTATTTGACAGAGAGAGAGAGAGAGAAAGTGAGTGAGCATAAGCAGGGGGAGCACCAGGGAGAGGGAGAAGCAGGCTCCCCACTAAGCAGGGAGCCCTATGTGGGGCTTCATCCCGGGACCCTAGCTAACATAATGACCTGAGCCAAAGGCACACATTTCACCGACTGAGCCACCCAGGTGCCCAATTTCCTATACTTTTATTTCCTACCTATAAATTTTTCAGATTTGGAAAGAATGAAAATAAAAGAACACAGAGAAGAAACAAGAACAAGCCTTTTTGATAACCTAGCGTATCACTCACTATGCTTCTCCGGGTCTGGAGGACTATTTCCGTTGGCAACAGAATCCTGTGTAAATATTTAGTGGGTGTGGGAGAGAACATGACTGATTTTATCAGCAGGAAGGGACTGCCTCCTTCTACAAAGAACATATATGGTGTTTTTATTCCCAAATATTCTAAAGGTAATGTGTACTACAATTGCTCAAATATTATGCCCTTCTCTATAGAAGGCAATTCACTTTCCTTCCCAAGAGGAATAGGTCCCATAAAAGGATTCCTAATACTTAAGAGATAAAACAAGTAGCAAAAGAATCAAGACAAAATGGATTAAATGCTCAGTATCTTTATTTTTTATTTTGTATATTTCATCTGAACCTGAATTTCTCCAAGCATTCCCTCAACGATGCTAGTGACACTATATGTATATTAATGTTGTTATATTAATCAAAGAAGAATGGGCACCTGGGTGGCTCAGCTGGTTAAGTGTCTGCCTTCTGCTCAGGTCATGATCCCAGAGTCCCGGGATCGAGTCCCACATGGGGCTCCCTGCTCAGCGAGGAGTCTGCTTCTCCCTCTAACCTGCTCATGCTCCCTCTCCCTTTCTCTCAACTAGATAAAATCTTAAAAAAAAAAAAAAAAAGAATGATAATTGTTCTGCCTATAGACATGGAGGTCCACATGTGGCCTCAGCAGTTGCAAGATCTCTTTATATTATCAGTGACCAGGACCTGCTGCTGCCTCTCAGCCACAACTGAGGAGCAGAGAATAAACAGAACCATTATTAAAAGCAGAGGCAGAAAGATAGATTGGGTACAGAGTGCATGAATACTCACAAAATCCACCCACTCTTAAGTAAATAACACTTAGTAGTGCAAGATACAGTGTGCTGGGTTAACAAATATCACTGAGACAAAGTCACTGGCCTCAAAAGTTTTGGATCCCTAAGAAGATGGGGATGTATATGAATCATTTTGAAAAAGATAATGATAGACAAATCCAAAGTGCAGGGGAGGAAGAGGGCGAGTGGAGGATGAGTGGGTGCTAACAAATTCCAACCAGGGTCTTGAAGAAGCAGGTCCCCCAGAAGAAAGGGCAACTCAGCAGAGGTAGTCAGAGCAGAGGTAAAAGAGCTGCGGAAACAGCACAAACCAAGACCTGGATACGAACAAGTGGGCCCTGATTAAAGAACGAAAAAATAAGTGTGTCTCTTTTGTGGCTGGAACACGGGACTAGGGTGGGGGGGGCAGAAATGAGAGTCATCAACCCTATTTGTTTGCCATCAGGAAATTGGCCCACGAGCAATCCAAATATAACGGGCCCTTCGTACCAGGAAAAATGGCCAAATACACAATATACTGGTAACCCAGAAGGTGAAACTGGGCTGTTGCAGTATAACTGATACTTTCTGTCCCTCTTTACAGTGACGTCTAGATCCTAAATCACAAGAAGAAAACAGTTGGTCATAGAGAATTTGTTTTCAATTTTTAAAATCATTCATGAAAAGGAAAATGCTAAAAATGTCCTTTTAGAGAATCTTATCTGGTCTTTGTACTCCGAAAGCTTGTTGTATTTTATCTCAAATACTCTTAATGGTTCTCAAACTTTTAAGTCTCAGTACTCTTTACACTCTTAAAAATGAATAAATGGGGGGGCGCCTGGGTGGCTCAGTGGGTTGGGCCTCTGCCTTCGGCTCAGATCATGATCTCAGGGTCCTGGGATCAAGCCCCACATCGAGCTTTCTGCTCAGCAGGGAGCCTGCTTCCCCCTCTCTCTCTGCCTGCCTCTCTGCCTACTTGTGATCTCTGTCTATCAAATAAATAAATTAAATCTTAAAAACAAAAACAAACAAAAAAATGAATAAATGCCCCAAATACCTTGTTTATGTAATATCTATAAGTATTTACCATATTAGAAATGAAATTTAAAATATTTAAATTAAATTAAAATATTTTATTAACTTATAAGAATAATACAACCACTATAACATATTTTTCATAAGAACATGTTATATTTTACAACATAAAAATTAGTTAAAAGACTGATACTGATTTACATTTTTGCAAGTATTTTAAATTTCTGCTATACTAGAAGACAGCTGGATTTTTCTATCTGCTTTATATTCGATCTGTTGTCACTTGTCATTTTCGTGGAAATACATGAAGAAAATTCAGCCTCACGCAGTTATACAATTGGAAAAGAAAGCATTTTAAGTGTCTTTTCAGATAATTATGGATATTTTTGATACTAAAA
Source organism: Enhydra lutris kenyoni (assembly GCF_002288905.1). Classification (NCBI taxonomy): domain Eukaryota; kingdom Metazoa; phylum Chordata; class Mammalia; order Carnivora; family Mustelidae; genus Enhydra; species Enhydra lutris. Next base: position 14,514,031 of record NW_019154101.1, read on the forward strand.
CAAAACTTGACAAGCAGCTAACATTTTTTAAAGGTTGGCTGTAATGTGGAATTAGAAATCACATCAAAGAATTTTTGTTCTGTTATATTAAAATCCATTGGTCTATCTTGCACTTTGAATGGATCTTTTTTCTCACCTGATTTTGTCATAGCATGTATCAATCATTTGGAAAATACTAGTTCCCTCAATTATGCAGATCTTCCAAATGTTGACATAGTTCATTATATGATATAAAAAACCACATTGGTGAATATCACCACTAATCTCATCAGAAAAGTTTTTTTTTTCTTTCTTTTTTTTTTCTTTAAGAGTGTGGGCAGTGGCACAAGGAGTGGGAGAGAGAGAGAATCTTAAGCATGATTCCTGACAGGGTGCTCAATCTCACGCCCCGGAGATCATGACCTGAGCCGAAATCAAGTCAGACGCTTAACCAACTGAGCCACTCAGGTGCCCCAGGAAAGTCTTTAAGTATTGGTTAAAGGTGTTAAGGTCACAGTGGTATATATACATTTCTTAAAATTCTAATTTTCATTTAGAAATTCAAATTCTATCATTGGCATGTCAGTTTTCTTTGAAGTGACAGGCCTGTTTTTGAGGACAAGTCTACCAGTTACCCAAGTCCAAATAACCAAAGTTCGTCTTCAGTTGTCCTTTCAAGCAAAAATGGTAATCCACACAGCAGTCATGGCTGGTTCAGCTTGCGATTCAAACAATCACACAAGTGCTTTTCTACAAGGCAGGCACTATCTTTCCTTACTCAGCAAAGCAGTGGACTCAGTGGTTGCGATTTACTAGCCTCAATTCATTTTCTTCATTAAAAATATTCATAAGTGAAACTGGCATCATTTTATTTCTTCTTGTCAGTGAGGAATACAATTATTAGTTCTATCTGGCTCCTCTGCCATGGTTCCCACCGTGGCCTCAATAGTTTTACCCACCACTGCTTTTGCAACACAAGTGCAAATGTCGACACAGTGAAAAGGCAGAAAGCCTTAGTATTATTATAAAAATAGCTTTGACCTCTTGGATACCCTGAATGGTCTCAGGGATGTGCCATGATCTGCAGACCACACTTGGCTAAGTGGCAACCTTATGGTCTTATGGTCTCAAGAGTCAGGCCTTCCATAGCCATTACAAACATAGGTTTTAGCACAGTTTTTATTTTACTAAATTAGTCTTTAAGAAAAGTACTTCTACAGTAACAGCGAGGCATATTCATCTAAGAATATAATTTTAAATATAAAGAAAACACTCATATTAGAATAAAATTGTAAGGCATGGCTAACATCCCCGGCACAGTGAGGCACCTCACTTAGTATTCTGTATTGGGTTTCAGTTGCTGTGTTAATCTACCACTGTTTTTCCAAATCAACTTGAGAACATTTCTCTCAACTACTCTGAATCTTCATACCACGATCAAAGGCCCTAAGGGATCTGAAATGAGGACTACTTGCGTAATGCTTTCTTCTAATCTGAAGATAATTCTACTGGGAAGAAATCTTTATCGGCTGGCTTAAAATTAAGTAGAGAAAACGACCTGTTTGCTCTTTCAATTTCCTAACCTTTAAAAATTCAGGTTCCTCTCTCATCTTGGAGCCAAGAACAAAAAGAGAAAATGCTATAAAGTAGAATGATCTAGCTACTCTGTGCAAAACCCTGATGGCCAATAGTACAGAGGAACAATTTTCCCTTCTACCCACATGACCAGATTATTACAGGCTAACATCCCCACACAACCTGACCAGATAGTCCCTTCCTGATTAATAATTTAAATGTGCTTACATGTCATCATACTCACAGTTATGCATGAAAAACAGTCTAGTTCCCTGGTCACATTTACAGTCTCTCTTATGAGAAGCCTATTTAGTAAAGGAACCATGCTCACTTTCCCCCTTTTGAAGCGTTCCCCAAGAAGACTTGTGCTTTTTTGTACTCCTTCTCTCGGTTACTAGAACAGTGCTGGGTATCATAAAGAGCTAAAACGATGCTAATCTTTTGACTTACATTGACCCCACTGTCCACTACTGGGATTCAGATAGTTAGGATAAAGGCCTTGTGGCTTTTCCAGGTTGTTCAGTACTGTTCGAATATTCATTACCTACAACAGAAAATGAGATGTTACTATGAAAATCTAAAAAACAATTTTGGTGCCATTCTTCTCTCTTTCTCTATTACATTTTTCCATGTTAGGAAAGAAGATTTATTTAAAAAAAAATAGAACAAAGAGAGTCACCCCAGCTTACAAAAATAATCACAGTCAGTGAGTACAGTCCCACTGATCTGCCAGATGCCATAGAAGGAACTAGGGATCTACCAGTGGATAAACAAAATCCTTACCCTCTCGGAATTTGCGGTCTCGTGGGAGGAGACAGATAATAAGCACATAAATATGCCAGGTGGGGACAGATGCTATGAATAATGGGACAGGGTGATGTGAGGTCATGAGGCTGCACACTTAGGGAGGTCTGGAGAGCCTGATGGGAGAGGGTTTGAGCAGAAACTTAAAGAAGCAAAGGAATAATATGCAGAATGTTGAAGGAAGAGCAATCGGGGCGGAGGTAGGTGTGAGCACAAGTGTCCTAAGGAGAGAGTAGGAGTAGGTTTGGCAAGACCACTAAGGCTGGAGGTGAGGAAGCAAAGGGAGCAATGTCGAAGAGAGAGAAGAGAGGGAGCCAGGGCCCACATCATGGGCCAAAATGAGGGCTTATTTTATTCCAAGTGTGATGCGAAGCCACTGAAGTTTTGTGTGATTGAGGGGGCAAGAGAGGAAGCAATATTCAGGTGGGTACTGCAGAATTCAGCTGAGAGATGTTGGGTCCCAGGAAAGGATGGCAGCAGAGAAAGAGGGTAGAGCCAAAGCATTTCCTGATGGGTTCAACCTAAGGTTTCCCAAAAAGAGAGGAACCAGATGACCTCAAGATCCGTGACCACTGGGTAAACTGAGGTGGCATTTATCAAGACAGTAAAGACTGCAGTAGAAACAGGTCTGGGGGCTAAGTCTGAGGCATTTCGAGTAGCTGTTGTCTCAGTGGAAATGTCAGATACAGAGTGTGGGACAGGTTGGGACTAGAGTGACAAATCTTAAGTCAACAGCACATAGAAAGTATGTGGAGCCACGAGACTGGAAGAATGAATGCAGAGAGTGAACATAAAAAGAAGAGACCCAGCTTTGAGTGCTGAGGCTTTCTGGTATTTAGAGGTTGGGGCATTGGGGAAGATGCAACGAAGAAGGCCGAAAAGCAGCAGTCTACTGAGGAAGGAGGCAAACCAGGGTAGTATGGTAGGCCTGCAGCCCGGTGCAGTGTCTTGGAGAAGGAAGTGACTGGGTCAGCGGCTGAGGGTGAGGAAGACAAGAGCAGAGAATGATCATTGGACCTGGCAACGCGGAGCTCACTGGTCACCCAGGCAGGTGCGGCGAGGAGAAAAGCCTGACTCGAAAGTCTCAAGAGCGGGGCATGCAAGAAGGGCGGGGGGGGGGGGGGGGCGGTAACAGAGACAATTCTCTCAGGGAATTTTGCTATAAAGGTGAGCTGCAAATAGGATGAATGCTAAGGGCAGAGTGGTGGGGTGAATGTAAATTTACTCAAATATCTATGGGTTTGTTTCTTGAAAATTAGAAACTGATTCATTTGTATTATACTTGGAGTTTAAAAAGTCCTTCCCATCCAGGCTTCATATAGTCCATACAATGCTATTTTTAGATAAGGAAAAACATTCAGAGAGGTACAGGGACTTGCTTGAGTTGTAGAGAATCCAACATGTACACCATGCTATCTGACACAGAGTCAGACGGTGCCATGGAAAGACTGTGGGTTTACAGTTTGGTCAAATGAAATGCTGCACGTAACAAAACTTCATAAAGAACTCGATTAAATTTAGCTGTTCTTTCCCACATCTAATATTACTGAATCTTCCAGAAGAGGATATTATTTCTCACAAGTACAGCTTTGCAATGCAAGGTGTATTGGAGAATCTCACCTTTTCAGCAAAGATGGGGTTTCCTGATAAGTGGCTCAGGTGTAGAAACTCCAAATGCAGAGTTCCAAATTCTGCCAAAATACTGCTGCCTCCTGAGGCCCAGGGCCAGTTCCTTCCGATCCCACTAAAGAAGAGAAGAGATTGAACAGTTATGGGACAGGCTAATTCCAGTTTTTGCAGCTCTAAATAGTAGAGGTGAAAGAGACAGCTTTTGAATAATAGCATCTCAGCTAATGGTCTACTCTGGATATTAAAAAATATCCAGCGGGGCACCTGGGTGACTCAGTTGGTTTAGTATCTGCCTTCAGCTCAGGTCATGATCCCAGGGTCCTGGGGTCAAGCCCCACATCAGGCTCCCTGCTCAATAGGGAACCTGCTTCTCCCTCTCCCACACCCCCTGGCTTGTGCACCCTCTCTGTCTTTGTCAAATAAATCTTAAAAAAAAAAAAAATCCAGCATTGTTGTCTTTGGCTACTGGTTTCAGGCTTTGACTCTTACCTACAAACTGAAAATCAGTGTTGACTTAAGTCAGAAAAAAGTTGCTATGTGCTTGGTGTTGATGAACAGACAACTATTTTGGAAGGTATAGGCTCTATATACACCCATTCCAAATAGAATATAAAACACCCCCCCCCACACACACAAAGTGCCCCAAATTCCACATAAAGCCCTGCAACATTTTAATTAATTACAGCCTGAGAGTCCATGGACTATTATAGATACTCACATTATACTTAAAAGTTTTCATTGATATAAGATAAATTTCAAAGATTCATTGATTACATACTCATTCCACCTCTCCCCAAACCTTCCCTCCACTACTAAACGTTCTTTTGTTTCCCTCCACATTATTTTCCCTATTTTCTAAGTATATTTTCCATGGCCCTCACTTACTCCCTGACCCATTTAATCTATGTTCAAGAATTTCAACACAATTATGGAATTCAAATCTGAAAGGGGTCAAAAGGCATGAGCTTCAGAAATTATTGCCTCATGCCTCATCTTGGAGAAATGGTGTTGAAAAAGAGTTCGTCCTACACATCCACACACACAAATAAACATGAAGTGACTTTTGAGATATGGTCATATTCTTGGGTATGGTTTATTTTTGGAGAGCCACTTAAAACACCAAGACTTAATATGATAATTGGAGTAAAGAATAAAGTCAAGGATTTGATCGGTAAATTCTCTTGCAGAAAGCTGAAAACCCACATTTTGGTTTTAGTTCAGATGCACATTTATTGCACACCTACCATTTGCCAGGGACTCTGCATAGCATTGGGTTACAAAGATGATTATAATGAATAAATCACTTTTTTCTTAAAGACATTATAAGAGAATGACCTAAGCACAGATAATTCCAATTAAATATGGTAAGTGCCAAGATAAGTGTGTGAGAAATTCTCGGAGCGCCTAGGGCCAGGGCATGCAATCCTATATGGTGCGGGGGCGGGGGGACAGGGCACAGAAGGCTTCTTCAAGGACGGGACTCCTGAACTGATTGCTGAAGAATGAATATGAATTAGCGAGGGAAGAATGGTGAGAAGGAGCATCTGGACACCTAGAGCACACAGAAGGGCGAGCCAGAACTAGAAGCACCAGATACTGCTGAGTGGAGGGAAGGGAAGGTGGCTGGAGAGAAGGTTATAAGGTTCAATTGGGGCCAGGTCTTGGAGGTTTGTGGATTTCTCACTTTGTTCCCTTTCCAAGTTGGCTCTATTTGAATACTGCTCTTGGTGTCCCCTAGATTTCCTTCCCTGTTTGTTTTTTTTGCTTTAGATCATTCACAACTCTGGGTAAACCCTTTCAGCTGTCTTAACTTCTGCTCAGGAATGTTTAAGAAAAGGAAAACAGTAAGGACAACTGGTATCTAAAATTCTAGGCTGGCCTCACTGTTATTCCATGTCTTTTTATTATTATTATTATTATTATTATTCCATGTCTTTTTAGAGCAATCCTAAATTTTATCTTCCAACATAGATTTATAGTAAACAATAATAAAAAAGTAAACAGAAATAAAAGAGATCTAAAAATCATGTATTCATTTATTAAAAAAATGCCTTATATTTATTCAGTTCTGAGAATGTAAATCAGTTTTTATTTTCATGATTGGCTTAGATGAAAGGAATAGCCAGTCATCCAAATAGGATGAACTACTACTTTCAAATTTTATTAACATATGGCAAGTCCACATAGTAATTGATCATTAATTTGTTGTCATATTTTTTTTATTCCAACCATTCCATCACTTGACTAAAGTCAAAAAACCAAATTAAGCAAAACCAAAAATTTTTGATGTTCTAGAGAAACTATTAAAATCAAAGCCACAATATCAGAATAAGAGGGAATGAGGACTTTCTCATGGAAAAGGAAGATGGGAGTGTGTTAGGAACGCAGCCCAGTTTCCAGATCTTCAGAGACTGGTTCTTTTCAGTTTAGGGTATGAGGGTGGGGTGGCACACTCAGATGAGACAGTATATATGTACTAAAATAAAATTCAAATTACTTACATATTTATGCATTTGTTCCCTACTATTAATATGGTTAATTAAGAGAAAACCAGTGATATGCTGGGAAAAGTTGAATAAGCTAAAAAAATTAAGACTGGAAAAGGGATATATACATATATTAATATGTGTGTGTGTGTATGTGTGTTTCCTCTTTCTCCTTGGCACACATTCATATCAGAAGGAAAACAGCACACTTTTCTATCATTGTTTAATAATATAGGAAGCAAGCACAGTAAAAGCACATGCTAACAGAAAGAAAGCTCGGTTTAGACTTCATGTATGTTTACATGAAAGAATGGCTTTGGTTACCATTTCAATCCATGGAATTAATGTATTTTGGTAAAACTAAGATTGATAGTTGTGCTAGCTCTTAAATATATATGAAAGGGTTCCAAGAAGTCAGAGAGGGCATCATTATATCTAGATATTTAATAAGGTCATTTGTCTTTCCTGATGCAAAACTGAATGGCTAGAGATCGGTCTTGGGGAGAGTGTGGGGCACGCACCACAGGTCATCACAGCTAAAATACTTGTGTGGTTGGAGAAATGGCTGTCTGTTTGCATAGCAAATGTGCACTGAATCAGAACCAGTTTTGGATGTTCACAAAACTTCTAAGGTCTTTTTGTCTTTAACTTCTAAGAGTCTATTGAGGAACCTATATGCTTGTATGGCTCTAATTTCTAAATATATATGGACATTGGGCATTTGACAACAAAATGATGGGTTTATGACAAAGGGAAGTGAGTGCAGAGTGAGTTCTGCTCCTTTGGTCTGGGGGTCAGGATACCCTGGGCATCCCATGTTACCAAATGCTAAAGCTTTCTAGACCTCTGGGTCGAGATCAGTCTCATCTGAGAGAGAGGCGATATTTAAAATGTCTTCAACTTCAGTTCCCTTATCACAGTATTTGAAAGGCAGTTATGGTGTTCTTTATTTTATCTTTATCTATTTTACAAACAGTAATAATATTTTAGAAAAATATTTTAAAAATAAAATAACAGTTTGTGTTCAGAAAATAAATTAGTTCCACCAGGCAAGCATAAAAGGGAAGAATATTTAAATATTCCTAATCATGTTACAATGATTGCATTTTAACCCAATGCGATGAGTCAGCATATGGAAATGTATACACAAAAAGGCAATTAACATGATTTGGGAAACTGCCAAGTGAATGGTTCAAAGACTCCTGGAGCAGAACTTCAAACTTCTATATTAGTCTAATTTCACTTATTTCTGTTTCCTCCAATCCCCAGTTCTTCCATTTTAAATTGGAGTACTATTTAATACATAGTTTTCAATTTTTAATTTAAATTTTTGGTAGTCTACAAAGGTTATAATTCTTTGAAAATAAAACATCACAACAAAAAACAACTGATTTTGGCAAGTGCAACTTGAAAAGTGTCTTTAAAAAATGGAGTCATATGATTCTTTGGAAAGTGTGAAATATTATTTTGTTACTTTAGGTAGTATAACTTGAATGTAGTTTATCAGCAGTGGTAATACACATCCACATCCTACTGCACTCAAAACCAAGAAGGTATAATTATTTACTGACCTCATAGCTCTGATAAACAATGGGCATTATGCTTTTATTCTTTTCCTAGGAATGGTTAATAAAACCAGAGAAAGGAACTACCTTACTAATATCGCTATTCTATTCACGTTTGAATCCCATGGGAGAGCTGCCAACTCCTTCTAGAGCTTGTAATGAATCAAGTAGCTTGAGGTTTGTTCTGGACTGATGGTATATCTCTTCAAAAAAATCTTAAATTGAGGTACCCAAAGTGATAACTTATAGGCACTGCCCAGATACAATTCGGATCATTAAAAAACACACTTGCCTACTTAGTATAATCAAATGCAACAAATAAGTAATTTACAGAACTGAAACAATTCTAAAAAATAGCCAGATGAATTTTGGAACACTGAAAAAAAAAATCCTTACATTTCCTTATATTACCATATATACCTTATACATTATACAATCCTTATATTACCAAAAAAGTTTTTTGTTTTTGTTTTTTTAGGCTTGACTCATCATTTACAAAACCAATTCTAAAGTTTTCCAAACATTTTTAGATCCATATATACCGGGATGATTAAGCAATAGTCTGTCTAAATTTCATTTCTATAAATGGCTTTAAATGTTTTCCTAATTGAAAGGTAGCACAAATATGACAACAATCGATGCCAAGAACAAAAACTCAAATAATTTTGGAATTATACTATTAAAATTTCTTCATGAAAAAAAATTTGCCAGATGAATATATAAACAAAGCATTAAAGAGTTATATATAGTCTTTTTTTTTTTTAAAGATTTTATTTATTTATTTGACAGACAGAGATCACAAGTAGGCAGAGAGGCAGGCAGAGAGAGAAAGGGAAGCAGGCTCCCCGCTGAGCAGAGAGCCCTACTCGGGGCTCGATCCCAGGACCCTGGGATCATGACCTGAACCGAAGGCAGAGGCTTTAACCCACTGAGCCACCCAGGCGCCCCAAGAGTTATATATAATCTTGATTAGCTATGACTTTCAATTTATTCTTTCTTGCTGCTTGCTCTTTTATGCCAAATGGGAAATGGGTCAATAAACAATTTTCTTAGGGATTCATTTCTGAATAATTTCTGATTAGCTGATCAGTAAACAAACGCCCTTTATGTTCAAAGTCCAGAACACAGGTTACTCCTGGTGGCTATGGAGTTAACAAGTTTTGGAAGAAAAAAATTCCCCACATTCTTTATATTATGGTAAAGCCTTACTTACATATGTAAATAGAGGGGCACACAGGGATATTTAATTCAAAAGAGCAGATAATCCAATATTATTCCTTTTGGATTTTAGCACAAATTAGGAAAGAATAATTAGAAGGTTCATGAACAATTATTTCATTTAACTGTATTCCCAAAGCTAATTGATTCTGAGATTAAGCAATTTCAGCTTCACTTATTACAAATGCTTCCTTCCTGAACAGATTCGCATAGTGCCGATCTCTCAAGTTTGTAGTCTAAGACTTCACTGAGAATTGGATTAATAATTCCAGGGAATGGCATTCTAGGACTAGTCAAGATTCTATTATGGCTCAACCATAGAAAGTTCCACTGGGGAAGACTACTTCTCCAAGAGCCATCCACAGGGAAATGGTGGCTAATAAAGGGCAGCCATATGATTGAATTAATTCACAATCCATGGTTTACTGTTCCTGAACAGCAGCATGTGGGTTAAATCTCTAAAGAGTTTCCATACTTGGGGCGCCTGGGTGGCTCAGTGGGTTAAAGCCTCTGCCTTTGGCTCAGGTCATGATCCCAGGGTCTTGGGATCGAGCCCTGCATCGGGCTCTCTGCTCAGCGGGGAGCCTGCTTCCCTCTCTCTCGCTCTTCCTGCCTCTCTGCCTTCTTGTGATCTCTGTCAAATAAATAAATAAAATCTTAAAAAAAAAAAAAAAGAGTTTCCATACTTAATTTTTTCCAGAGTTCCAAAATTCATTGTTTATGCACCACATACTTAACTTTTTTAACCAAAGGCCAAAATAATGTTTTGAAATTAGCTATCTTGCTTTGTCTTATGGGTAGTTATTTTAGACAGAATTGAAACTAAATACTTATTATTTTAGTTTATTCTGACAATACTGCTGCCCTTATACTTGATAGTCTAGGATTGGAGAAGAATTTGGAATTTACAAAAATATAAATGGTGAGAAGCCCTAAATCTTTAAGTAATCTGTTCCACAGGTACAAAGAAGCTAAAATTCTGTTTCCCAGCTGTCCTTTGGGTAAGACCTCCTTGTTATCCACAATCAACAGACTCCAAATAAGTTGAATGAAGTTTTTAATGCTCAATTATTGGGCAAACTGGGATACCCTATCATTAGGTTTGGGGAACACTCCAAAAATGCTAGTAGTACTGATTAGAAAGCATTTTAATGCATTTAAAATGCATGAGCATGCACATTTACTTTACTGTACTTAAAAAGAGAGAATTATATCCTACATGTTCTTTTATGGACATTCTTCATGGACACGTCCCATACTGAGCAATACACATCATTGTTGTTGAGTGAATAGTACCTGATTTAATGGATATATAAGTGACCCTCAAACAACACAGGGGTCAGGGGTGTGGACTTCCTATGCAGTTGGTATGCATGTATAACTTTTGACTCCTGCAAAACTTACTACTAATAGCCTACTATTGACTGGAAGCCTTATCGATAATATAAACAGTTTATAACATATTTTTTGTGTGTCATACGTATTATATACCATATTCTTATGATAAAGCAAGCTAGAGAAAAGAGAATGTTAAGAAAATCATTAGGAGGAGAAAATATATTTACAGTACTATACTGTATTTACTGGAAAAAGATCTACATATACATAGACCCATGCAGTTCAAACCCATGTTGTTCAGGGTCAACTGTATTTTAATTTATTTAAATGTATTATTGATAGACATCGAAACCAATTTATTTATTTATTTTGGTCACTGTAGACAATTTGGTGGTAGGTCTAGTATTTTTTTAAAGCCAACTAATTTTCATACAAAAACATCTACATAGGTGTTAGGTGGAAGATGTTAATTTGTTGAAATTAACATCTGGTAATAATGAGGATAGATTTGGGAATGTGTATTGGAGGCATAAACGTCCACTGTTTACAGAGTTATTTTAACAGTGTGGGTCTATTATATCTTGCCACATTTGGTACCCTCTAGAACTCTTGGGATATCTCAAATTCATCTGCTATAAATCATTCCATCAAGCCCTTACACCTGGGGAAGGAGGAGCTATAAACAAGCATTTATATCCAGACACCTTTCTAACAAGCCTCAGGATGGAATAGGAGCATACTATATTCCAACTGCAGAAACAGTAACTCACTAATATTAATTTGTCAGACATTTTAGACACAATTGTTTCATTACTTCCATACATATCTAAGATGTTACTTAAGATCCAAGATTACAGGGTGCCTGGGTGGCTCAGTGGGTTAAAGCCTCTGCCTTCGGCTCAGATCATGATCCCAGGGTCCTGGGATCGAGCCCCGCATCGGGCTCTCTGCTAGGCGGGGAGCCTGCTTCCCTTCCTCTCTCTCTGCCTCTCTCTCTGCCTACTTGTGATCTCTCTCTCTCTGTCAAATAAATAAACACAATCTTAAAAAAAAAAAAAAAGATCCAAGATTACAGTGAAATTTGGCTGTTTATTTATCTCTCTGCTTCTCGTTCTATGGGTCCATGGGTCATCTATGGATCAAGATAAATGAAACCAGTATAGTTCCAGACTTTTAATTCTTCAAATTCTGTTTCTCAGTCTCTTTCTATAACCAGAATGGCCAGGATTGCTTCCTTCTAGATAATAAGATCCTTAGGGACAAAGACTCTGCTTTATACACACAAAGTCTAGTCCCAAAGTCCAAGTCACTGTGTAAATAAGGTGTTTAATACATGCTTCATTTAATAACATTAAAAAATAATGAAACGTCTATGTCATTGGGTCCTACCCCTAAATTATATCTAAATAATATTATCCTATATTTAGCATTACCACACACAAGCCGCTTTACAGCCAATTCAAGAAAAACTTCCTTTCTAGACTGATAACTAGTTTTCTATCACAGACTTGAAATACTCTGAAGTTGTGATTTCTAAGAGTTGAGATATGGTAAAATGAGGAAAAGGAGAGGGTGGTAAATAATTATGAGAGCTAGATTTTATTCAGTTTAAATGACTGTATTTTATTCCAATGTATGTCCTTCCTAGTTTTGTGATGTTAAGCTTTTCCTTGTTAAATAAAATGATGATGATAACAGGTAGGGTTTTGTTTTGGTATGCTTTTTTTGATGAAATGAAAACACTGGCAATTAAAAGCTAGCCTCTCAATAATTAGGGCAATTTTATGTGGTCCATGAAACCTAAAATTCTGGGACCATTGATCTTAAGACACAGCTGAAGCTACAGAACAATTACAGTTCACTATCAATTATGACAAAACTAATGTTAGTTTTTGGTAGAAATTCTGAGGTATGAGAGGATAATATTAAGTGATTTTGCTCAACAGGTTAAAACATAAGTGCTCTGGGGGCACATCTTGCCAAAGTCAAGTAAGATTGAGCCAGTCAACCAACCATAATTTATTGAGTTCATTCTACGTGCCTAATACTGTGTGTGTAATGTGAGCATCAAACACTATAGAAAATACTCCAAGGTTTTTTTTGTTTTGTTCTTTGTTTGTTTTTTAGATGTCAGATATTTTACTGAACTCAATAAAGGAACCAGTAAGACAAAACAATCAAAAAGCATTTGAGAAATTGTTTTTGTTTTTGTTTTTAGGTAATACTAGGAATACCCCTCTAACCTAGTGACAACACTAAGTCATGTCCAACAGAGTGACAAATTGTTACTCTTGGATTATCTTTTCCACCAGACAAATTATTTGCATCTCCACAAAATCTACATTTCATCAAAATTCTACAATTTAACATGTTACCTCATTAACTCTAGGACCTTCAATCAATAGTATATAGTGATTTGAATTAAATATAATTCCCTAGATAATCTTTTATCTTAACATGATGTGATAGCATACTCACCTTTTTGCCTTATTTTCAAATTTCAGATAACTTTTCTCTGAAGGCACAGTATATATATAAGCAAAAGTTTTGAAAGTGATAATGATTTCATCTGGAATACAGGCTTAGAAAAGGAACATTAAAATAAAAACCCTCAGTTTATTAAAGAACCACCCGACTTTGGAATTGAAATAATTAATGGGATTTCTCAGTGAGCATGTGTGGAGGGTCTTGCTTTACCTAGAGATTGCTTAAATCTACTTATCCTTGCCACAGCTTACTGGTCAAGGTGACTTGCTCTGAATTTCTGGAGGATTGGGGTACCAACTGCAACTCAATTAAATGTTTGTTCACACACCTGAGTAGAAGGAAAACAATTTTTGGAGAACCAATTTTGTTTTTCCTTTTGGCATTCTTCAGAGGTCTTCAGCAAAGAAATCAAGTGGATCTAATTAAATTTTTATGAAAGGAAGTGAGCTTCATCTGACTAGTATATGAAGTACATTGATATTTCTTTACCAGGTTTAATAGATCCTCACTGTAAGTCTTTTCCAGATATTAAACTACTTGGGAGTAACTGGGAAAGATTCATTCCTGGATGCTTACGTAATAAATTAGTTATCACTATACTTCAGAGTGGGCAATAGATTGTTTTTAGGTCAAGATAAGTAGAATAAATGCTAAATTAAGGAACCTGAAGTGGGAAAACGTAGCTCAATGCTACAAATGCTATTCAAATTCCCAATGATGAATTAACAGTGAGATAGTTCAAGAAAATAGATGATGTCCAGGTGATCGGGCCAATAATCAGTATCTTCTTTTAAGCTGCATTATATAAATTCAGATATTTCTTTTAACATGTAACATAACTCTAACCAACCAAAAGAAACTCTGTGGTTAATTAAACCATCTTACAATTTAAAAAGGTAGCTTTCCTTGGTTTTGAATTTTTTTTTTTTTTAAAGATTTTATTTATTTATTTGTCAGAGAGAGAGAGAGAGGGAGAGAGAGCAAGCACAGGCAGACAGAATGGCAGGCAGAGGCAGAGGGAGAAGCAGGCTCCCTGCTGAGCAAGGAGCCCGATGTGGGACTCGATCCCAGGACACTGGGATCATGACCTGAGCCGAAGGCAGCTGCTTAACCAACTGAGCCACCCAGGCGTCCCTTGGTTTTGAATTTTTATGTAAGAAGTATTGCACAAACAAAACTGTGTGCATAGCTCGTGGTAAGAACAAACAGATTCAGAGATTACTCTGAACAGATGCTGGAGAATAAAGCTATCAAACTGCTTCATTCTCATTTTCCTGCCTTCTGCCTACAGCTTATGGTTTAGGAGCTCTGGAATATGTGTTATGAAACAGTTTGGCAACTAAAGTCTTAAGAACATAAAGATAAGAAAAAATGTCATGACAAGAGAATAAAGAGGCCAGTGAGAATAAAGAGGAAGAGTACGTGGCTGAGGAAGACCAAGGAGTCAAGACAGGTATCTTTCTCAACAGAACATGAGCCACTGCAGCCGAAATCAGCGTCTGTTCTGTTTGGCCCTCAGCGGCATCCTTATATAAATGCAGTCAGTGCTAAGGGATCATCTGTGTATAATTAGCTATCTGCTGCCTTGTGACATCTTCTCTTTTACTTAACTTTTTACATGTTTTAGCTTATCTCCCTAACTGGAGGAGAAGACCTAAAGGCAGAGACGCAATTCTCTTTAAGGCCTCTCCTACCCCCCGGGAGATACCCAGGTACTGTCATTTGATGTTTGTGGCATTTATATATCTCAGCAACAATCCATTTCTAACATGACTGTAATCCATATGTTTTCTATAAAATTCAGTTATTACTCTAAGCAAGGTTTATTACTCATAGTTAAAATATTTTATATTTATTCACATTTTTAATTTACACTTAACTTTAACTTATATGTTTATATGTCTTCAGCAACTAAGATTCTTTATATTACAGGGAAAAGATATGGAAAAATGTAACTAAATTAACTTTTACAAAGTGAGAATAATCTAAATGGATTGTTCACATAATCTGAACTTTGTGGTAGCCTCCTAATGCTGATATTAAAATGTAAAAATGTTTCAAAATACTAAGTAAATGGTTGGAGGAGTTTCAACCATAAAACTACCTATTATCCAGAAGAAATATTCAAAATCTTATATAAAATATGTGTAGGTTAGATGTAATTTAATAGTGTATTTAGTGTATATAAAATATGTGTAGGTTAGATGTAAGTACTATTTAGGTATTTTAATTTTTGCATTTTACCTAGCTAATATATTTAATAATAATATTATATATATATATAATATATATATAATATATATTATTAT